>NW_027397094.1:10138805-10209970 GCF_003265705.2 Callorhinus ursinus | reverse complement strand
ACTATTGAAAGGTATGAATTTAGTGCCATTGTATTACCTGTAAGGTGACTGTTAACTGTCTGTTGTCTGTGTTCGTTTCTGCTCTTTGCTGCTTTTAGGTTCTCTCTTTGCTTAGAGGACCCCTCTCAATATTTCTTGGAGGGCTGGTTTCGTGTTTGCAAATTCCTTTAGTTTTTGTTTGTTCTGGAAGCTTTTTATTTCTCCTTCAATTTTCAATAAACCCTAGCTGGATATAGTATTCTTGGCTGCATATTTTTCTCGTTTAGTGCTCTGAAGATATCATGCCAGTCCTTTCTGGCCTGCCAGGTCTCTGTGGATAGGTCTGTTGCCAATCTAATATTTCTACCATTGTAGGTTACATATCTCTTCTCCCGAGCTGTTTTCAGGATTTTCTGTTTGTCTCTGAGACTCGTAAGTTTTACTATTAGATGTCGGGGTGTTGACCTATTATTATTGATTTTGAGAGGGGTTCTCTGTGCCTCCTGGATTTTGATGCCTGTTTCTTTCCTCACATTAGGGAAGTTCTCTGCTATTATTTGCTCCAATATACCTTCTGCCCCTCTCTCTCTTTCTTCTTCTTCTGGGATCCCAATTATTCTAATGTTGTTTCGTTTTATCATATCGCTTATCTCTTGAATTCTGCCCTCGTGATCCTGTAGTTGTTTCTCTCTCTTTTTCTCAGCCTCTTTATTTTCCATCATTTGGTCTTCTATATCGGTGATTCTCTCTTCTGCCTCATTTATCCTAGCTGTTAGTGCCCCCATTTTTGATTGCACCTCATGAATAGCCTTTTTGATTTCGACTTGGTTAGATTTTAGTTCTTTTATTTCTCCAGAAAGCGTTTCTCTAATAACTTCCACGCTTTTTTCAAGCCCAGCTAGTATCTTTAAAGTCATGATTCTGAACTCTAGGTCCGACATCAGACTAATGTCCGTATTGAGTAGGTCCCTGGCTGACAGTACTACCTCTTGTTCTTTTTGCTGAGGTGATTTTTTTCGTCTTGTCATTTTGTCCAGAGAATAGATGAATGAGAGAACAGAATGCTAACAGGTTTACAACGTCCCCAGCAAATATACTGTATACAAATCAGAAAAGACCTGAAACCAGGGGAAAAGAAAGGGAAAGAAAGAAAAAAGAAAGAGAAAAGAAAGAAAAACAAAACAAAACACAAAGAAAAAGATAAAAACAAAAACAGAACAATACAAAAAAAAAGAATATGATCAAATATGATCAGGCTAGTGCATAGATCAGTTCCGCACACTAGATTTTGGTCATATTTTGGTCTGTTAGAAAAAAGTTCCTCCTAAAATTTTAAAGGAAGAAAGACTTATATATCTACAAAATAAGGGTTGATACAATGAAGGGATGGAAGATGACTGTAAAGATGAAAATTATAAAAGATTTTATAAAAGGAATTGATAAGATAAGAAGTTGTTTGAAAAAACAAAGGTTTTAAAAAAAAGAAAAAAAAGGGGGGAGAGAATGTGATCAGGCAGGAGATTAGAACAAAGCCATACACTAGTGATTTAGGGTATATTTTGATCTGTTAGAAGAAACTGTATCTCAAAATTTTAAAGAGAGAACAACTTATATATATATATGCCAAAAATAAGGGTAACTACTATGAAGTGATAAAATATGACTCTAAAAATGAAAAATAAAAAATGTTTTTTTAAAAAAAGGGATTGATAAGATGTTGGTTGAAAAAGAGAAAAAGAAAAATTAAAAAAACAGTTAAAAAATTAACTTTGAAAAACTAATGAATCATGGTAAAAAAAAGCCATGAATTCTATGTGCAGTATTCCCCTAGCGCTGGATTTCTCCCGTTCTCCTTGATCGGTAAACTTGGTCTTGGCTCGCTGGCTGTTCGTGCTGATCTTCTGGGGGAGGGGCCTGTTGCCGTGGTTCCCAAATGTCTTTGCCGGAGGCGGAATTGCCCCGCCCTTTTCGGTCCGGGCTAAGCAAGCTGCTCGGGTTTGCTCTCAGGAGCTTTTGTTCCCTGCAAGCTCTCCGCACAGCTTTGGAGGACCAGGGTGAAAATGGTGGCCTCCCAATCTCCGCCCGGAGGAGCTGAGAACTCGGGGCCCCGCTCCTCAGTGCGCCCCCAGAGAAAAGCAGTCACTCCCGTGTCCCCGGTCTCCGGCCGCACTCCGTGCTCACCCGGCCTGTGACCGAGCGTTTCTCTCTCTGGCACCCGACCCCGTGTGGAGTCTCCAAACCCAGCAGATCCGTGCGGTGCGCTCCCGCGCCGCTCCTCCCGGGGGAGGAAGGGGAGTCTCCCCGGATCTGCCGCTTGTTGGGTCCCTGCTGCAGGAGCAGTAGCCCGACTGGGCCGCGGATCACAGTTTATGGCCACCCCGAGCTGAGAGCCCGCGCCTCGGCTCCGTCTCTGCAGCCGGCTTTCCCGTTCCGATCCCTGGGAGCTCTGCTGCACTCAGGCACCCCCGGTCTTTCTGTGACCCTGAGGGTCCTGAGACCACACTGTCCCCCGAGGTTTCCACCCCCACTTAGCCACTGCAGCGACGTCCCTCCGCGGAGCCAACTTCTAAAAGGTCCGATTTTGTGCTCCGCGGCTCTATCACTCGCCAGAAGCGGCCGACGGAGGCCCCTCCCCCGCCGTCTATCCTCCCGAATATCGCCTCGGATTCACTTCTCCGCACGTCCTACCTTCCAGAAAGTGGTCGCTTCTCTGTTCAGAGAGTTGTTGCTACTCTCTTCTTCGGTCTCCTGTTGAGTTCGTAGGTGTTCAGAATGGTTTGATCCCTATTCAGCTGAATTCCTGAGACCAGACGAAATCCAGGTCTCCTACTCCTCGGCCATCTTGCTCTGCCCCCTGCCCTGCATTCATCTTCTATCTAGGACCCCAAGTAAAAAAGCATCCTTTATCTGGAACATTGCCAGTGATCATGGCAGAGTAAAAGGGACATAATGAGCCACCTAATGTTTCTACCCAGAAATGATACACATCACTTTTCACATGTTACTGGCTGAAGCAAGTTCGGCCAGTTTGTGTAACCCCCTACCTTTACCACCGTCCAGAGAAAGTCAATTGAAAGAGGAAAATGGGATATTTGATACAAAATAATATAATCTATGACAATGTATACAACTTCTTGTCATTGCTTGATCTTCTGTTTGACTAGTTCTCAAACTACCCATACTGATTCTCACTCTTAGGAGATGATACAGAATATCATAAGGGTGTTTTCATTCCCAGTACTGAGACTACACGCAGACTATTGATAGCTAGTCAGTGCCTAGGGGGGTGAGGCAGTTAACAGAAGGAATGCTTTTAGTAAGAACACCAAGTAAGCCAAAAATTATGAACATATTGTAAGGATAACAAAAAAGGGATCTTGCCTATATTTTCTAAAGTTCTACATAGAAACAAAACTAGACACCAGGAAGAAATAATGGAGGAAATGCTGATCACCTTCCAAATTAAAGACATTTTAAATGTGAAGGATTAAAGTTGAATTGTGTTATATGTTATCTAAACAATCTCCCTGTCTTAACTTTGGAAATCAGCACAACATTGCTCTAATCTTCAAATAAATACCAGGTTTTTTTTTTTTTTTTTTACAGAGGAAAAATAATTCCACAAAGAATATCTAACATTTATTTAGCATCTCCCTTGAGCCTTATCCAGTATTCTTGCTTTCTCTTTTTGCTTTGCACCAAGCACAGCTGGAATCATTAAGGATTAAGACTGTGCATTATGGTTGACATGGGTAGGGTGGCTGGGGGAGCCAGGAGCTAGAAGCCTGTCTGTAGGGTTGCAGGTTGCCATGAGGAAAAGACATTGAGGGGAGAAGCTACTGTGTATGTTTCTCTTACCATTCATTTATGCATTAATCCATCCTATAAACAATTAATGTCCCAATAGTATGTGGAAGACTGACATATACAAGTTTTTTATGGTGGTTGCAGAGGTATATAAGAAACTGTTTGGTCTTAAAAAAACGTTTTATCTCTGCTGTTTTGGGCTCCTTGCAACTTTATGTCAGTGTCAGCAATTCAGTTGACTTTTACATTATGCGGATCCTTGTTAAATATTTATTAACTCTAACCTTCTTGTGCACACTTCTAGTTTAATGGTGCCCCCTCTTTGAAATTCTGATTTCCCTAGTAACTGTGAGTGATGACGCCCCACCTCTTCTTTGCTCCTTTGGGCCTCCTTTTCAGGCACCTGTTACAACACCTCCCTGTGACTTGTGGAGTTATGCAGTGAGAGCTCAGTTAGGGCAGGGGAAGAGTCCCTGACTCACTGTTGCAATCCACATCTGGTGCTGTCAATGTTTCTTGCACTTAGAAGCAACAATAACACCAACACAGCAGAGCAACAATGTCAAATTGAACTGCATTTATATGGAATGAAATTCTATAGTAATGCAGAATTTTAGAGATGTGGGCCATGTCTAGAAGCATTATCAAATCAAAAGAAATAGTAAGTATAGGTCATAGGTTTCTGGAATTAAGCTATATAGAATAGTATTAAATGTCAGTAAGAATGGGGTACAAAATTATGGTCTGCTTCTTTTGAATTAAAGATATAGAGTAAATTCAGATGTTGGAATGCCAGGTTAGAGAGGAAATGATCTCTTTTTAAAGATTTATGCTAAGACTTAGCATTGTAGCAACCCTAAGATTAACCAAAGAGTAGACACATGCCAAGACACATTTCCTAGATAAGGTGTCTTGGCCTGGGATTCCCAGAATGTATGTCCTGAGGCAGAGGGTTTATGTGCTATTACTTTTTTGGAAAGTCCAACCCAGAAAGCAGAAGTGGGGGGTAAGTCACTGATACAGGGAAGGAGGGAGAGCCAACACAAAGATGACTTACAGAACTGGCCACCTCTGTAACTGACTGCTTGGTATGATGGTGCCACACAGCTCAGCACCATCTCAGAGGACAAAGGGGATTTATCTACTAACCCCTTTAAGTACTTTATCTACCAGCCCCCTTTTCCAATTGGTTAAATGGTCATCCTGCAGGGCACTAACCTCTGAACTTCTAGATTGTGCCTGTATGAGTGAGCATGAGCACCAAGCAGGATCATGAAGCAACATTGAGAGGGAAGCCTGTGGTTGTGGGCCAGACGCATGCCAGGAAGGCAAGATGCGAGGTCCTGTTGACTGCGTCTGTGTGGAGACAGAGCCCACTAAGAGCCAGGACAAGAGAGAGGGGAGGTCAGGGGCCTGAGAGGCATCTAATATCTGCTTTGGGACTTGGCTGGAAGAATGTATTTAGGATGCATTGCACATCCTTTACAAGCTCATGTAGTCTATCAACACGAATCCCTTTACTCAATCCTCCAGATTTTAAAAGGAGAAAATTCAACTAGACCTTCAGAGCATATTTCTAAATGAAAAAGTTGTAGGTTTAGTATTTAAGGTGAATAAAGTTTAATGCAATTTTTTAAAAAGATTTTATTTTTATTTATTTGGCAGAGAGAGATGCAGTGAGAGAGGGAACACAAGCACGGGGAGTGGAAGAGGGAGAAGCTGGCTTCCCGCTGAGCAGGGAGCCTGATGGCGGACTGGATCCCAGGACCCTGGGATCATGACCTGAGCCAAAGACAGACACTTAACGACTGAGCCACCCAGGCGCCCCTAATGCAATTTTAAGTAGGTGTTTTATCAGCTCTTTAATTCATTGAAACAAGCTAACACTTTTTACTTGGAACAAGGTCCAACAATAACTTCCTTAAAGACCAAATGGTGAGAAAATAATCTGTGTAAGGAAGAAAAAAAAAAAACAAACTCTTACTATTTTAATTTGGGATCTATAAGAAAATCTTGATTGTTAAGGACAAATGCAACCATGAGTATATGATAAAACTGTCACTTTAAATCATTTAATATTGCAGCTTACAGTGATGACAAGCAGGTTTGCTCACAGTGTGCTCTATTTTTTTTTTAATTCTTTCTTTCATTAATTGTTGAATGTGTGTTGACAGGTAGAGTTCTGTGCTCAGCCTATTTTAAAAGTAATAATAAATAATGTCGTTATCTTAGAAGATTTTACAGTATAATGGAGACCAGATAACTAAGCAAGCAGTTATAAAACAATATGCAAAGTGATCTGGTAGGAGCGAGTAAAGGGAATAGGCATAAGTAGATGGGGCACCAATTCCTGGCTATTGGTCCCAAGAGAAGACTCTAGAGGAGCTGATAGCCAAGCAGAACTTTAGAGAAAAGCTGGAGCCTGATGGCCGTTGGCATTGAGGAGGGAGAGTTGGGAGATCTCTTTGGAGAGAAGGAGCAGGTACAGAGGCCATTTTAGGAAAATGTGACCTTCAGAGAACCACAAATAATCATTAGGCCTGGAAATATAAATAGGAGTTATATCAGAAGGGCAACCATAAGGAGCTTTCATGCATAGATTCATGACTCACCGGAAGATCTCAAGGAAGAGAGAGGACATTCAGATTTGTGTCTTTGAAAGATCACTTTGACAGTTGAGTGGAGTGAGATAGGAAGATAAGTTATAAGATGGTTGATGTAACCCAGTAAAGAAACAATCTTAAACCGAGGTGTTCACAGCAGGGATGGAGATATGTGATTCGTTTTATGAGAATCCACATAACTTGGGGATATAGTGAATGAACTGAATGAGGAGAGAAATGAATCAAAATTTCTGGCTTAAGCAACTCAGTGGGTATTATTGGGTATTATTCTTGATCAAATAAGAAATGCAGGAAGAGGCATAGGGATAGGGGAAGGGATCTTGGGGAATGGAATTAGAGAATAGGATCACTTAAAAAAAATTCACTTGTTTAATAATATTTAGTAATTATTTTTTGTCAATGGACTGAACCAGACTGACTTTCTCAGTGTATTTGAAATAAAGTAATTAATTTTTATGTGACTCTACTAATAAAATCAAGATTAACATGAAATGTTCATGGCGTTAGCCAATCATTTAATCCATACAAATTTCATACTTTAAGCCCAATATTTATCATACATGCAAATAATTCTGAATTGTCTATTTTTCTTCTATAGCTATTTCTAAATAGATGTTGAAATGTATTTTCATGGAATTATTTGACTTCATTTATTGTTTTGTGCAGTAATAACACCGTGATTTTATTGATTTATTATCTGATTTAATATTCATTTGGTGGATTTTGCCTGTGGTCATTATTCTGGTGATTTTGTGTTTCCCTCTGTGTCTCTGTTTATCTATCTATCTATCTATCTATCTATCTATCTATCTATCTATCTATCTCTATATTATCTCTATCACTCTCTCTCTCTCTTTTTTTTTTTTTTTTTGGCCCTTCCTTACTTTCCAGTACACACAACACTCCAGGACCATCTTGTATTCTTCCTGCAGTCCTGGAATCAACCACTTCTCCAATGAGCCCATGAACCCTGGATCCTTTACAGGTGAACGGTATTCAGAAACAAAGATCTAGGCACAGGATATGCTCATTGTTGCAACACCACCTCTTCAAACACCTCATAATGAAGAGAACTAGGATATACATGTATTTATAATAACTCATACCTACACATACAACTGCATTTCTGTGTCTACCTATTGGCATAAGTATGTTAAACTATGAGCCCATATTAATACCTCTGACCCCAATCCAGCACCATAGAGTTCATTCTAGACTTCCCATTTTTCTTATTTTTAACTTCTTTCTTCAATGTTGAGAAACCTGGCTTTAATTATTTACCACATATTGAGTAATCTATTCAACCCTGGTATACGACTAATTTTAAGATTCATAATCCAAACCCTTGTGAAAAACAAATTTACTAACTACAATACAGTGTTTGTGTAGAGTCCCTTTTTTTCTTAGCCTTACACTTTCTAGTTAAAACAGCATTTTTTTTTCAGAGTGACCTAGGTCGTTTCTTTCTTCCCCATATCTTTAGGTATGATTATGTAATTCATTTGTAATGCAATTTTTTCACAACTTGGTAGATATTTAAAAATTAACACATAGTAAAATTCACTTTTTGTAATATACAGTTCAGTTTAGACTAGTGCATGGAATTGTATAGCCACTACTGTACTTCATACATAGCAATAGCAACACCTCTAAATTCTCCTATGCTATCCCTTCACAGATACCTACTTCCCTCCACTCCTGACTTCAGCAATCATTGACTGCCTTAGAATACATTTTTTATTTTTCCTGAGTTTAAGGAAAAAAAATGGAACCATAAGATATGTGACTTTTACTGTCTTGCCACTTTCACTTACCAAAATGCATTTAAGATTCATCCATGTCGTATGATTAATACTTTGTTTATTTTATTGCCTACCATATATGTATTGCCAAGTATGAACATATGGTTTTATTTCTCTTGGGTATACAGCTAGATTGGGGATTGCTTCTCTAAAGATCCTTTAGAATTTTCTATATAAACAATCATGTTGTCTGTGAATAGAGACAATTTTATGTTTTTATTTGTATGACTTTATTTTTCTTGTCTTATCCCATTGGCAAGAACTTCCATTATAATGTAAAATAGGTGTGGTAAGAGAAGACATCCTTCTCTTGTTCCCAAACTTAATAGAAAATTTTCAGTCTCTCATTAATTATGATATTAACTCCGAAGTATTTCCTAGATGCCTTTTATCAGGTTAGGAAGGCCCCTTTTATTCCATTCCTAGGTTGCTACAAGTTTTTAGTTTGTTTTATCAAGAAAGAATGTTAAATTTTGTCAAATGATTTTTCTGTATTGAGAAGTTTATATTATTTTTTCATCATCAGTGTTTTAATGTGAATTACACTGATTGACTTTTGAAAGTTGAAGTAGAGTACTTTTTTTTTTTTAGTTTTTATTTAAATTCCAGTTAGTTAACATACAGTGTGATATTAGTTTCATGTGTACAGTTTAGTGATTTAACACTTACATGCAATACCCGGTGCTCATCATAAGTGCACTCCTCTGGTAACCATCCATTTATTCTCTATATTTAAGAGTCTGTTTCTTGGTTTTCCTCTCCTTTTTCCCCCTATGATCATTTGTTTTGTTTCTTAAATTCCACATATGAGTGAAATCATATGGTATTTGTCTTTCTCTCACTGACTTATTTTACTTAACATACTACTCTTTAGCTCCATCCAAGTCATTGCAAATGGCAATATTTCATTCTTTTTATGGTTGAGTAATAGTCCGTTGTGTTGTGTTGTGGTGTGTGTGTGTGTGTGTGTGTGTGTGTGTGTGTGTGTGTGTGTGACATCTTCTTTATCCATTCATTAGTCAATGGACATTTGGGCTCTTTCATAATTTGACTATTATAGATAATGCTGCTATAAACATCAGGGTGCATGTATCCCTTTGAATCGGTATTTTTGTATTTTGGGATAAATACCTAGTAGAGCAATTGCTGGATCATAGGGTAGTTCTATTTTTTAACTTTTTGAGGAACCTCCATACTGTTTTCCAGAATAGCTGCACCAGTTTGCATTCCCACCAAAAGCGTAAGAGGGTTGCCCTTTATCTGCATCCTCACCAATACTTGTTGTTTCTTGTGTTGTTGATTGTAGCCATTTTGATGTGTGAGGTGATATCTCATTGTAGTTTTGATTTGTATTTCCCTGATAATGCATGATGTTGAACATCTTTACATGTGTCTGTTGGCCATCTGATTGTCTTCTTTAGAAAACTATCTATTCATGTCTTCTGCCCATTTTTTAACTGGATTATTTGATTTTGGGGTGTTAAGTTTTATAAATTCTTAATATATTTTGGATACTAACCCTTTGTTAGATATGTCATTTGCAAGTATCTTCTCCCATTCCATAGGTTGCCTTTTTGTTGATTGTTTCCTTCACTGTGCAGAAGCTTTTTATTTCTGTTTATACTTTTTTTTATCTCCCATTCACCTTTCAACAGATTGCTGTTTTTCATCCATACCTCTCACTTCATATAACTCTTCTGTTACAGTAACGGTGTTTATACTGTATCATCTTTTCACTCCTTATTTTTCATGCTACCTGTTAATTATGACCACATTCTAGACATGTTCTTTCCTGGTTTTCTATTTTTATTTTATGGTCACTGCTCACCAGTTTCCTTTGTCCATTCTACAGGTGCATGTATTTCTTAGAATTGTATTTATTGCAGTATATGCTTATTTTATTTGTTCATTTGTTTGTTTACTCTCTAAGTCTGTGTTTTCAGAAATCGTATACATGTGGGTGACTCTCAAACCTGAATCTCCAACCTAGAATTCTCTCTCTAGTGAGTTCCTTATCCAACAGATTGATTTGGATATCATTTAGTAATCAACATAAGTCACCAAACCAACACATTAACCGTGCTTCCATCTTTCAAAGTTCCCTATTACTTTTACCGTAAAAGTTATTAGCTATCAACTCTAAGCCCAACTTGCTTTTCTAAATTAATTTTTTGTCTCTCCCTTACTTACACCCTTAGCTTAATCATGCAGATTATTTTCCATTCCTAGATAAAATTACATCATACTATTTAATACCCCTGAACTTTTGTACATATTGTTCCCTCGCTCTGTAAAGTTCTTTTCTCTTTAAATTCCTTCTCATTTTTAAAGCTCAGTCTATTTCATTTTCCTTGTGAGGCCTCAGACCTACACCTTCCTGCACTGCTCCATGCCAGGATATTAATGATTTACTTATTTGCACTTTCATTGTACCTGACCATGACACAATATTATGCTGTAATAATGTCAGTTTCCTAAAATAACTGATTTACATATTTACTGTACACACACACACACACACACACACACACACACACACACACACACTTAACTATGCATTGTGAGGCCTAGAACTAAGTTGATCCCTTAGCACCCTGAAAATGCCCTGTTACATACTTGGCAATACATGCATATTTGTTGAATGAATAACCCTAGCCATAGATCTAGAGTTTTGCCCTTGTGAAGGCAATCTTGAATTCTGAAAACTTCAGCAGTTTAATTTTAATTCAGACCTTCCTAAGGTAAATTTTTGTGGGAATATGGGTAGCAAGCTAAGGTGGAAGGTTCTAGTTGTGCTTTGGAAAAAGAGAGGAAACTAAAGCAGTAAGCTGGGGTGTTGAGGGCTAAGTTAGCACCCAAGAACATTACATAAATCTAGGTTAGATAAGGACTTCATCAGCATGGAAAGGTTTTTCAGATATAGAGGGCACCGGAAATGTGGTAGGGCTCTGCCAAAGGGGTGAGATGTAGAGGCTGCCAATAGCACATATGCATCATTGTAGAGTTACTGTCCCTCAGCTAATGGCTTCCTATATCATATGTCTCTGTGAAAAATTTCTGGAAGCTATTGGGTCTGAGATGACTCACATCCTAAAGATTAAGTACCATTTCTAATGAACTGATGACTGATACATCATAAAATCGATGCTGCATCACAGCCCAACTTCCTTCTCACAAAAGTTTGGAAGAGTCATTTCTTAAACTTTACCCCTTATGCCTAAGGAAAGCTAAACTTTTGATTTTATGTTTTAAAATCTACGTTAAAAAAATAAAGTATAAATGCAAAAGAGCTTTGTGAGTCATTTGCTTATTTATATTAGAGTATGGGCCAAAGACAAAATAAGGGTCAAAAATCTCATACTGGAAAAAGAGCAAATTATGAATCAGCAATGTTATTTATACTTCTACTATTAAAATCAAGGTCATTTTTTTTCTTCTGGCAGTATGAATGAAGCTCTGATACTAACTACAGTAGAAAACTCTTAACTGTTCTTCACTGAATTTACTCTCTGGATTAACTGACACTGTGTTGCCTCTCTAAAGTGTAATGACTGGTACTTAGGACACACTAAAACTTGTGACTAGAAGACTATGCCCTAAAATAGTCACGGGCAAAAATGGCCCTTGAACAAAACTCAGCCCACTGCCTGTTTGTGCAAGTAAAGTTTTATTGGAACACATTCACAACTATGTATTTGCTTATTATGTATGGATACTCTTGCACTGACACAGGAGAGTTCAATTGTTGTGACCGGGAACCTCTCAGCCATAAAGTCAAAGGTATTTATTATTTGACCATTAACAGAAAGTTTGTCATCCCCTCTACTAGAAGATTTCTGCTTTCTGAAATGTATGAAGTAGTTATGTTGTTCCTGATCCTTATTTTCAGTTTGGTTTGTTATTGTAGATATTCATGTAGAAAATCCAGGATTCTAAGATTGCCTTACAGTTTTCTTCCATTTCTTTTCCATGCCATGGAAACTGAAGCTTAAAAGTTGTAAACAGCATATTAGAGGTGCAGTTTACACAAACAAACCACATAGGTACACACACACACATGCACACACACTCAAATGATGTGGAACTGTCATCAGTAGAAACATAGTCAATGAACAATGAATTAGCCTTCCATTAAAGATTTTCAGACATTTTCCATTTTTACACCAAAATATGGGTGGTTTAGGCATTAAGAAAAAAAGCCATTTACTGAGCACAAATGGGATAACAAAATTATCCATTGATTTACCTGTGCTCAAAAATAAGTTAAAGTTGATTAATCTCAATTGAGGAACCTCAATTGTGTTTAAAGTTTAAAGTTTAAAGATCAAATGTGTTTAAAATGTACTTCCATCCTAAGTGATGGCACAAAAACCAGGGCAGAATCAAATAAATTTAAAATTTAAATTTAAATAAATTTAAATTTAAAAATTATAAATCACAAGAGCCTCCTGTGGCAAGGCAACCAAACCTTACAGAGTTTTTCTTTTGTATTGTTGAAGTTATCAGAAAATCACTAAACCTTTAGGCCTTCAAAAGTTTTATGGTTTGTCTTTTCTAATTTACTATTCTTACAAAAATCAGTACGGATTGATTTTAGATCATTTGCAGGTTCTCATGGATTTATACATTATGTTAAATAAAGAAAAAATAACTTACATGAAAGAGCATTTCTAGATAGCATTTCTTTCTAGTTTTGAAGAACTAGTCATTTCTTTACCACCTCATGTTATTACTGATTCTTCTGGGTCAAGAAACCCTGGAAACATTGAAAGAGATGATTGTATAAACAAAATTCTGAGCTATATTTTTGAAAAATTTAGAAGAAAATTCTTACAGAATTGTTAAAAGGTTGTTTGCTTTTGCTACATTCGTGAATGAGATTCCCAATAAATTTGCTAAATCTTATGGACACCTTGGCCTAAGATGGACAACTCTACAGAAAAATCCTGTACTACAAAGAGATAATAAAGAATGTGTGTTATTTATTAATCTCAGACACAGTGAAAGTTCTAGTGTAGGAAGATGACATACACTAATGGACATGATTATTTTTCATTAAGAATAAAGTTGAAATAGTGCAGTGTACAAAAGAAACAAATCTAAGTATGAAGAAGAAAGAGGGGGAAGAGGGTGAGGAGAGATCAAATTGAGATAAAATAATTTCTCAGTTGGGAGCCAGAGCTATTCCAGATACCATTTTACATTTAATTGAACGACAACAGAAGTCAAAGCAATGATGTTTGTTGGTGAGAAAAGGAGAATTTAATTTACAAACATCCTTATTGAAATTTTAATTTGTAAAAACAATAACCAAAATCTCTATTTTGAGATACGTAAGTATAACCTTTTCAATTAATTAATTACAGATATCATTTAATAATTTGAAGACTATGATGATTAAAATGCAGGGAATAGCAACTATAGAATGATGGAAACTTAAAATAACTGGGGACTTTGTAGGTTATTTTAATCAATGTACCATACAGTACTGGCAATATAAGCTCTCCCCTTTTTTTTAAAGATTTTTATTTATTTATTTGAGAGAGAGTGAGAGTGAGCAGGGGGAGGAGCAGAGGGAGAAGCAGAGAGAAGGGAGGTAATCTCCAGCAGACTCCATGCTTAGCACAGAGCCTGACACTGGGCTCCATCTGAGGACTCTGAGATCATGTCCTGAGCTGAAACCAAGAGTCAGACACTTAACCAACTGAGCCATCCAGGCTCCTCAATATAATCACATTTTTAATGTTAGCTCCTTAGACTGCCTCATTTTTTAATAGGGAGTTTCCAAAGAGGAAAGACTAACTCCAAAATAAAAAACTTAAGGAGAACAAGAAATCAGATTCTGAGAGTTCAAATATCAGTAACAAACACAAAAGACAGAAGCCATTTTTCAATAGGAAATAGAGCCAGAAACTAGGCATATTTGAAACAGAAGAGAGACCCAATCTCATCATCTTCAAGAAGCTCTGTGGCCATGGCTCACATCTATTCCTCAGTGGGAACATGGATGTCGCTGGAAATTTGGGGCTAGCTTAAGAGAACCTGGATCAGAGTACATATATGTTCTCTACATTACATTTCTGAAAAACCACAGAGCTTCTGTTCTGACATTTCCAGTAACAATTGGAAACTAAATTTTACTACTTTGTTAGGATGCTAGTCTTTGTGTTGACCCCAAATTCTCTCTGACAATTCTAAACATGTATCTATATGAGGAACTATGCAAAATAAGCCTTGTCTTTTCCCTGTAGGAGAATTTTAAATATTAAATATTAATATTGAATATGGTCCACATTTTTCATTTATTGGATTAAATACCTCAGTTATTTTTGAGTAATCCCTAAAATGAAATCTGTACTCATATTTGCACATACTTCTGTTTCTATGTGTGTTACCTAGAAATGAACATAATAGAAAAGTTTTTCCTAATCAGAGGAAGTAGGATTATTACTTCCAAATTGGAGACTGTGCTCTCTCCCCATAATGCTGTTCAAGGTTTATGGCAGATATTTTCAGGAGTCAGGCAACAGAGCTGCCTCAGATTGAGCTAATAGTCAATAATCAATTACTAACAGTAGGCATTCACACACTGCCACTGGTCAGTAAGCTAAGTTTCTTTCACCTTCTACTTATGTAGCTGACCATTTGAGCTTATTTTCCTGAGTCAATATGTAAAAGCACTTAGGAGTATTTGTTTGCCAACAACCTAATAAAATTAAGAATTGTGATGTAACTATCAAAAAAGTTATTGTGATGAAAGTAATTGAGGGCATTTTGTCTGGAGAAGTTGAGAGGATACTTTGTGTTCAGATATTTAGGGGTCAGTCATCAGAAGAGGGATGATGAGAGGTCAAATCACCTTTAGCTTCAGAGGATAAATTTGGTGGTAGAACATCTGGGTTTAAGTGCTTGTTCTGTTCTCTTACCATCCTGTACATTTGGGCAGCTTGTATCCTCTCTAAACTTATTTTTTCCTGGTTTGCAAAATGGCAGTTAAAAAGATTTCTATCTCAAGGTGTTGACAAAGTCATGTATTTGGAATTGTTTAACCTAAACTAAGTGTATTTACTTGGGCAAGTGACTTAGCTTCTCCAAGCCTACTTCTCTCATCTGCTAAATATGTGTTCATTTATGCATTCATTTCCCTGGTCACCTTGGCTTCCCTGAACAATGATCCTTGTCTTCTTAATTCATAGAGACCTCCACGTTTCCCTAGGGTTGCTTTCTCCGCCCTGGGTCATGCAAACTTCCGGGCAGTGACCTGACATGATGCGGGGAGTCACATACTTTGCTTCCCTTCTAAATAGCTGTTTCATATTTTTTTTTCCTGGCTTATTAGTTTAAAACAGTGGGAGAGAAATTCTGACAACTTTTAATCATTTCATGGACAGCTCAAATATTCTTTAGTGATTTATTCAATAAATGTGTATTTAATTCCTCATCAAACATGGTGGTGTGCTCGTGTATATATGATTTGGATATGAGTAAGATATAATCTCTTTTTTTAAGATCTTAATATCTCAGGGCAATACAAAAACAAAAATAAAAACAGGCACAAGTAGAATATGATGCACTATATACAAACTGGAATATGTTACTTATAAAATTAGTGCCCCAGTGATATCAACTGATTCTCATGGAACACATGAGAGAAGCCCTTCCCAGGGAGTTGATATACTTGAGACTTGATATACTTGATAGAAGAATGAAAACCATTTAAGAGATGGCAAGTCTTCATTAAGTCTCCCTCACTCTTTTCAGTCAGAATTTGTTGCCCACTCTTCCATATTTTGTTTTCAGATTTATGGTATCAATTATCCCTGATTGCTTTATAGTATGACTGTGTGGGTGACTAACTGTATCACTTCCCAAACAGCAGGCTCTTTGAAAGCAGCAACTACATTTCAGATGATTTATCTTGCGTCACTCCCCTTCAGATTTAAGTTTAAAGTCCTCCTAATCTAGTAATGAATCTTCTGCCTTCTTGCCACATACAGCAAAATCTGAGATAATATTTATGAGATGAGACAGAAACTTGGTGTTAAATTCAACAGAGGATAAAGGGTCAGGGAAGGATCGATAGCATCAAATATCATTGAATTACAGGTCAAACTCATTAAAATATGCATGGAGTAGTTTGCCAAATTATCTGTATCATACTATATTTGTCATATTAGGAACTTCTTGAAATAAGCAGATCAGCAATAGATTTTTGGTAATCTTTTCACTAATTGGAGATGTTTAATGTTGTATAGTAATCTGTTTAACAAGGTTTGACTTTCATTAAACTTCATTTATGTGGACATTTTATATAAAAACCAATAGATGCTTATCATGGTGTGAGAAGGTTTGAAAGGGAGGTGGGAGTATTTAGCATCTGTGAAGGACTTTGGAGGAGGAGGGATCAAGAAGAATATAGAAACAATTACAACCTTCCCATTTGTCTGATCTGTAGAGTTTAGGGAAAATGTAACAAATACATTAAAAATGGGAAATTACACATCTGTGTCTCAGTAGGTCAGAAAAATTATGTAGTAGGCTAAAAGTTTTGCTTATGAATCAATCAGTAAAAATGTAGAACTTACCGCATTTTATCTCATACAAATAATACATACAGTTTTGAACAATAATATAATTAATAGAGAGATGTTACATTTTTTAAGGGAAAGAAGGTGTAATGGATTGCAGAGTCACCCTAAGATATCAAGTCATGATCCCTGGGATATAGAAATACTGTTTTATTTGAGAAAAGAGTCTTTGCAGATGTGATTACATTAAGGATCCTGAGATGTGGAGATTGTCCTGGATTATCTAGGTGGGCTACAAATGCCATCCCATCATCCTCTAAAAGAGAGGGAAAGAGGGAGAACACAGACAGAAGAGGAGGCAGTGTGACCACAAATGCAGAGACTGGGATGAGGTGGCCACAAGTCGAGGGATGCAGATACCCTCCAGGAGCTGGAGAAGATGGATTCTTTCTCAGAGCCTTCAGAGGAAGTGTGGTCATGATGACAACTTGATTTTGAACTTAGGGCATTCAAAATGGTGAGAGAATAAATATCTGTAGTTTCTTTCTTTCTTTTTTTAAGATTTTATTTATTTATTTGACAGAAACAGCCAGAGAGCACAAGCAGGAGGAGCGGCAGAGGGAGAAGCAGGCTCCCCACTGAGCAGGGAGCCCGATGCGGGGCTGGATCCCAGGGCCCTGAGATCATGACTTGAGCTGAAGGTAGACGCTCAACCGACTGAGCCACTCAGGCGCCCCAAACACCTGTAGTTTCTAGCCATCTGGTCTGTGGTAGAGTAGCTCCAGAGAGCTAATACAGAAACTTTCTGAGTTTTATAGATTAAAGACAATATAAACAATTAAAATATCATGAAATTTAATTGTGCTGTATAATACAAACAGGTAATATCATAGACACTAAGACTGAAATAAGATGTAATTTATTGTATAATGAGAATATGGTTATCAATATCAAGATGGAAAAACTGAAGTCTGGATAGAAGAAGCAATATAGTCTAGAGATCTGAAATGAAACTCTGGGTAGACAGGTATACTTTGATTCTAAAAGACCTATTCTTGGAAAGTAATGGGTATGTTTAACATTATCAATTAAATCGTGTTGCAATTGTGGTTAATCCTGGGGTAAAATGTCAAATACATCGATTATTAATTTTTTCTGAGGTGTACTGTATTGTCATTTGAAATTTATTTCACCACTTTTAGACATAATTAGAAATAGATATTTACATTGTTTTGATCTAAGTTTATATTAGTCTTTCAAAATGGGACAAATTTAGGTTGTTCAGTGAACAACTGAAGTTATGAAATGAATGTCAATGAATTTGTTTTCTGTGATCTTACTAGACATAACCTTCTCCCATAGTCTAAGGTGATTCCAAGATGCCTGGTTGAGTATAACTAAAGGGTTGAGACCTGAAATGCTAGAGCTGATACTGCACAGGTTCATCTGCAGACAGAAGCTGGACCCAAGAATAATGGTGCCTCTGTGATGCTAACTTTGTGCTCATGATGTTTTAATCTTTCACTGATACAGGTGTTTAATTTTTCAAGTGACTAATTAAAATTTAGCTCTGTGGTAACTTTCATCTAGTCAGGTATCATTTTTACTTGAATAGTATATTAGTTTGCCATGGCTACCTTCACAAATACCACAGACTGTTCAGCGTAACAAAAAAATCATTTCTCACAATTCTGGAGGCTAGAAGTCAGCAGGGTTGGTTTCTTCTGAGGCCTTCTTCCTTGGTATATAGATGGTGGCCTTCTCTCTGTGTCTTCACATGGTCTTCCCTCGGTGTCTATCTGTGTCCTCTGCTAATGAAGACACCAGTCCTATTGGACTGGGGTCTACCTTTATGACTTCGTTTATCCTTAATTTCATGTTTAAATACCTCCCTCCAAATATAGTCATGTCTGAGAGGGGATAGGACCTCAGCATATGAATTTTGGAAAGATATAATTCAACCATCCAGATGGTTACACCTATATAAAGGATGTTTGTATTTGTGCATGGTAAAAGTACACACATTTGCTATATAAGTATAATTAGTCATGGAAAAAAGATACTGTTTATCTATGGTTCTACCAGGTAAAAAAAAAAACATTAAAATTCAGTATATATTTTTTCTTGATCTTCATTGTACAGATTATGGAAATGCCCAGTTCCAAAAAGACAGTGATATTTTGCAGTGATATATTATATAAGCAGTATTTCAATCTTAATTCATTGCAAGGTGTGAACTGATATTTCTTCCAAATGGGAGCAGAGAGTTCAGATCAAATCATCCTCTGAATTTATAGTCTACTTTATGACCAATGGGAGTTCCAGTGGTGTTTCTCTTAGACTGGATGATATGACCAATGGTATTTAAAATCTGTTGACTTTTGCAGGTATAAATCAAAGTTTTTAAAAACATGTTTTGACATTTCCTAAGCTATATAGTGCAATATATTAATAAATACTACCTATTAGTGATTTATATAACCAAATAATGTTGGAAATTCTGGTTGAACAAAGCTAGTATTTCTATATTGGAGCATTTCTTAGAGTCTTTAGTTTTCTGAAGTTAATGTTGAAGTATACAATATGGAACATTAATGAAACTAATTCAATCATAGAAAATTTTGTGGAAGGAGTATCTCAACATACAGTGGGAAGCAGTAAGGATGGAGAGTCTTTCTATTACTACATATTATCCTTCCCTCTGTTAAAACTTCATGAGTATTCATTTTTTTTTCATTGATTTCACTCATGATGTCTTATTGGTGACTGATTTCACATGATGTCTTTTATTACTAGTATTTATATCAATATATATTGTCATGCATTCACTGACTTAAAGGTTCAGTGCTGGATTTCAAGTTTTCAGCTATTTAGAAGTTGTGAACCCGGGGTGTAAATGACATCTCTGGAACAGGGGGAGAGTAGAGAGCCTCAGACTGCAAAGGGGTGGGGCGGGGGGGGGGGCAGGGGGGTAGCGGGATAGGCAGAAGCTATGACATCAGCCAACTATGCAGAGGAGTGATCCAAGGGGCTGCCAGAGAGTCAGAATGACACGGTTTTCTAAAATTCTCATCAACTTGAAGAGATTTAAGGTAACGATTACTTGGGTGTTAGCATTATTTTTACGTGAGGAAATTGGATTTCAAAATAATTTTGTAATTAACCCAAAAGACAAACAGCTAATAAAACTCACATACAGAATCCGAAAACAAGGTTTGTGTTTTGTTTTTTTTTTGCTTTGACATCCTCACTGCTTTCAGTCTACCGCTAACCTAAGATTTTGAACGTACTTATAGAACCACAGAGTCATAGAGGTGGATAATGGCTTTCTGAATACCCTTCCCATATCTTTAGAAAATTTGGAAGAAATATTGGTTCTTATCTTGCAGTGAATGGTAATGCTTGTCAAGGGGTTTGCTCAAGGTCACATAGCTGGTTAACACATAAGTTTTTCCTATGAAAAGCTTTCCACACAGTCTACAAAGTTCCACACTTTTAAACAAAGAAATATTATCTAGTTATAAAAATATTTGCTAGGGAGCATTGCATTTCAAATTCACTCTTCATTGTTTATGAATTTTTGTAAGTGTAAAAGATGTTCAGGTTGTCTTGGCCCCAATGAGTCATTATAGATAAATTACATAAAACATACAAAAAATTTAAAGATAAAATGTAGAATTTTTAATTGATGGAGTTTTTTGATACAAAGACTGTAAAATATGAATTTTGTCTTCAAGGAAAGATACACAGCAACTTAACGGAGATCAGAATATGGGCTTCGGCTTGCATTTTCCTACATAATTCTGACATATTCCTATTTGTGAACAGGAGAGATAGATCACTTCTGTAAATGTCATCTCTACCAATGACTCATTATTGTTGCTTCAATGAGACAAATATTACTGCTAGAGAAAGCCGGTAGTATTCATTGATCAATCTCAAACTTTAATTATACTATTTCATAATTATTACTTTGCCTAGATTTCAGTCATAGTGATTAAGAAAGCAATAGTATTTATTGTTTATTATAACATTATGATTTCCAGTACTTTGTAAGATTAGAGTAGACCACATAAAGACTGTTAATAGTAGTATTTGTAAAACACACCAGAATGCCTCATTTGAGATCTAATTAAGGCAATCCATTAAATAATTAATATAAACTCACACTTTGGGGGGGCGAAGAGAGAAAAGAAAACCTTTCTCCATTTGACATCTCAAAGCTGAAGCAGTTTCAATCCTTTTCATCGAAACAGCTTCTTTTGCTTAATAAAGACAACATGAAAAAAGATGAGGTTTCACATTTATTCCCTTCTGTCTTCTAAGGTCTTTATCATTATGCATTATGACTGCGATCTCTAGAAACCACAGGACCATTATAGTAAGAATGAAATAAGTAGAACATCGCTTTAGACACACGCTGCAATTTGTAAGCTCAGTCAAAATAGTTTTTATGATAGGTGGTTACTTGAAATTCAGATTTAAATCGCTACTCATCTACACTCTGAAATGGGACAACTTAAATCTATAAAATTATAGTTAATATCATTTCAATGCTATCCATCATAAACCATTGCATATTTAAAAAGGCTCTAGTAAACAGTAATTTAACAAATATTTCCACATCATATTTTGTATAGCTCTGAAGGTGTATCAGTGTACCAATCCATGTACAACTGTATTCAGTAAATGAATCCTGGAGCTAGGCCAAAAGAATTACCTCCTATATCAACCTGGTGGTAATATTGGGTAGCAGATTGAAAAAGTTTCCTTCCCTTCCCCCCGCCCCAAAGTAGTGCTGTGTGGCACAGAGCAAGGAGACTGAAAGAGAAATCAGGAGAGTCGAGGTTTACTTCTTGAGAAAATTTCAATTACTGATAGAAGAAAAGAAAAATCGCTTCCGTTCCCAAATCTGAGTGTTCCCACTTGTCAGATTAGGAAGACAAACTACATCTCACTGATGTCTAAGTCCAAAGTCTTGACCATCACCCCACCCCCAAACTTCCCCTCACTCCCAGCCTTACAAAACCGCAAAATGACTTCTGTCTCTGTAGATTTGACTGTTCTGAACATTTGTGAACGGAATCATAAGTATGTGGTCTTGCTGACTGGCTTCTTTCACACGGGAGAATATTTTTAAGGTTCATCCATCCTGTAGAATATTTTAAGACTTCTGACCTCTTTATGACTGCATAATACTCTATTATGTTGATATACCATTTATTTATCTAGTCATCTGCTGGTTGATGTCTAGGTTTTTTCCACTTTTTGGCTGTAATGAATAATGCTACTATGAATATTCATGTACAGAGCAAGGATACTGAAAGAGATATTACTTTTTAAGTAATATTTGTTTTTATTTCTTTTTTTTAGGAGTAGGATTGCTGGGTCATATGATCACTCTATGTTTAGCCTTTTGAGGGAAAGCCAGACTGTTTTCCAAGGTGCCTCACTGCATATTTCTACCATCAGTATATCAAGTGTTCAGTGTTTCCACCTCTTTGCCAACACTTGTTATATCTGTCTTATGGCCATCCAAAGTGGGGGTGAAGTGGTATCTCACTGTGGTTTTGATTTGTGTTTCTCTGAGGACTA
This sequence comes from Callorhinus ursinus, assembly GCF_003265705.2. Classification (NCBI taxonomy): domain Eukaryota; kingdom Metazoa; phylum Chordata; class Mammalia; order Carnivora; family Otariidae; genus Callorhinus; species Callorhinus ursinus. The sequence goes on along the minus strand of NW_027397094.1, from coordinate 10,187,635 downwards.
ATAATATTGAATAACTTTTCATGTGCTTGTTGGTCAATTAAATATCTTCTTTAGAGAAATGTCTATTCAAATCATCTGTCCATTTAAAAATTGGGTTGTCTTGGGGCCCCTCGGTGGCTCAGTCATTAAGCGCCTGCCTTCGGCTCAGGTCATGATCCCAGGGTCCTGGGATCGAGCCCCGCATTGGGCTCCCTGCTCCGCAGGAAGCCTGCTTCTCCCTCTGCCACTCCCCCTGCCTGTGTTCCCTCTCTTGCTGTCTCTGTCTCTGTCAAAAAATAAATAAAATCTTAAAAAAAAAAATTGGGTTGTCTTTTTTTATTGAGTGGTAAGAGTTCATTATATATTATAGCTATAAGTTTCTTATCAAATACATGATTTGCAGAGATTTTCTCCCATTCTGTGTTGTCTTTTTCACTTTACTGATGGTGTCTTTCAAAGCACAAAGCTTTTAATTTTGATGAGGTCCAGTTGATGTATTTTTTGCTACCAGTTATGTACTATCATAATGTAAGATGTTCATGATAGGGGAATTCTTTTGCTCTCACATGTAAGGAAACTTTTCCTAATCCAAAGCTCAGTTGAATTTATAATTCTCATCTCAACTTGAACTTATAATAAAATCCCTTAACACTGAGTGCTCAGACCTCCAGATCATATTTAGAGATTACACAGTGACATAAAGCTCATTCATGTATACTTTCAGTGTTTATGTAGCAAATTTTGGTAGCAGTTTAAACAAATATAGATGTCTTATATGTATATAATATAATTTGGGGTAATTTAACCATCAATAACTATTTTTTTAAAGATTTCATTTATTTATTTGACAGAGAGAGGGACAGTGAGAGAGGGAACACAAGCAGGGGGAGTGGGAGAGGGAGAAGCAGTCTTTCTGTGGAGCAGGGAGCCCCATGCGGGGCTCGATCCCAGGACCCTGGGATCATGACCTGAGCCAAAGGCAGACGTTTAATGACTAAGCCACCCAGGCACCCCTAGAAGTTTTTCTGTTTTAATGAACTTTTATTTTAGAAGTTTTAGATTTACAGAAAAGTTCCTAAAATAGTACAGAAAGTCCCCACATACCTTGGACCCAGTTTCCCCTATCATGAACATCTTACATTATGATAGTATATTTTGTCACAGTTAATGAACCAATATTGATATATTATTATTAACTAAAGTCCATATGTTACTCATGTTTCCTTAGTTTTTACCTAATGTCCCTTTTTTGGTTATAGGATCCCACACAGGATACCACATTACCATTAGCTATCATCATGGCTCTTTAGGCAGCTCTTCACTGTGACAGTTTCTTGGGCTTTCCTTCTTTTTGGTGACCTTGATATTTTTAAGGTATACTGGCCATATATTTTGTAGAATGACCCTCAGGTAGCTTTTTCTTGATGGATTTTCTCATTATACTGAGGTTCTGTGTCTTTGGGAGGAAGACTGCTGGGGTAAAGTGCCATTTTCATTCATCATAATAAGTAAACATACTATTAACATGACTTCTTTCTCATGACATAGCTGTTGTGTTGACTATTCTAGGTCTCTGGCCTTTCCACTTTACAGTCATTTTGTGTCTATATACTAATAGTTTACTGTGATTTCAACTGAGAGTGCATTGATTCTATAGATCAAGGTGGGTAGAAATGACATTGTAACTATTTTTTTTCAATCTGTTTATTTGTATCTCATTTCATATTTTAAATCATTTTATAGTTTAATGGTTCCCAAATATATATATATGTATATGTATATATATGTGTATATATATATATATATAGTTATTATTGTTATTACTATTCCTTTGGTGCTATTATATATTTATGTTGTTTTTTTTAATTTAAGATTCCATTTATCCATTTATGGTATACAGGAAAATAATTGACTTTTGTATATTGACCTTGCTATTTTTCTTTGTTAGAATCAAGGGTTTTTATTTGTTCATTTGTCTTTGTTGTTTTTTATCAGGAGGTGGGTGCGGGGTAGATTCTTTGGTATTTCCTACATAGACAATGATATCTGTAGGATGTTGAGTAGGCATGATAAGGGCAGCCATAATTGCTTTATTCCCAATCTTAAAGGGGAAGAGTCTCTCACCACTAAGTATGATGCTTACTGTAAGACTTTTGTAGATGTTCTTTATCAAGTTGGGGACTTCCTTCTATTCCTAGTATACTGAGAGTTTTATCCTAAATGGGTGTTGGAGTCTTTCTAATGATTTTTCTATGTCAAGTTCGATGTCCATATGATTTTTCTTCTTTAGCCTGAGAATACATTAGTGATTTTAAAATGTTGAGCCAGCCTTGACTGCCTGGAATAAACACTAATTAATCATAATGTGTAATTATTCTCATACATTGTTGGATTTTGTTTGATAATATTTTGTGGAAGATTTTCATGTCTATGTTCATGAGAGTTACTGGTCTGTAGTTATCTTTTCCTGTAATGTCTTTATCTGTTTTGGCATTAAGGTAATGCTGGCCTCATAGAATAAGTCAGAAAGGATTGGTCCTATTTTTATTTTGTAGAATAATTGGTATTATTTCTTCATTAAATGTCTGGTAAAATTCACCAGTAAAATCATCTGGGGCGGGTGGCTTTTTTAAAAAAATATTATTAATTGTTGTTTCAATTTAATAGATATAAAGCTGTTCGTATTACCTATTTCTTTTAGTGTGAATTTTGGTTGCTTATATCTTTTAGGACATTAGTCCATTTTAACTAAATTGCCAAATGTGTGGGCATATAATTGTAATAATCTTTTATTATTCTTTTAATGTTCATGGGATCAAAAGTGATGACCCCTCTTTCATTTCTGATTTTAGTAATTTGTGTCTTCTCTTTCCCCTGATCAGCTTGGCTGGAAATTTGTCCATTTTATCTATCTGTTCAAAGAATAAGACTTTGGTTTCCTTGACTTTATTGTTTTCCTGTTTTCAATTCATTGGTTTTTGCTCTTTTACTTTTTATTTTGTTTCATTAGGTTTGATTTGATCTTATTGTTTTAGTTTCCTAAGATGAAGGCTAAGTTACTTATTTTAGATTTTAGTTATTGTCGGTATGTATATGTCATGGTATGAATTTCCACCTAAGCACTGTTTCTGCTGCATCTCATAAATGTTAAGTTGTATTTTCATTTTCATTTAGTTGAATATATTTTATCTTCTCCTTAAGACCTATTCTTTGATCCATGTGTTAGAAATATGCTGTTTAATCCCCAATTATTTTGGAATTTTGCAGCTATCTTTCTGTTATTGATTTCTAGTTTCATTTCATTGTAGAGTAAGAACATATTTTTCCCGATTTCTGTTTTTTAATTGGTTAAGGTGTGCTTTATGGCCCAGGGTATCATCTTATCTATATTGGAGAATGTTGCATGCAAGCTTGAAAATAATGTACTTGTTGGATGGAATATTCTGCAAATGTCAATTAGATTAAGTTCACTGATAGTACTTTTCAAGACTTCCGTATCCTCACTGATTTTCTGTCTGTTTGATCTATGAATTACTGATGGGGGGTATTGAAGACTCCAACTATAGCAAAGGGATTATCTATTTCTCCTTTCAATTCTGTCAGTTTTGCTCTCATGTATTTTGACATTCACTTATTAGGTACATGCACACTTGGAATTGTTATATCTTTTCATAGCATTGACCACTTTATTGTTATGTAATGCCCCTCCTTAATGCTAATAATCTTTCTTATTCCAAAGTATGATTTGTCTGAGATTAATATAGCCTCTCCAGCTTTCTTTTGCTTAGAGATAACATGCTCTATCTTTCTCTATCCCTTTACTTTTAACCCGTGTCTTCATATTTCAAGTGTGTTTGGGGTTGTTTTTTTTCTTTTCTTTTGGTAGAAAACGTATTTGGGTTTTGTTTTCCTATCCATGCTGATGACCTGTTTTTTAATTGCTGTATTTATATCATTCATATTTAAAGATAACTTTGATATTGTTAGATTCATATCTACCATGTTTATAACTGTTCTCCATTCATTGAATATTTTTGTTTTGCTTTCTTCTCCCTTGTCTGGGCTTAATTGAGTAATTATATAATTCATATTATCTCTTCTCTTGGCATATCAGTTGTACTTTAAAATCTACTGGTTGGCATGATCTTAGGTGGGCTAACATATATACTACTTCTAATAGCACTGTATTGCTTTCTGTGTAGTGCTGTTATATTATAACAGAACATTCCCAATTCCTCCTTCATATCATTTATGACATGGATGTCGTTCATTTAACTTATCCATATGCTATAATCACCCAATACGTTGTTACTTTTATCATTTTAAACAGAAATATATCTTTTAGATATGTTAAGGGTAATAAAAATAAAATATTTTATTTTATCTTCATTTATTTCTTATTGATGCACTTAGTTTCTTCAGGTAGATCCCTCTCTCTTACCTACATCATTTTCTTTCTACTTGAAGAACTTTTAACATTTATTGAAAGAAGGTCTCCTGGAGATGAATTCCCTTGGTTTCTTAAGTCTAAGAAAGTCTTTATTTCTCCATCAATTTTTTAAAGACAGTTTCCCTGGATATAGAATTCTAAGTTGGTTGGAGTCTTTTTTTCTTTCTTTTAACCCATTATGTATCTCATCTCACTCTCTTCTTGTTTGCATTGTTTCTGACAAGATGTCTGAATAACTGCTTATTCTTTTCCCTCTATAGTTAAGATTCCTGTCTCCCCAGGCTTCTTTCCAAACTTTCTCTCCTCTGATATTTCAATACACCTATGTTATACCTTTTGAAATCATCCTGCAATTCTTGAATGTTCTGTTCTGTTTCTCCCCCTCCCCCATCCTTTTTTCTCTTTGCATTCTGCTTGAAAGGTTTCTGTTTGACCTATCTTGGCAGTTCTTTGATTCTTTTCTTGGCCCTGTCAGGACTACTGATAAACCTGTGGAAAGCATCCTTCATTTCTGCTACTATGTTTGTTGTTCCTACCATTTCCTTTTGATATTATTTTCTTAGAGTTTCCGTCTCTCTGCCTCATGTGCTGTGTATTATCTATTCTTGCATTTTGTAACCTTCATAAATGTTTCTCCAGTGTTTTTCTCTCCCAATTGATCTCTGTTCTATTTTCCTGAATCCCTGTTGTCCCATTGACTATGTTTTTATTTTTGTTTTTTCTTTCCTTAGTTGCAACAGAGAGGCCTCTCTGTGAATAACGGAATAATGCTCTGCAAAAGTCTTTTACCCTGAAGAGTAAGCCTTTGTTAAAAGTCTTGTTTTACAATGATTACTCTTTCCTTCCACCTTCCAGAGCCATGATGAAATTCCTTGGATCTTCACGAAGAGAACCTGGTGTGGTTTCTGAACGTAAAACTCACAATACCTTGGTCCACAGCCTGTGCCCACCAAGAGTCTCTTATTCTCACACTAGTTCACTCCAATCTCCAGCAATTTATCAAAATCAACATTAAAGTGCTCCTATCGGTTTATGGCTCCAGTCGCTTCTGTTCCAGGTAAGCTGATCTCAACCGAACCTCTCTAGATTGTCTGTCTCCCCAGATTTTGGGGTGGTTATTCATACTGTAACATCATTTTGTTGATGGGTCCATAGAAAGTCATTGTCCAGGTCTTTCTTGTTCAAGGAGTGATGACTTCTAAGAACTTTACATGTTGTAGCTGAAACCAGAAGTATCACTAATGATTTTATTTTAAAAACATAAGAACTTTAAAGGTTGAAGTAATATATTTAATATATCTCTTTCTGAGAGAAAGAGAGAGAGAGAGAAAGAAAGAAAGAGATTCTTTTAAAGACTAATACACTTTGAAGACTAAAACTTCTTTTTTTTTAAAGATTTTATTTATTTATTTGACAGAGAGAGACATAGTGAGAGTGGGATCACAAGCAGGGGGAGTGGGTGAGGGAGAAGCAGGCTTCCCGCGGAGCAGGGAGCCTGATATGGGGCTCGATCCCAGGACCCTGGGATCATGACCTGAGCCAAAGTCAGATGCTTAACAACTGAGCCACCCAGGCACCCCGAAGACTAAAACATTTTAGGTCATTATAATTATGATTATTTGTAGCTATTAGTAAGTAAGAGATGATTAGCTCCTAGAGTTAATTTATATAATGAATAGAGGTATAGCAACAGAAGTCTACATAGTATAAGTCAAAGGCAACTTGGGTAGATGAGATATAATCATACACAGAACCAGTTTTTGTATTTTAGTTCTTTGTTGATTTGATGGATACAGGCAGGGTAAGGCGATCCCTATAATCTCTGCTTCCTGGTATCCATATCTATTTGTAATCCCCTACTCAGTGAAGGGAGAATCTATAACTTGATTCTAACTAATAATATATGGCACAGGTGATGGAATATCACTCCTCTAATTTTATTACATTCTATAAGAATCTGAGCAGATTGTGAGAGACTCTCTTAATGAAGTTGAAGAAGCAAGGTGTCATGTTCTGAACTGCCTATCTTGAGGGACATGTGGCAGGAAATTATGGGTAGCCTGTCTGCAGATGGCTAGGGCCCTCAGTTATACAGGGCCAAGAAGATGAATTCCGCCAAATGTCTCATTCAGTTAGAAAGAGGAATTTTCCCCAGTCCAGCCTTCAAATGAGAACACACCCTGGCCATCTAGACTGCTGTCTCGTGAGACGCTATGTAGAGGGCTCAGCTCAACTGTGCTCAGACTCCTAACCCACAGAACCTAATATGTATTGTTGTAGACCACCAAGTTTGTGGCAATTTCTTACCTGGCACTAAAGATCCAATACAGTTGATAACAGTGTTGATGGATTGATCTCTCTGAGAAAATTTTTAAAAAATAAAATTTAAGGGACATGAGGAAAATAAGAGAGAAAAAAATAGGTGATTCAATTAGGTCTTTATATTGAGAGATTATTGTTTAATTCAAAGGAGACCAGAAAATTGTTGTAGTATATATTAAAATCTATAGACTCCCAATGGAAATTTTATTTTTATACTATAGAAGACGCACATGCTTTAGGGAATGATTGTTTTTGTTTGACCCAGTAGAGTGGAAAAAGCCCTGCTACAGGTTCTGAATAGATATGATTTATGATAGTTGTTACTGTCGCTCCTCATGTTTCCAGCTTTGTGATTGTACTTCCTTACCTCCTTGTGAGTCAGGAATGGGATCATGTGATAAACTCTGGGTTGACATTGTTCATTTTGTGCTGAAGCACTTAATTACTATTTCAAGATCTTCTGTCCCTCTAAGAAATGGTGAACTACAGATAGTAGCGGCTTCATCAGCCTGGATTCTTAAAAACCTGTGATGAGCAGATCCCCACTATCATCTTGTGATGGACATAGAGCATGAAAGAGAAATATACTTTTATCATGTTAAGTCACTGAAATTTTGGGTTTATTTTTTGCTGCAGCCAAACTTACCTGTCCTGAGTTATAAATGGTTTACACATCTGCTTTGCAATTTACTAGCTATGTGAAATGTGGCTAACCACTCAACTTCTTTATTCTGTTTCCTTAGCTACATGATGGGGGAAATAATAGTATCTAGCTTCTAGGGTTATTAAGACTAAATGAGATAAAAATTTTTAAGTGGAATGATGCGGTTCTTGGTATGTAGTAACTGTTCATTGCTGTTGTCACCTTGTAATCCTCTGATACCACTTTCTGCATGACTTGGCCTTGCCTTTGAGATCTAGCTGGCCAAGACAAGAAGGGAAAGGATTCATAGAACACAGAATTCAGACCAGTAGGTCCAAAGTTAGCGACAGAGTAGTTCCTAAAGGCATTTTCAGCACACTGTCCCTTTGTATTCCAAGTGTTTAATTTTCACTGGATTTTATAAGCACTCCTGATTTGACTTTTGAATTCCAAAGAAAGGAATGTGTGTGTATATTTATTTTTATATTTTTTACTTAGTGTGGAAAATATTACATATCTATACTTACATACCTATATGTACAAATATATATATTTAAATTTATCTCTATATTTACCATTTTGGAAAATAAGGACTATATTGTGACAAGGAAGGCAAGCTAAATAGTCAAGAAGCAGAAAGGGAGCTCGAGTACTGTAGCTACTTTGAGGCAAAATCTTATTCTTTGACTGGTTCTGCCTCCTTGTCTCTTCTAAATTACATTATTTTCCTGATGTACAGATAGTGTTGGCCAAATGAGATTTGACATTTTACAGACTCTCATGTAAGAATTTTCAGCTGTGTTTACTTGCTAGAAAAGCAAAACTATTTTCAGGCAATTTCTTGGGTCCTTAGTATGAAAACAAAAGACAGAGGTGATCATGCAAAATAAGAGTAATTATTAAATCATATAACTGAGTGAGAAATATGCATATTAAATTTTTTGAGAGCCCATTTTAAGTTTGAAAAACAATGGAACCAGATGTGTCATAAAGTATGTTCTATATTACCAGAAATTATGTGAAACAAGGATCTGCATACAGCTTTTGAGTATTTTTATATCCATTATTTTATCTTATATAGAAAACAGTCATGGGAGATAGGCAAGACAGTCATCCTTGCCATTTAATGGATGAAATTGTTATTTAGAGTAATTAGGTGACTAGCCCAAGGCCCCAGTGAGAGTTAGCCCCTAAGCCCCTTGTTCCTTTTTCAAAGCTTGTGTGTGGGTGGGGGATATTCTGGGGCAATGGTCAACCAGCTGGGGTGAGGGAACAACTCAGGGCATAGGGCATAGAATTACCTCATATTCCTTATTCAGCCCATTATTACCACCAACTGTTTTCTGTCAGTTTTCAAATTCTCATGTTTTATTTCCGCAATATTTTACCACTTAATCATTTTTTTAAAGATTTTATTTATTTATTTGAGAGAGAGAGTAAGCAAGAGAGAGAGCATGAGCAGGGGGAGAGGCAGAGGAAGAAGGAGAAGCAGACTCCCCACTGAGCAGGGAGCCCACCAAGGAGCTCCATCCCAGGACCCCGAGACCACGACCTGAGCTGAAGGCAGACACTTAGCTGACTGAGCCACCCAGGCGCCTCACCTCTTAATCATTTTTATCTCACAGCTGAGTTCTACAGAGAGACAGTGAAATTCTTGAGTTAGTGTGAGCTCTGACTCTAGGTTGACTGATTTTGAGGCAACTTGTAGAATATTTAGGGATATGCCTTGTCAGAAAGACCTAGTTGTAATTACTAAGTAGATGTAAAAATCAAGAGATGACCTAGTTATTTATCTTCCTGAGTCTCAGTTTCTTCAATTTTAAAGATTTTTATTTATTTATTTATTTATTTATTTATTTATTTATTTATTTAAGGCAGGTGAGGGAGGGGCAGAGGGAGAGAGAGAGAATTTCAAGCCGACTCCACACTGAGCCTGGAGCCTGATGCAGGGCTCAATTTCAGGATCCTGAGATCATGACCTGAGCTGAAACCAAGAGTCGACTGCTCAACTGACTGAGCCTCCCAGGCCCCCCATCAGTTTCGTCTATTTTAAAATGTGGGCATCACATAGTATATTTGACAGAGGCACTTTCAAGGATTAAGTGAAATTCTAAGAGGTAAAGTGGTTAATACAGTGCAGATACATAGTGAATGCTTTGAACATGTTAGTTATTTTTATTATTTTGTGATTTGTTCTGATTACCTCTTTCTGGGCTCCTCCCCCTTGCTTCCAGGCTTGCCCTTCTTTAGTACTTTTAAGTCTATTCTCGACCTTTGTAAAAACAAATGAAGACCAATCAAATAAGAAAAGCAAAGGCTATTTATTCAGCGTTTGCTGTAGCAAGGGTCAGTCACCATCATAGACATTTTGGCAGAGTCTAAAGACAGGCAGGAGAGTGGGAAAGCTTATAATTATAGTGGAAAGATGGGAAGCTTCAGGTATATCCTGATTGTAGGCTTTTGGCATGGGGAAGCTGTAGACAGGTTAATTATAAATAGGGCATCCTGTGGCTGGAGGAGCACATTTGGTTTTGTCCGGTTGGTCCTAAGTTGGAAACAGGGACATAAATTAGAAAAGCTATCAGTTATTAATCAAGCCCTGGCCACTTCGGGCCAGTTTTGCTGAAGCTATTGTTTGAGTTCCTGGATTGTTACTGGAGAGAGCAGTGTGTCTTCCTGGCCATTGTCCATTTGTATTTTTAGTCTCTCACGTTCCTCTCGGTGACATCTCTAAGACACAGATTGTAGAGGATGACTTCTCTGCTTAAGACCCTTCAATGGCTCCCTGTGTTTCCAGGACAGATTCAAAGGCTCTGGACAGGGCACTCGAGGACGCCATCATCCTCCCTCCTTCCCGTGTTTCCATCTAAGACCACTTTTGCAAGGAAGTGCTGCTGTATCCTACAGCAGTTAACAAAACCATTCGCGTTTCCAGTGCACACATTGTCAGCTCTGCTCATGGTGTCCCTACAGGGAAGACCCTCCATCCCACTGCTCTTGTCTTTCCCTCAGTTTTCTACTCAGCTTGGCCATCCTTCCCCACAGCCTTCACCCAAACTCATTAGGCTCCCCATCTGTGCTCCTAGAACACTGTGTGCAGACTTCGGCCCGACCCCTTCCCACATCATATTGCAATTCCATGTTTGTGTTTATCTCTCTCCCTTTCCACACGGTGAGCTTCCTGAAGGTAAAAACTGCCTTATGTGCCCCCTTTCCCAGACTCTTGCACACTTCTTGGCACGTGGTTGAGGTACTGTGCTGAACAAGAGCCGGAGATTAGGATCAACATTTTCATTTTCTAACTTAAGCCTGAGAGGTTTTTTTTTTTTTTTCCAATATATCACATCTTATGAAAATGTGACATTAAAAATGAATGCTGGAAAATAAATTCAAGTGGTGGAGTGGAACCAAATATGATTAAGACATTTTCAATCTGTCCTTTGTGACATTTTAGAAAATGTCTCTATTCTGAGGTTAAGTATCACTTGAGCAGTCCACAAACTGCAATTGGAAGGCAAAAGCTGCTCTTTTCCTGACAATCAAAAGCGGATAAAGGGGTTCTTTCTGAAACATCTGTTGGTGTCCCGGGATGTAAATACTTGCCATTCTTCTGATTAAGACTTCAGTAATGAGGGCATTGTCACATTGAGGAAAGAGCCCACCTTCAGGGGAAGAGATGAAGCAAGTCTTCGCCAAGGGAAAAACAATAAGAAGGACCCTACGTTAGATGGTGTATTCTAGAAGGGGCTCCTGCCTGAGGAGGCCAGTTCTGCATGGACATGAGGCCTCCTCTGGATGCCCAGGAGCAGATTTACCAGGACCTTTGTCTCTTGTAACTGGCTCCTGCTTTTCCTTCTCCCTTCTCTGGGCCACCGTTCTCTCCCAGGTTACAGTTGTCCTAAAACTGCTGTTTCCATCTGTTTTCTTGCCACTCCCATCCAAGAGTTCCACAGTTCCACAGTAATGCATATTTCCGATCATAGCATTCACCTGCTCAAAACATCAGAGCCCCTCACGGCCCCCACTACAGGCTTGTGCCGATGTCACCTGCCCTGTGTCTACAATTTACCATTTCATTTCTTGCTCACTATCTAGCTTACGACTTGCACTCCAGATAAATTCATGTATGTACTTTTTCAGAATACCTGGCATGAAATTTCTCAACTTGAAATTTTCTGCGTATCTGTAATGATTCGCTGATCACTTTATCTTTAGGTTCCCCAGATTCACCTGATGGGGGCAGGAAGGAGCTTCTTAAAAATCAAGATTTCTTGTCCTGGAGGCAGCTTCAGCATTTCTATAAAAAGTACTTAAAGAAGACATCCTCTTGAAAGATTTTTTAGGAGTCACAGTGCTTAAAAGATCTGTCTTAACATGGCATCAACATATTATAGACACTGTTTGTACTTGGACAGGATGCTACAGATTAACAAAAATAGCAGTGTTTCCCAATGGCATTTTTTTTTAAACATTATGTAAGAAAGAACAGTGTTGGAGATCAAATACTAATTATTGTATTTACTTGGATTTGTTGGGCTTTAAGAAGATTGATGATAACATCCAAATATATAGTATTAGAATTTTGGGTGCATCTAGAAGCTACATTTTCAAGAGACACTCAAAGTGATTACTTTTTTAGACTAAATTTTAAGAGCCATTGTTGGAAATAATCCAACATTCTTCAAACTTTCTGTTGGTTGGCAGAACTTTATACTCGGGTAATTATAGCCTTCAATGGATTTTCAATGACACAAGAGGCCATGTTTTATATGCATTTAATCTTCACAGAACCTTGCGAGGATGCCTTTTAAACCAGAAGGAAACTGCCAAATGGTAAATCCTTAAGCTGCAAAAATGTGAGGAAACACATTGAATAACAGGATATTTTAATGCAGTGTTATTTCATCTAGAAGATATATTCTTGGCAAAAGCCAAGCTGGCCCATTATTTGTAGCCATCATAGAAAAGGAGAAAGTTTAATATTAGTTGACCCATTCAACACACAGTCTGGCAGAATGTACCTTAGAAGATTTTGACTTGGAAGACTCTGTACTTTATGTCTGAACTTCCAGTATGTGAGAGTAATTGATATTTGTCTGCAGTTGGTATATTGACAGTGGCAGAAGATATGCTCAGTCCAAGCTGAAAAGCAGGTACCATCCTGGCACATGAAAGAACCAACAAAAACGCAGGAGTGAGAGATAAAAGGAGAAATAAAGAGAGCAGAGATAGATTCAAGTAGCCAAGGTCCCTGCATCAGGAATTTACCAGCTTGGAGATAACACTAGGCTGAATTGTATTTAGAGTTGTATGTTAATTGTAATTCAAAGCTCTTGCTCTCTTAGTGGTGTGTCTTTTTTTTTTTTTAATGTAGGTACTATTATTTAAATAACATATAGATGACCTTAATTATTCACTGATCTTCTAGGGGAAGTCCCTGTTGAATTTGTAGAAAACAAAGGCAGCTCTACGAAGTCTCAGTCAGGGAATGAATACAAACTCCAGTAGTGTTCCACAACGATGACCACCCAATGAGCTGCATGGATTCCCTTGTTGTTGGGTATTTTTGATTTGAAGTCTCATTACTTCTTCTTTATCATTAAATATAGGTAGCAAATATACTTCATCCAAATTGGAGTAATCAGTTATCTAATTAAAATTTATATAACGTTTTTAGCAATTGAGGGAATTTGGGGGAAGAGAGAGGATGACCAATATTGATGTACATAATCGTTAATGTACCAATTAAACCAATCAGATTTGACAAATTGGATAAAAAACTAACAGATCCAGAGATGTGTCTTATGTGCCCCCCCTCCACAGATATAATGCAAAGTAAAGAGAAATTCTTTCTGAAAATAAACCCTTCAATTAGTCATGACCATTTCATGCTGTATGATACCATTGAGCAACCTCATTAGGATGTTACACTTCATGAACCTGGAGCAAAAGAACAGATCATTTGTTTTACCAAGGCATGGTCTCGCATGTTATTGAATGTGGCTCCAACATGATGCTTCATTGCATGCGTATATTATCACGCACCAACAACCTGGTCTATTAGGAATGCCTAGGACTCCCAAATTCAGTCAATCTTTCTATAAATGATGATCTAAATTGGAAAAAAATAAGACGCAAAATGAGAACCTAAGTTTTAAGTATTACAGATATGGACAGCATGAATCTTAAATATTTTCTTTCTTTTCCCAAGTGTAGAGGACAAGTATTGCCAATTGCAACTCCCGTGCTCCCATTTGCCCGTCTCTCATGCGTGGCAGGTGTGGCCACCAGGCAGCGCCCTCTTCCCCCACTAAGGTCATTTTGCAGATCTTCTTCACACAGTTTTCCAGTAGCCACTACCCATAAAATGGACCAAACCTATTTCCCATTTTGATTTTACTGTCAGTTTTACATCATATTAGACTGACCTATGAAAAACTATTCAACTCCTATGTTTCTGTATTTCCTATCAGTTTTTGTCTTCAGTAATGCATTAGGTATTGAAGGCAGTGATCAAATAACTATAGAAATGATGAATATAAATGAGAATGAACTTCATAGAATTTAGCGAGGGAGTGGGGAACCCACCATAAAGGCCAGTGTCATTCATTTCTTAAAGACAATCCTAGCTTCAAAATTTTCTCCGAATTCCACGCACCACACTTTGAGGGGAGGTGGGAAGTGTGCAGAAGAGTACACAATAAGATTACACTGTAGCAGTTTGCATCCACTCAGAACTGTAGGAATTGAGTGACATTTGTTAAATTAGAATCAGAAAATGCTTTTTTTTTTCTTCCCTGCCCTCTCATTGGTGCCACTACCCAGCATGAGACGAAATTGTAAAAGGTATGCAATGTCCCTGATGCACATTCTGGTGTCTTCATGTTTCCTGACACTCTCCATTCTCACCTTGAGCCTTTACGTCAGCCAATATGAACCCTGGCTGCCCAGCTGGCAGAATCTAAACAGCAATGAGATCTCAAGAGTCCTGCTTTATCCATGGCTTATCTTCGGAACCATTTTCCCTTGTCAAGTTTTGTACTGTTTCTTTGCCTGCTCGGGTTGCCCTGTCTCCTGACCTCTTGTCTCCTGCACTTGAAATGCCAGTTCTCTGGAACTGACCACAGCTCCTCTGCTGGGTCAGAATTTCCTGCTGCCTTTCCATCTATGCTTGCTTTTGACTTCTGCAGTGAATAATGCAACTACACTCTACTATGATCCCTTAGCTAGCCGATACTTCCCCTAAATTGCCATTCATCTCACAACAGAATACAATATTCTCTTCCTCTTCTTTTTTTTTTTTAAGATTTTATTTATTTAGTTGACAGAGAGAGACACAGCAAGAGAGGGAACACAAGCAGGGGGAGTGGGAGAGGGAGAAGCGGGCTTCCCGCGGAGCAGGGAGCCCGATGCGGGGCTTGATCCCAGGATCCTGGGATCATGACCCAAGCCGAAGGCAGATGCTTAACGACTGAGCCACCCAGGTGCTCCACTATTCTTTTCTTCTTAACCCAAAGAGTTTTTCTTTTCTTTCCTTTGTAACAAAACAAAACAAAACAAAACACAACAAACCAACCAACTAACAAACAAATGAAATCTCTTCTCAGGTCCCAACGTTTCCTTTGGGGTGCTCTCATTTGTCAAAATAACACTGGTTTTGGAAGATGGTGTCCCTGCTGTCCAGGAATAATGTGGGTGGGTTAACTTGAGAGGTACAGTCCCATTGCTTTGGTTAGAGCTCACTAGAGGCACCTGCTTTTTGAAACTCACTTTCCAAGGAAAATCCTCTAGACTTTTTAAAACCAAAGTTTGTATTTTATTTAGATTTCCTTAGTTTTAACCTTTTTCTGTTCCACGATCCCACTGAGGATACTACATTCCATTTAATTGTCATTTCTCCTTAAGGTCCTCTTGGATGTGACCGTTTCCCAGTTTCCTTATTTTTGGTGACCTTGCCAGTTTTGAAGAATAGTGGTCAAGTGTTTTGTAGAGTGTCCCTCAGTAGGGATCTTCCTGATGTTTTTCTCATGATGAGATTGAGGTTCTGAGCTTTGAATAGGAAGATCACAGATACAAAGTGTCATTTTCTTCATGTCACACCAAAGTTACGTACTATCAACATGACTTCTTGCTGTTGATGTTAATATTGATCACCTGGCCAGGAAGGATTTGTCAGATTTCTCCACTGTGAAGACACTTTTCCCCGGTGTGCCCTTTGGAAGGAAGTTTACTGCACAGCACATACTTAAGGAGTGGGGGGTTATGGTCCACCTCCCCGAAAGCAGAACATCTACATACATATTTGGAATTCTGCAAGGGATATTGGTCTTTTCTTCTCCATTTAATTGTTTATTACATCCTTTAAAAAATATCAGTATGGACTCATGGATATTTTATACTTTGGGTTATAATCCAATACCATTTTATTTCTTTTGTCATTCTAATTGTTTCAACTTTGGTAGATTTTGTTTTATTACACAAACAGTAACTCCTCTGATGGAGATCCCACTTCACATTTTCTCTAAAGATTAGGAGGAGGATATACTAAACCAGCAGTAGAGGTGTTTGAATCTGGGGTTTGGGCATAGGTTATATAGGTGATGTTCTACTTTGTGTAGTCTTTCAGTATTGGTAGTGCTTTCAGTATTGGTCACTATGAACTGTGGAATCAGAACATCATCCTTCAGATCTTTCTATTGTCTAAGATCTTAGAGTATTCTTGCTTCATTGGAGAAAAAAAGTCTTTGGGCTTTTCATATGCTTTTGTATTCCATGAAGTCTCTACTACCTGCCTATTGAAATGGACATCCTGTGCATCAGGAAGACACAGAGTGAGCATCGAACAAGTCAATACCTTAACCCTTCCCAAACCAGAGGATTGACACAATCAGTATACATATTATGGTTAGATGCTCCAGACAGACAGAAGAATATTGTTCTTCATACTCATAATAATAAACGCATTCCATTATGAATCACAAAACGTTTGATTAGATACTGAATATACCCAGTACAATGCCTGGTGATGTAGTAGACAATTAGTAAATATTTACTGAAATAATTACCTAATGATATTTAGAATGTATTCTTCATTTAAAAATGTCTTCTTGGGGCACCTGGGTGGCTCAGTTGGTTAAGCGACTGCCTTCGGCTCAGGTCATGATCCTGGAGTCCCGGGATCGAGTCCCACATCGGGCTCCCTGCTCGGCAGGGAGTCTGCTTCTCCCTCTGACCCTCTTCCCTCTCGTGCTCTCTATCTCTCATTCTCTCTCAAATAAACAAATAAAATCTTAAAAATGTCTTATTGGGTTGATTAAAATGCATTAACTGTACTAATCCCAGTTCTTATCTTTTTGGGTTCCTTTTATCTTGTACCAACTACTCCAGTCCCTCCAGGTAGGCACCTAATAATTGTTAATTTTGACAAGATTGCAGCTATGTAGAAACTATACACAGCAAAAAGTTTCTGAAGAAATGTACCAGAATGGTTGATTGTCACTGTTCTAGATGCTGAGCCTATGGATGATTATCAACTTTATTCTATATATATATATATATATATATATATATATATCTCACAGAATATATATATTCACATTTTCTATAACATATTCTCACATTTTCTCTAACAAACCTTCATTGCTTTGGTAATGGTTAAGCATGCTTCACTAAAAGAAAATAAACATGCTTCTGCTGATACATTTGGTCAGTTAGTGATAAAAATTTTGTGCCATATTTTGGTCCCATTCTCATGGAAGCTAAAAAAAAATTCTAACCAGGGAAATTTAGGTGAGAAACAAAACTATATTTTAAGCATTACCAAGACTTTATCCCCAATATATCGTGTCTGTTAAAAACAAAGAATACGGGGTGCCTGGGTGGCTTAGTCATTAAGCATCTGCCTTGGGCTCAGGTCATGATTCCAGGGTCCTGGGATCGAGTCCCGCATCCGGCTCCCTGCTCCACGGGGAGTCTTCTTCTCCTTCTGCCTGCCGTGTTCTTTCTCTCCTCTCTCTCTGACAAATAAATAAAATCTTAAAAAAAAATAAAAACAAAGAATACAAGTTATTATGTCTTAGTCTCTGGTAATCTATGGAAATCTGTAGTAAACCTATGCTAAAACCATGGAAATAGTTGAAAAAAAAATCACAGTGCAACTAGGGATTCTTCTCTAACAAACTGTGGCTGTCAAGATTAAAGCAAAGCAATCCGTTCTCTATGGAGTCATTCTTATTAATACTATGAGTAGTGTTTTCTTCCTGGAGGTTATTTATATAAGTGAGCATTATAGTCCCACCACTGTCATTCAGGGATGGGGCCAGGCACACTTGCACTTTGAGAATTCTGCCTTTGATTCTCCGATTTCTGACTGAATTACTACAAGTCAGAACACTGTGTGGGAGTGGATTTGGGGACTAACCCACAGGAAGCAAGTCACTTATGCTGCCAGTGCACTGTTTTTCTTTGAAGTCTGTTCAAGGGAAAGTTTTTGCTTTCCAACAACATAGGAATCATTCTCCTGGACTGTGCTTTGAGTTTACCAATTTGTGGAGGTTATATCCAGAGCAAAGCTACAAAGAATCACATTCAGCAAGCATCTGAGACCTTTGCCAAGCATCACCACCCTGTTGAGGTGATGTAGGGTGGAGGTGAATGGGCATACAAAGAAGGGGGAATCAAGGACACAATACACTTAAGTGCCCTAAATGTACACTTTACTTTTATTCTGTAATATAAAAGTTAAAGTATTACATTATAAAAATATTTATAACCCTCTCACATGCAAGCAAATCTTTCTGTTGCTGGTTGTGGTGATGATGATGACGGTGATGGTGGTGATGGTGTTTTCTTTAAACACTCTCAATCTCTAAGGTTCTTTGAAACCACTTCTTAAAATTGAAGTATCATCGTCATGCAATAGCCTATTAGTTTCAGGTGTGAATCATAGTGATGTAATATCTTTATACGTTAAAAAACGATTCCCACAATAAGTGTAGTTGCCATCTGTCACCATACAAAGTTGTGTTGTATTTTTTTGGATTTTTTTTTTAAAGATTTATTTATTTTGACAGAGAGAGCACGAATGCAGGGAGGGGCAGAGGGAGAGGGACAAGCAGACTCCCCACTGAGCATGAGATGGGGCTCAATCCCACAAACGGAGATCATGACCGGAGCTGAAATTTAAGAGTTTGACGCACAACTGACTGAGCCACCTGAGCACCCCTGTCACCATACAGTTTTTACAATATTATTGACTCTATTCACTACACTGTACCTTACATCCCCATCACTGATTTATTTTACAACTGGAAGTTTGCATATCTTCATCTCCTTCACCTATTTGGCTCATCCTCCCACTCTTTAACCTCCTCAGGTAACCAATGGGTTTTTTTTTTTCCCCCTATACCTATAGGTTTGTTTCTGTCTTGTTTATTTATTTATTTTTTTTTTAGATTTCACATATGGGTGAAATCTCTTTCTGTCTGACTTGTACTTCATGCCTCAAACCACAAAATCTCAGGGGTTAAAGTGGGGCTAAGTCAGCAGTAATCCCCTATTACTTTGACATTTGCCCCCACCAGTGTTGCCGCAACTCCAACCTTGGTACAGTACCTGTATTTATTTTTGTGAGTCTCTTGAGTATGTTTCAATGATGGTCGGGAGAAGGCCTTATTAAGTTCCAAGTGTAATCATCAATTCACTCTCCCATTTTGGCCTGATTCCTCTTTCCTCTGCTACCAGGACCAACACCACTGCAGACACGTCACACTGGAGGGTAGCACAAGTAGCACATTCTTGGTCTCTGAATCATCAGCAGGATGATGGAGCCCTGTGGTGTGGGGAAAACCCTTCCTCCACCATCAGCTGGTTTGACATCTTGTTACTAGTGCCTACACCCCAAATTCTCACATGAGAAAAGTGCCTCTGGGTTTGGATTTGCAGCCCCTTCTTCACTAAGGATTAGTAAAAAGTCTGTGAAGTCTCACACAAGGGGACAACTGATTTTTGACACAGGTACGGGAGGTATCGTCTGCTTCCGTCCTACCCAGAGCTCAAGCTCCTTCCATCAAAATCCCATTCCTTTCTCCAAGGTTCATACATCATCCCCTAGAGTTCCATCATCCCCTGGCTTGACACAGGCAGTGGGCCACATACTAACTTCTGCTACAGTGCAAGATGAGATTGATATCAGAGAGCATTATTTTAGTCCTCACTTTATTCATTATTCACTTCTATGAGCACACACAATCCTCACCTCTCTGAGTTTCTCATTTGTAAAACAGGGCAGAATCCCTGCCTGGGAAAGTTATTAAAATGACATGATGTATCACAGACAACATTTAAAGCACTATTCTACCATTATAAGACAATAATATGGCAGTGTGTTAGGGTGACTCGGTGAATCCTCCCGAGGACCTCAGGCTCATTTTCCTGGTGGCTCCCTCTGGGCCGGCTGCCTGCTAAGCCACCTCGCAGAGAGTGGGGCACTTTGGCTCAGAGGGAAGGGCCAGCGTTCTGACTGCCCTGTGAATGGAGTGCAGTTGCCCTGTGATTTCTCCGTTATGATTCTGCTGGTGGGACTGTGCTCTTGAACATTTCCCCTTCCTGACTTGTGCCCAGTTGGCCTCACTCAGTTCGCCAAGATGGCTCTTTCTGTGTTAAGGTTTTATCCTTTTCTGTCCCACATGTTTAGTGGAGTACAGCCAGAGACCAATAAACTTGCCCTTTATTCTTAGAACCACTAGCAATTCAGAAGCCCATTTACTGAGAGCTTTCTCCTGCCACTTTCTGTTAAGTGCCGCTCACACTCAGGCTCCGACACTGCATTTCAGAGCCCACACGCTGCTGGAGAGAACAATCATTAGAGAGGTCAGGCAAGCTCTGGATTTCAATTTGGGGAGTCTCACTGAATTTGAATTAGTTCTGTGGTTGTGAGGAAAAGGGTGTGTGGTGCTATTCCATACCAGCGACAGAAGTCATAGAGGAAGGTGGCAGGTTATTGGTGAGGGGTCCAAACGGGGGCCTAGCCACGAAAGAGATCCTTCCATTGTGAGATGTGCCATATAAAAATCTTCCTCTTTTAAAAAAGTCGTTAAGCGTCTGCCTTCGGCTCAGGTCATGATCCCGGGGTCGTGGGATTGAGCCCCGCCTCGGGCTCCCTGCTCGGCAGGAAACCTGCTTCTCCCTCCCCCACCCCTCCTGCTTGTGTTCCCTCTCTCTTTGTGTCTCTCACTGTCAAATAAATAAAACCTTAAAAAAAAAGTTATTAAAGGGTCAAGGGGCTCAGTCTGTTAAGCATCCAACTCCTGATTTCGGCTCAGGTCATGATCTCGGGGTCATGAGATTGAGCCCTGCATGGGGCTCCGTGCTCAGCGATGAGTCTGTTTGAGATTCTCTCTCTCCCTCTTCCTTTGTCCCTCCCCAAGCTCGTCCATGTGCATCCTCTCTCTCTCTCTCTCTTTCCAAAATAAATAAATCTTAAAAATAAATAAATAAAAATAGAAATTCATTAAAGGGTCAAACCCAAATGCAGATTGGAAAAATGCTTGCAGAGAAGTAAATTTTAAGTAGTGTCGTGTCTACTTAGAACAAAGGCGATGCAAACTTTCAACAAA
This sequence comes from Callorhinus ursinus, assembly GCF_003265705.2. Taxonomy (NCBI): domain Eukaryota; kingdom Metazoa; phylum Chordata; class Mammalia; order Carnivora; family Otariidae; genus Callorhinus; species Callorhinus ursinus. The sequence goes on along the minus strand of NW_027397094.1, from coordinate 10,166,625 downwards.
TGTTCATTCATGGATGCTTGATGTGTGTCCAGCCTGTTCGGACTGAAATTTAATGGGATCAGAAGTCTGAAGTTCATTTAAGTGGAAACAGTCTGTGTTACTGATCAAGTGACCTTGAAATATTATTTCACATTTTGAGCTTGTTTTCTTGAGGATAAAATGGAATACTAATTCTTACGTCACTTGTTAAATGATATTTTCCCTATTACCTTGGAATTTCAGCAAAAGTTGCAAGGCAGAGAAAAATAGGTGGTGAATGAATCCCCTTTCACTCTAAAGGTAAAGCTGAGCAGGAGCTTAGGAGTCTCTCCAGGGTTTACTCTGACCTTCAACCTCCCATCTCAGTAGGCCCATTATGATGGAAGACTAGAAAATTTAGGAAACATTCGCGGGACTTGGAGTGTCAGCCCAGGGGCAGTGCTGGAGCCTTTTCTCTTTTCTGTGAGGGAGTGAGGGTGTGCCTCCCAAGCCCAGTTCCAATTAGAAGGGGGAGATCCCAAGAGGATACTCACAAAGATGTCCTGACTGGTGTTGTGTGGTGTACACAATCGTGGCGGGGAGGCAAGGTGAGAAGGAAAGCCTGAAGTGTGTCCTGAGAAGGGAGACCCATACGAGGGGCTAGTGACCCATCTGGGATAATGATGGGAGTGAGAAGGATGCCTAGTGAGGAGAGAGGATCAGGGTGGGGCTGTACTCTGACCCCTGGGCAAGAATACATACAGCTCCTGGGCACCAGCTGGGTGCTGTTAAATCAGGTGGGTCCTGGGACAAGGCGATTTTTTTTTTTTTTAGAGATTTTATTTATTTATTTGACAGAGAGAGAGCATGAGCAGGGAGGAGGAACAAGGGGAGGAGAGGCGGACTCCCCGCGGAGCAGGGAGCCTGACACGGGAGCTCCATCCCAGGACCCTAAGACAATGACCTGAGCCGAAGGCAGATGCTTAACCGACTGAGCCACCCAGGCGCCCTGGGACAAGGAGATTTTAGCAGTAAGAGGCAAGTGGGCTTGTGGAGCTGGAGCTGGTGACAAGGAAGCTTTGAGATGTCAGGCACAATCCAGTGTGTGTGTCTGGAAAGTGCCTTGTGGAGAAACTCACCTGCTCTCTGACACACAGCTTTTGAATTGATATTGGCGGCCGAAAGCATCAGTATGAAAACGTTTTTGCCATTTCCTTCTACTTCTCAACCCTCTCACCCCCTGTGCTCCCGCATCAAGTGCAGGCTATACCTGTGCTGGTCAGAAACTCCGGGGATGAGCGTCCGGATTGCAGGTGCACACCTAGCACTCACAAGGAAGGTTCTTATGAACATGATTGCAATGACTCAGTGAGAGAGGCAAATAGAATATTTCCTTTACATATAACATCACCACAAAAGTTTTAATGTTACTGTAATAGGCAAACCCCTGAAAAATTCATCACAAAATGGATTTCTGTATAGAAGTGGACTTCTGAAATCCAGTGAGAATTCTATTGTCTGAATTTTTTTCCCTAAAGCTTTATTAGGCAAATAACTTGTTAAAATCACAGAAACAGAAAAACAGAGATGAACAAGCCGCAAAGGTGATCTCACACCATTTAGGTTTATTTTCAGTTCGGTTTATTGGTGTTAAAATCTAAAGGAAAAAAGAAAAAAAGGGGAGGGGCAGGGGGCTAGGTAATATTGAACAGAAAAATCACTATCTGCCACCCAAAAATCTCTTCCTAATTCTTCTTATTTTTTCATACCAACTCTTCCAGTATTTTTGAAGTTATATCTTCATGGGATTTTATTCATTTATTCAAATATTGATAGATTTTCTATATATCGTGACCCAGTAGACTTGTATCAGGGCTCTTGTGCTCCATGGAAGGAGTGCTTTGTGAGGAACACACGGAGGTACAAGGCAACAATTCAAAGGGCTGCCAGAAGTCATAAAATGAGGGAATGCTTGCAAAACATGCATTGCTACCCAACACAATAGGAGCACTTTTTAAAAAAATATTTTATTTATTTGAGAGAGAGAGAGCACAAGTAGAGGCAGAGGGAGTGGGGGATGCAGACTCTCCACTGAGCAGGGAGCCTCAAGTGGGGCCCAGTCTCACAACCCCGAGATCATAACCTGCACTGAAACCAAGAGTTGGATGCTTAACTGACAGAGCCACCCAGATGCCCCAATAGGTAACACTTTAAATTTATAGTAGAACTGATAGTAAAATTGGCTATATGACTTTTTGCTATTTTCTTCTAAATATGTTATAATATCTAAAAAATAAGAGATCAGCATACTTTGTTATCCTGAGTTATACTCACTGATCCAGTTTCAAGCCCAGAGCACTGTTTCTGAGGCAATCGGCCGCAGGATATGCATAGGCCATATATTCTAAACCCTGCAGGAACCCCCACAAAGATGTATCTGATCCCTTCCATACAGCTTGAACTTACACAGCCCTGTGGGTCCTAGCCTCAGACATCTAAACATTTTCTTCCTGGTGTTATAAAAAGATAAGGGTAGAGATCATTCCTTATCTTGACACTAAGTCAAGAAAATGCTTTTTTTTTTTTTTTTTTGGCTGGTAAAGATCTGCTTTACAAAGAACTGAATGGTATGCAGCATCATTCAAGACCATATGGCCCCCATTTTCTACTGACTGGCTACTAGAAATTCTTCATTTCAGTTTTTTTTATCAGAGATTATTATTCCCAGTAATGTCAAATGGGGGTGTTCAGAACAAACCTTCAATGACAATGCCCAAAACCTCCTTAGAAATATCAAATTGCTGATAAGAAAATAAGGCACCCGTTGGCCAACATCTAAGAGAAAATGAAGGAGAATAATAGCCAGGACACCAGATGACCCGAGGCTCTTTAGCCCTGAGGTTACTTGTGGATCTCAGCGATGGTGGGCCCATGGTCTGTCTGCTCAAAGAGAGGTGTCAAATGGAGAACACTGTACCTTAATCTGAGATCCCAAAAGGCAATTCTCAGAATAGAGATGAACTAGATCTACACCTACACCTCACACACCACAGCAGCAACAGGGAAATGGTTGCTTTGCACCTTGGTTGGTTTTCCACAGAAGTTTCCACTGGTTGCACTAGTTTATTGGCTGGTGCAGTGGAGGCTGTGTTATGCAGCTCATATCCCCCCTTCTGGAATGACATACTCATTCCACTACACCTATGAGCGTGGGCTACAGCTGGCTCTCAGGTGAGTCCCTCTTCAGGATCTATACTCCGCTGAAGAGAGCTCCTCATGGGAGGTCATCTCCTCCCTAGCAGCAGCCCACATTCAAGGAGTGGTCTATGCAGGGGATACGCAGGCCTGCCATCTTTGTCTCAGTGTGGGAAATGTCTGAAGGCCTTTCTAACTCTGGAGCTGCCTCCCTGTGGTCTCACCTGGAGCCTCAGGTACAATCGTATTAGTTTCAGCTTTTCTTTCTGCCCAGTCCTGTTTGATCTGTCTTCACATATGGAGAAAGTACTCTCCAGTAAGCCTTCTGTATATAAAATCTCAGAACCTCGGGGTTTGTTTCCTAGGAAACAAAACTGACAGGGAGTGATTCCAGAGAGTGAGGATATGAGCTCGGGAAGGGAAGAGGGTCAAGGTAAGTTGTGCAAAGCAACTGATTACTGCTCAGAACAACTGTGGCTTGGTCTCCCGGGGAGCACTGGGACACAATGCAGAACTCTCCTCAGAGGGACAAGGAAACCAGTATTTTCCACCAACTTCCATTCAGCATTGATTGAGGGTTGTTTACAAAGTTGTCAATTGTCATGTCCTCAACATCTCCAGCCTATCCACAAAATATTCCAGCACTCTCTCATAGTCGGAGGAGGAATCTCTTACTTGGAGTAAGATGCCACTGTCATGAACAGAAATGACAGGCTGTGACACACTGTGGGCGGGGTATCAATGCCATTTACTATACCTTGATTACATGTGAGCAGAGTAAAACAAGGAAAGGGAAACACTTCACCCTGGGTGGTTGTGACACAGATCCAGTCCTGACATGAATTTACGTCTTCCTTACACACTACCTCTCTGTGGTCCAGGGAACCTTACATAGGAACTTGCTTTAAGTGGTTCTAGACTAATAGTGCCTCCAAGAGCCAGAAAAAAGGAAATCCGAATCTGCCACCCTAGACTTGATAAATCCCACCCGTATCTATTTTAGAAGAACACTGTGGAGAGGGACGCCTGGGTGGCTCAATCGGTTAAGCATCTGCCTTCGGCTCAGGTCATGATCCCGGGGTCCTGGTATGGAGTCCCACATCGGGCTCCTTGCTCAGCGGGGAGCCTGCTTCTCCCTCTGCCTGCAGTTCGCCCTGCTTGTGCACTCTCTCTCTTGCCCTCTCTCTCTCTGACAAATAAATAAATAAAATCTTTAAAAAAAAATAACACTATTGAGAAAAAAGTAAAAAAAAAAAAGGAAAAATCAAGTTAAGGAGGTGCAATGAGGGAAAACCTGTAGAAATAATAAAAAAGAATATTTAGACTCATAAGGACTCGATATAGAGGACTTACAATCGATTATGCAACAACTAGGTTATTATGTATGGAAGGAAAAATAAAAGCTTGAATGTATTTGCTGGATAGAGAACTTTAAAAGATAACTAAGTATAGTTGAAAAAGGAGAACTTCCAGAAATTAAAATAAAAATGTAAAACAACCTGAAATTCAATACTCAGTAGATGGAATAACAGCTGAAAGGAATCTGCTGACAGGGGAAAAGCAATGAAGGGCATCTCCAACAGATGAATGGATAAAGATGTGGTCCATATATACAATGGAATATGACTCAGCCATCAGAAAGGATGAATACCCAACTTTTACATCAACATGGATGGGACTGGAGGAGATTATGCTAAGTGAAATAAGTCAAGAAAAAAATCAGTTATCATATGGTTTCACTTAGTTGTGGAACATAAGGAACAGCATGGAGGACATTAGGAGAAGGAAGGGAAAAACGAAGGGGGGGAATCAGAGTTGGAGACGGACCACGAGAGACTATGGGCTCCAGGAAACAAACTGAGGGTTCTAGAGGGGAGGGGGGTGGGGGACGGGTCAGCCCGGTGATGGGTATTAAAGAGGGCACGTTCTGCGTGGAGCACTGGGTGTTATGCACGAACAATGAATCATGGAACACTACATCAAAAACTAATGATGTACTGTATGGTGACTAACATAACATAATAAAATAAAATAAAATTTAAAAAAAGCAATGAAATGGAAGAAGGGTCAGAGAAATGATAAAGAATATAGTATAGAGGAACATAAGAAAGTGGGGACTATGACGATGTGGTAAGCATACAAGGATGGTATGCATATAATTGGAGTTCCAGAGAAAAGGAAGGGGTTAACATGTATTTGAAGAAATAGTGGCTAACATTTTGCTGATTTGATGAAACCTATGAACCGACAGATGCAAAAAGCTCAGAGAAACCTGGGGAGAGAAATATAAAGAAAATGATATCAAATGATGTAATCTACTGTTCAAAATATGTGATGAAGAAAAAAAATCCTACAATATGCAGAGGAAAATAGGATATTATATAGAGAGAAACAAAGATAACAATTACAAAAGACTTCCTGTAAGAAACCATGAGAACCAGAAAGGACAGAATCTTTGAAGAATTAAGAAAAGAGATCATATTACAATTCTATACCCAGAAAGAATATCTTTCAAACATGAAAGTGAAATAAAGTTGAGTGAAAGAAGCATGACCAGCAGTTCTGTCCTACAAGAAATGTAAAGTAGTTTCTTTAGGCAGTAGGAAAATGATATCATGTGTCCTTTAAGTCTACACAAAATGATTAACAGTATGAGAAATAGTAAACTGAAGCCCAGGCCAGGGGCAGAGTGCCAGTCAGCAATATGAAGGAACAAACTACTGATGTACACAACAATGTAAATGAATCTCAGAAAAGATTTGCTGAATGATACCTAATCATATTGTTTCATTGCATTTACATAAAGCTCTAGAACAGTCAAAACTAGTCTATAATGAAAAATAGCAGAACAGTACCTTTTTTTTTTTTTTTGAAATTGTAGGCACAGGGATTGACTGGAAAGAAACATGAAGATACTTTATAAGTTTGTGGTAATATTTTATATGTTCATAATAGTTTGCATTTCAGAGGTGTATATGGTTTTTAAAAGTCAATGTATACATCAGATTGGTTCATTTCATTTAAGTAAATTTCACATCTAAAAAAAAACCTGTAAACAAGTATTGAACACCAGTTAATAATATGCATGCTGAGTGCCTGTATGGAGGTCTTTGGCTATCGGCAATTTACTTTGTAAAGTATAAAGAAAGAGGATGATTAATAGATTATACAAGAGCAAATAGTTGGATGGAAAAGTACTTGATACAACATATCATAATGTGTTAAGGTAGAATCTAAATTGAAGGCATATAGACATTCACGGTAGAATTCTTTCAGTTTTGTTCTGTAATTGAAATTGTTCATAATAAATTTTGAAAACCTACTGGCACAAAATGAAAATGTTAAAACCAAAATTATAGGGGCGCCTGGGTGGCTCAGTCGGTTAAGCATCCGCCTTCAGCTCAGGTCCTGGTCCCGGGGTCCTGGGATTGAGCCCCGCGTCGGGCTCCCTGCTCGGTGGGGAGCCTGCTTCTCCCTCTCCCACTCCCCCTGCTTGTGTTCCCTCTCTCGCTGTGTCTCTCTCTCTCTGTCAAATAAATAAATAAAATCTTAAAAAAAAAACCAAAATTATAAATCTTTTAGAAGTTAATCCTGGAAATGCTTTTATGACATTGTGGATTTCTTATATAGGAGAGGACATAAAAAGAACAAACCATAAAATAACGGATTGATAAAATCAACCACATTAAATTTAACAAGTTTTCTTTATCAAAGGACAACGTTAGTGGTGCACAAAGATGAGCTACTGAATGCAAGGTGATATTTGCAACACATATAACTGACAAACTAGTTTCCAAACCACACAAATAACTCTTTTTTAATAATCAATTTTTAAAAAGTGGTCAGATAACACAATACAGCAAGGATTCAGTAGGCAAAATAATTGGGTAGGCATTTCACCAGAAAGGCAATCAAAATAGTTAACTTAATGATTAATAGATGCAAATTAAAACCACAAGAAGATACCATAAATATCTCAACAGATCATGTAAAATTACAAAGTCTAAAATAGATCATGCTATTGAAGATGTGGACCGATGAAACTATGATGCAACATTTATCGGTATTTGGTAAAGTCCCTTCAGAAAACTATTTGTCATTATCTAATAAAGTCAAATACGAGCACATTCTATGGCATATTAAGCTCCATCCCTGTATGTATATACTAGAGGACATCTCACATATATGCACCAAGCTGCATATATATTAAGTTTTAGGTCAGCTTTGTATACTTAAGTACTTTCCCTGTTAAAGAAAAACAAAATGCAACAACCAACCAACCAACCAACCAAACTGGACACAAATAAACATACTGTTGAGCAAAAGTATCAAGAAACAAAACAAAACAAATGGTATGAGTTATCCGTTAGAGTTCAAAAATAGGCAGTCCCGATCTATGTTGATTAGCAAAGTCCACCTAATTGGTAAAACCATACAGAACAAAATATGAAATGATTATGACCAAGGTGAGGTTAAGGGTCCCCCTTAAGCAATGGTGCTGTGATGGCGCAGGGCTCACAATGGGGTTGGGGGGCAGGACACCACTGCTGGGGTGCTGGCAATGTTCTATTTCTTGACCTGAGGGGCATTTACATGAGTGGTCATTTTATTTTTTTTTTAAATGTACAAATATATGTTTAATTCACTCCTCTATATTTATACTATATTTCACAATATATTGTTTTTTTTAAAAATAATCCAATATTTTTGATAATGTTGTGATTCTATATTTTCTTGTAAGCACCACAGAACATATTTTTCTTGGATAAAAGCTTACCCATGATTGTCTCCTAGGGGCCTTCAGAGCCTCCTCTCCCACGCACCCCCCCCACACTTATTCTATAGGATGCTCTGAGGCAGAGGAGGGAAACCCAAAAAGGGCACCTGAAGGACAAACTTGCTGCCACATCAGTGATGATTTGCCCCCAAGAGACACAATTTGGCTATAAATCCTGATGTATCCCTCCAGCCTAATTGGCCATTTCACGCTAGGAGCGCCGTGTGATCTGGCTGATCTCATATGCACTTTCCACCACCAAGATTCTCTGCCATATTTGATTCCATCCTCAAAAGTATCAGAATCAGTTCCTGGGGCTTCATAATCAAATAATAATAATAGTATTAAAACAGTAAATAATAATAACAATAAAAACTTTTGAAAAACCGGCTAATGCTTACTGAGCACTTACTCTGTGTAGGGAGTGTTTTATTGCTTTGCATGCATTCCCTCTTTTCATCCTCATAGTGTTTCTATAAAGTAGGAGCAATTATTTTTCTTATTTTATAGCTTGGAAAACAGGCACAGACCAGTGAAGTAACCAGCTCAAAGTTCCAGAGATGTACGTGATGCATAAGAGCTGGGTTTCCAACTCAGGTGTTTTTTGCCGCTGTACTTCCCACTCTTGGGAAGTAGTAATGCTATTTGATAAGAAGTGAATTTTTTGTTTGTTTTGTGGGGGTTTTTTTCTAGATTTTATTTATGTATTTTAGAGAGAGAGAGAGAGAGAGAGAGAAAACGCACAAGCAGAGGGAGGGGCAGAAGGGGGAAGGAGAGGGAGAGAATCTCAAGCAGAGTCCGTGCTGGGCTCAGAGCCCCGCGTGGGGGTCCATCTCACGACCCTGAGATCACAACCTGAACCGAAACCAAGAGTCGGAGGCTTAATCAATTGAGCCACCCAGGTGTCCTGAGAAATGAGTTTTTAAATACCGTTACTTTTTACACCTGTATTAATGTTTTTTCTATTACAACATAGAGAATTAAGTGTTCATCAGTGTTGCACATAAAGTGTATCTTCACAATCAATAGTTGAATGGTTTGATAGTATATGTGGAAGAAGTAGTGATAAGGGATGAGGGGTTTTTTGTTTTTATTTTCATTTCAGTTAGTTAACCTACAGTGTTATATTATTTTCAGGTGTATAATAAGGGATGCATTTTGAATTGAGGGGACTAATGCCAAATTCTAGATAACTTCACTGCCAAATGATAGATGGCTCCACAGTTCTACAAATAATTTAATAAATTAACCCTCAGTTATATAAAGAAGGTTTAAATGCCAAGTTGAATAAGTAAACTACCTCCTTTCCAAATGAGCCACAGAGGTTAAAGAAAAAAAGTTTTTTTTTTGTTTGGCTTTTACTCATCTCTATTTTATTTTTCACTAGCCTAATACAGATACCATTTTCCCAAATATCACTTCAGGAGTTGCCAGAATGTTACTTAATGGTTGTTGGATTTTTTTTTTTCCTGTTATCGTTTTTATAACAAACTTGGTTCCTGGCTCTGTGCTTCCTGTTATTAATGAAGCCAGCATTGCTGAACTGCTTCCAAACCCAAACATGAGCACCCTAACAGCGTGCACTTCTCAGGGAGGCTTGGAAAATCACCCAGAATGCAAGTAAGCTGGCTCTGAGTAAGAGTTTCCCCTATGAGGTGGAGAGGCAGAAAGCCAAATTCTGCGGGTCTGAGGAATATCCTTCATGCGTAGGGTTTCTACAAAGTGCTGGAATCAGGAGTTAAAAGTCCTTTAAAATTATGTCAGCCTCCTTCACAGGCTTAACGTGAAATTATCCAGCCCCAATTCTGTGCTCTTGATCCACTGGGAGCCTGAGAACTAATTTACTGTGAAATGCAGAAGAGAACCAAAAGCCCTTACTTATGTGTTTGTGGTAAAGTCATGAAAACTAAACGCTACCTCCTGAAATGTGTGCCAAAGGAGAAAGACAAGCAAGCTTTTTTTATTGGCTTTTGGCCAATAAACAGTCTCAATCCATCACTGGCAAGGGCAAGGTAGTCTGAGTGGAAGCGACAGGCAAAAACTTTACCACTAATAATAAAAACAAGAGAAGAGGTCATATTAATTGAGCACCTGCTCAGTTAACGTATGTTGCTACTTTTACTCCTTAACTGTGGTTTGACAAATGAAGAAACGGAAATTAAGCTTTATACTCAGGGTGAAACCTATAACAAGTGGTCAGTCCATGATTGAATTCCGTTTTCTCCAGGTCCCGATAAACTGCATTCACCCTCTTCATTTTGGTTGTTTTTGTTGTTGTTTTCAAGACATTTATTTATTTGAGAGAGAGAGAGAGTGAACGAGCCTGGGAAGGGGCAGAGAGAGGGAGAGAGAAACCCTAGCAGATTCCTCGCTTAGCTCGGAGCTGACAAGGGTCTTGATCTCAAGACCCTGAGATCATGACCTGAGCAGAAACCAAGAGTCCGATGCTTAACCGACTGTGCCACCCAGGCGCCCCTCTGTCTTAGTTTTCATATCCACAAACTGAGACTAATAACAATATTCACCTCACAAGTCCCCTGCTGGATCACTGCTATTAACATAAGAACGGACTGCAATATCTTTCATTAAAAATAAACAAACGAAAATGCCGCAGTCCTTTCAGCCCTTATCCCACTGATGCTGGTCGGTCGAGTCCAAGGATCCGAAGGGGGTCCCGCAGGATCAGCCAAGAGGGTCCTTGGCTTCACACAGGATAGAAATCAAACATGAGCCAGTCGGAGGTGAGAGCAGAGTTTATTGAGGCATAGAGAGAGTGCAAATACAGAAGCAGTGTCTGGAAGACTCAAAAAGGAAAGGAGCAGAAGTCTTGTCTTTGCTTGGGGGCTTGGGGTTTTGACTGACGATTGTGCTCTGGGGCATGTGTGCTCTCACGCATCCAAGAAATGGTCAAAAAAGGATGGGTGTTCAGGTGTTCTCAGTAAGTCACTTAGGCCCTGGAGCCAGGGGTCTTGGCATCAAGGTGTTTAGAGTCAGTGATCTTGGAGAACATTTATGAAGACCCTGCCCGGTCACTCCTTAGATATTATCTATTGTGCTGGCGGACTCCAAAGAAAAAAATAACTCCTTGACCTTTACAAGGACGACATACATTAAGGTATGTGCAAGGTGGGGGGGTGCAGGTCCTAGCAAGAATAGACGCAGGAAAAGAAGCAAAGGAAAATACAGCTTTTTGTTTTCAAGGGGTCCCTTCCGTGGCTCTGTCTCACCGTTTGTGTTGCCCCAACCCCATCCCTGAAGGGTTATAGGGTGATGGTGGTTGGTTTCTCCAACTCTTCTCCTTTCTTCATTATATTCCAATTGATGTTCCTCCTTTCTCACTCCATCAAACCGTTCTTTCCATGGTCACTAGAGCATCCATGCCGTTAATCCAATAGTCAATTTTTCTCCGTCACCGTACTTGATTTATTAGTATATAATATATCTAAATAGTACTCCTTGTGCCCCTCAAAAGACTCTCTTCACTTGGCTTCCAAGACATCATACTATCCTGATTTTTCTCCTACTGATCTGGCTTTGCAGGTTTCTCCTCATCTGTTCTAAATGTCCAAACGCCACAGTGTTCAGTCCTTGAGTTTCTGATTGTTTTCCTTTAGACACTCTCACTCATATGGTGACCACATCCAGTCTCGATGCTTTAAAATGCATTCTGTAAACCAAAGGCTCCCAAATGTGCACCTCTAGTCTGCCCCTCCCCTGAGCTCCTGACACAGATTTCCAACTGTTCATTCAGTCTCTCCTCTGGGATATCTTATAGTCCTTTACACTTATATATACAAATCCAAACTCCTAAACCTAATTCTTTCATAGTCTTACCCCTTTCAGTATCTGGCAACACATCCTTCCAGTTTTTTGGTCCCAAATCGTGGTGCTATCTCTGACCCTTATCTTTTCTTTGAAGATCTAACAGGAAATACTCCTGGCTGTGTATTTTCAATATATCTAGAGTCTAACCATTTCCCACTACCCGGAACACAGCCACCCTGAACCAGACCACCACCATCTCTGGTGTAAGTTTTTGCAATAGTTCCTAAACGATCTCCCTATTTCCACCTTAATCTCATTTCAGTCCATGCAACAGAGAGATCCTTCCAAATATAAACAGACCATGTTCCTCTCTACTTAACACTCTTTACTGGTATTCATCTCAGGGAGAGAACATGCAAAGTCCTTCTGGGAGCTTCCAGGGATTTCTACAATCTCCCTAATACCAATGTGATTTCCTCGCTCGTGTGGCTGCAGCAACACTGCCTTCTAACCCCTACTGAACACACGAGGCATGCTCCCAGATCAAGGCATTTACACTTCTTACTTTCTTCGCCTGAGATTTTCTCCCATCAGATAGCACGACTCACTCTTCTGCTTTTTTACACCTTTAATCAAATCTCACCATCTCAATTCCATCTTCCTTATTCACCCAATTTAAACTTGCAACCCTCCCTAACCTTAGTGTTCCTTTTTCCCTTTCCCTGTTTTTGTTTTTATTTTATTTTTTACCAGAATGCTTAACGCCATTTGACATCCTATGTTTTTTTTTTTTTTTTAATCTATTTGTCTCTTGTCACTTGCCTCCAGTGGAATCTAAGCAAGTACAGATTTTGATTTATCTTATTTGCTGTTTTATCTACCAGGTAAATTGTGCAACATAGTTCTCAAAAGCAAATGCTGAAAGAATGATTAAAAGTTTTGTCTCTTTTCTTTCCACCTTCTAAGGGTGTACTTTCCAATTGTGAACATTCTCACAATATGAGTTTATTCCATCCTCATAACAAAGCTGCAACCTACATATAAAAAAATCATTTCTGTTTCATATATAAATAATATACTATAAAGCGCTAGCGACTTGCTCAAGATTAGGCAGACACTCCTAAATCCTATCATTCCAAATCTGTACTATTGCATAATTCAATGAAAATATAAATGATAAATTCTTGCTTTATGAAATTTGTAGAAAATCTCCCTTAACTTTTGTCTAATGGATAGTGATTTTTTTTAAAAAAAAGGAGGAAGGTCTACAAATATCCAGAAGTATTTTCATTCCTTTCTTTCTCAGAATTTAAAAACAGATTCACTAAAGATTATTGAGTGCTACCCTGAGTACACTGGAAATAGAAAAGTATAACATGCATGGGATTTATTTGTTTCTCCATTTACTTTTTAAGTATTTCCACGCCCAGCGTGGAGCCCAGCATGGTGCTTGAACTCATGACCCTGAGATCAAGACCTGAGCTGAGATCAAGAATCAAGACGCTTAACCGATTGAGCCACCCAGGTGCCGTATGGGATTTATTCGTAAGAATTTTGTTATCTCTGGTCCATATATACTTTTGCAAACTGAAAGTAGATGCCTACCAGTATTTTTATTGATGATCACGTTCAAAATAACTTGTTATCAGCGAAGACTTTAGATTTGCAAGATCATTTGGTTTTAATTCATTCAAAACTATCAGTTGAATGCTTTTCCTAGAGCTAAAGGGTAGCCTATTAACTTTTCACAGAGATGCGCAGAACCCCAGGCAATATAAAAAGGAAGGAATCACTGTGAGCATCAGTAAAAAGGAAGGATTGGGGTGAACCTGCTGTGATTCGGGAGCAGGTATTAAAGCGAAGAAGCTCTATGATCTCTAGAACAAAAATGTGATGCATCCCTGGTTCTCTCACTATTTATATTTCCACTCCTTTCATATTTCTTAGATGTTTCTAGTCTCTCATTACTTGAGTCTTTCCCAGTTCTGAATTCTCCTTTGACTTTGATTATAGGATATATTCTAGAAATTACATAGTAGGCATAGATACTAATAGGAGGTTCCCACTATTTTTAGGCAAAAGCTTGTTGCTCCCTTTTTTTGGACACCAATCTTTGACCTTCCTTTAATTGCACTGATTGTCTCTATCCCTGCCCGCCTTCTCTGTATCCATTGTCTGGGAGGCCAGTGCGCTGCAGCTGTCTCATTTATATAATTCAGCAAATGTTCACAGAGACCGAACTGTGAACACAGTTGTTTCTAGCTGTAAATAGAAGCAAGTTGCTTTGTGTGTTTCTGGGTGATTTCATCTGTGGTTTCCATTCAGATAACTTCACAAATGTTCTTGTCTAAAAAACAACTTACTTCCTCCCTCTCTTGCCTCTGTCTGGCTAAACCGTATGTGATCCATAAACTTGGCAAACGCTTGTACTTAACTTTGCTAATTCTAGCCCTTCATTCGACCCACCTTTACGTTATACATCTCACCTTTTCGTGCGCTCTATAGAAGTGGACTGAAGGATTAGAATGGTGGCAGGCAGCAAATTACACAGGAACTGTGGGCTCTGGAAAGACAGACACCATATCTTATTCACTCTGGTGGCCCTGAAGTGCTAGCGGGGTGCCTAAAGACTGTGCAAGTAGATACCTGCGTGTTTTATGACAGTATTTTTAAATCCTGCCACACTTATCACAGTGTGAACAAAATGCACATCTCCCCCTGTGGCCTCTTTTTTTCTATTTTATTCTAATTTGTCTCTCTCTCAGGTGTCCCGTCCATGGTTTTACTTTCATAGCCTAGCCCTGTTACAGCAATAAGCTTTTCTCCATCTATTAGCCAAGTTAATGCATTATACATGGATTAAACTGTGTAAAGCAAAAAACACATCAAAATATTTCGTAAAGTTTTTGAGAAACATTGGAAGTGCTAATCAGTTAAACAATAATGACTGTTGACTAGCCAGTAACTAGTAACTTCATCTTGTGGTAGTTGTACTACTTTATGTGCATTACCTCTGTTAGTCCTCAAAACAGCTCAATGTAAAGAATAATGGGGAATGAGGTATAGAGTGGCTAAATAACTTGCCAAAGAGCCCAGAGATACCAGAAAATGGAGTAGAACTCCAACCTATTGTATATCTCGATCCAGAATTTTCCCTCCTTACTCTAAACTGTAATTCTTCAAATGAGGCTACATTACGATCTCTACCCTTGTGGAGCTACACAGGCTGGATAAAATGCATCCGGATCCCAGGCTGGACAGACCAATTCAATTCAGTCATTTCTATTTTGAAAAAATCTGTAGGACATCACATTTCTCTAGGGGGTTTATATATAATCATGACTCCGTCTCTTTCCATATAAAGGTTTAAAATAAAACCTAAGACAAGAACAAGCAGGGCTCTACTACAAGAAGATTATGGTGAATTCAGTTAAGGATGTTTTCAGTGCCTTGGGGGAATTCTAAGGAAGGAAGGAGCATATTTTGTAGAGAATGCAGCTTGATGGGACGAGAGAGAGCGCTCAGCAGTGTCCTTGCTAACAGTTACTGCTTGCTTTGTAGGCAGGAGTCCAACCAAGGGGATGAGAAAGGAAAGAGAATAGCATTCTCCTCCAGACAGGAGGAGAGAGATGATGAGAAGTTCACAAAGCTCTAAAGGCTCGCACTGGATGAGACTGGGAGAGCTTGGAGCCTAATATTTGAAAAGAAAAATATCTGATTAAGTAATTTTTTCAAAGTGTAGCCTTGAGAAGAAGAAGGAAGTTAAATCTGAACCCAACAGCAGAATGCTGTATGTCTGTGGCGGCAGGCAGGGGGAAGGTCAGAAGGCTTCGGGTCCTGAGAGGCATACACAACAACCCAGAAATAACCGCGACTTTCTTAGGGTACACGATATTGAATTTTAAATAGTATTTAATATCAATTTTATTGACTTTAATTTATCCACTTTAATGCCAGTTGTGCTGAGGTTCCACATAGCTACTTACACTAGTATTAACAACAGCATAAATGTCCCATGGAGCACGTTTAAGAATCTAGAACCAGGGGCACCTGGGTGGCACAGTCGGTTAAGCCTCGACTCTTGATTTCAGCTCAGGTCATGATCTCAGGGTGGTGAGATGGAGCCCGCATCCGCTCCACGCTCAACAGGGAGTCTCTCTGTCCCTCTCCCTCTGCTCCTCCTGCTCTCTCTCTCTCTCCTTCAAATAAATAAATAAAATCTTAAAAAAAAAAAAGAATCTAGAACCAGTAGGCAGTAAGACTCCCTGAGGGCAGGCAAAAGGGACCATCCTTAAACTAACATTTTACCTCTCTGCTGCAGCCACTCAGCACCGTCCTAGGTGACTTATTTCACTTTTTGAGGTCACCCTTTTACTGTCAGGAGGTCATTGCTGTTTCGTCCTTCCCAAGGGTCCACCATTCCCCCTCCAGAACATTAACTTAAATGGAGGTACAAGAACCGGGAGTCATAGAGCCGGCGTAAAGACAGAGCTGTGTCATTCTTGCAGAAATTTTTGAAAGTGAATTTATAACTGTAATGAATTTGCAACTATAAACAACAGAGAGGCAGATTACAAGCACAATTTACAGAGTTATCTTGGTTTCGTTTGTTGTTTGGTGAGTTAAAGCAGGTTATGTTAAAATATTATCCTCAAAGAACTAAGAATCACTTTGATGCATTCTGTTTTATGTCTGTTGCAACACACACTGGGGAACTTTATAAATATTATTCTAATTAGAAAGTCTTTAATATCTATTGCTGTAAGAGACTCAGAAGCTTTTATTAATTCATGATGTGATTTAAGCTAGATGCAATGTTATGGGAATATGAAGATTTGTAAGTATCTTTGGCTCCAGATCTCTCATGTAATGTAGACTACAGTGAAAAAAAAAAAGACCTTTCTACAGCTTTATCAAACAATCCGTCAAGAGGGGTGCCTGGGTGGTTCAGTTGGTTAAGTGTCTGACTCTTGATTTCGGCTCAGGATGAGGGGCTTGATCTCACGACACTGAGATAATGATGTGAGCCAAAATAAATTACACTTATGCATAAGTTTTCTCTCTTTCACCAAAGCCACATTGTTCATGAGACCATGGGCAAGGAGCCTTAACAGGCATCTCACAATATGGCAGTTGGTCAACCTGACAATTGAGAGCCATTTCTACATTTGGCACCTTTGGGGGAACATTAATCTTCTCATATAAATCTCCTCATACTCCGGCCATTTGAAGTCCATTCTTATGCTTTTTCATCAAAATTTTTTATCATCGATATTGCTGTTTTGTCCTTATTTCATACTGTATGTCTTTTTGCTCTTTTGTGTGTCTTATAATTGTTGGCGCTTATATTTTTTAAATGAATCTAAGCATCTCTGTGTGAGGCTTTCCCTCACACCGCCGTTGAAATGGCTATCACCACTACTGATTCCCAATTTGCAAAGAGTAGAGGCAAAGCTGAGCCCCCAGGAAAGCACCGCACCATTTAGTCCCCTGAAGGCAAGTTGCTTAAACTGAATGAAGGGGGAAATAGTTTTCCTCCAGGAAGGGGAGAAAGTGTTTTGTCTTGTCTCTGAAAGAGTTGTTTATTCTAGATATGGAACTGCTTACCTTGACCACAGAGAGTCAGCCAGCATCACCATCCACAGAATAATTGAATGCCTTCTTTCACCATCAACAGCGTCTCGCACAATTCTTGTAAATAAGGAGCTTATTTTATAAAGAAATAAATGAGATGATCAGCTCACAGCCATGGGATTCATTGATGTTATTCTGCCCCTGTTTGCCAAAAGTGCCTGAGCTAATAGAATGATGAATAGGTCTATTAAATGCTTAGTTTGTGCAAGGTTATGTGCTGTCCTATGGGACACAATATATGCTCTGAACAGGCAACTGGTATTTGGAGCTATTTCTTTCAGAGCCAGATCTCATGGGTCCAGAAACCAAAGGTTATATGTAGGAGTGGCATGTTTCCCTGTCATATCTTGCCTAGCTCATAACATTTTTGCTTTTTATCCTATAACTTTGGGCTCAGTTGCAAGGAAAACAATACTTTCATTGGAGGATATACAATAGTTGTATTGAATTGGAGACTGGGACTGTCACCTTGGCATTGTCACCCCTGATGTCACTGAACCAATAGGTAGAACAAGGCGGTTACTGTACTGACCAGACTATTGCCTCTGACTATAGAGGGAAATTGGATAGCCATTATACAGTGGGTGCTGGGAAAGTGTGAGAACATGCTCTGGGATTCCTTCTAATATTTCCAGTCCAGTGGTCAAACGTAATGGAAGCCTACAGCAACCCAGTAGCAGGACCACTTTGGGCTCAAACCCTTCAAGAATAAAGAACTAGGTCACTCCACAAATGAAAGATCTTCAGACAATTGAGATGCAGACTAAAGTCAAGAGAATAGGGGTTGGTAGTGGAGGAGTGAAGTTATAAATACTGGTTATCTTCTCTTGAGCAGTAGCAGAAACAAAGACTACACTACCCACATTTCCTTCCTTGCTTTGATAAAAAATATACTCTCATTTATTTTTAAATTTCTCTGCATCTCCTGTGTGACTGACAATGTTCCAGATACTGACCATACAGCTTGGAGCAGAACAAAGCTCCCCCCCCCCACACACACCAGTGACACTTGATTTTAGGAGGTCTGACAAACAATAACTGACCAGACAAATAGGTGTAAAAGGTACTGTCAGATAGTAATATGTGCCACAAAATTTTTCACCCTGATTTTGTTTTTCTGTTTAATTGTTCCTTAATTTGTTTTATTAATCAGAAAACACTTTTTGAAAGATTTTATTTATTTATTTATTTGAGGGAAAAAGTGCATGAGCAGGGGGAGGGATAGAGGTGGAGGGAGAGGGACAAACAGACTCAGTGCTGAGTGCAGAGCCTGAGGTGGGCCTCGATCTCAGGACCCATGACCGACCCTGAGATCATGACCTGAGCCAAAATCCAGAGTCAGATGCTTAACTGACTGAGCTCCCTAGGTGCCCCAATCAGAAAGCACTTTTTAAGGAGTTAAACTGATTCACCAGGAAGCACAGATAGGCATATATAAACAGGAAGCACACACACACACATTTCATGACACTTTACAGGTTTGTCTTAAAAAGTAAATTATTTCAATCATTCGGTGCCTCGTCTCAAACTCTTTAGGAAGCCGGTCTCAGCCAACCAGACAATAAGGAAGCCATCAATGTACAGTAATGAAGAAACTCATTGTAGAATTCATTTTATTTTATGCTCCTATACATCAGTCTTCTCTGAAGATCCATTAAGATTTAGTCCAAAAATTCATTCTCAAAGGAAGGTCAAGGAACTTCAGAGCACAGAAGACCACAAGGTTAACATTAAGAAAATATATCGTCTCTAAAAGCTTTGTTGTTTTTGGTATCTCAAATCTCCCTTCTGTCCAGTAGTCCTGAAAAGAGTCCTCAGGGCTACGTACACACTGCACTAAACCATTGTACTTGTAAACGCCAATAGATTTCGATAGACTTCTCTGGTTTAACTTCTGAACTGAACAGTTTTCCAACCCTCCTCCCCATGTATATCTCTGTTCATTGGTCTTTTTGGTTTCGGTCTTTAGCTTTTCCTGGGCAGCAGAAGTAATTGGACAAGGCACCTTAAGAATACCAGGGTAGAAGCATGTATATTGCTACTGTGTTTCAGGAAGCGGTTTTCAAAAGTGTAAAGTACACTTGGGCAAAGTAAAATCTCCTGCACGTGTTTCCTTAAATCTCTTCTGTACAATACGAGGTATCATTTTGTTGAGAAGTTCAGATTTTTTGGCATACAAATGTAATCCGAGAAACTTCTGTCAAATCTACTTTTGTTCATTTCCGTTAATTGTTAAACTCAAGGTCTACCCTTATGGAGGAGTAAACAGTTGAAGAATGATGTCAGAATCTGACAGTGCATGAGAAAATGCATGTTAATCCTTTTGGTAAATTTCCTTTCCTTTCCTTTTTTTGGGAGGGGTGTCAAATTTCAACGTACTCTTTCTAAAGAAGAGAACAATGGGAAACAACTCTCATTTCTAATTAACTATACAGAAACAATGCTCTTCCGTAGGATATGGACTTCTCACAATAGATTTCAATTATTTTGACCAAGAATTGAGATTTGAATCATTACTCAGAAAATTTTAAAATTTCATTTCATTCTATTTTAATTCTTGTACAGTTAACATACAGTGTTACATTAGTTTCAGGTGTACAATATAGTGACTCAATTCCGTAAGTCACCTGGTGCTTTATAATTGCTAAAGCTCCTGTGGGGATAAAAATCACCCAGGACAGACTCAGCCACTAGAGGGCGCTATCAAATGCAATTGGGTCACCAAAGACGCTACAGTTTACTGCCTTGTCTATCCCTGTATCCTTGTCATGACTTTCTGTTTTTAATTCAAGATAGTTTCATTCTACATTTCTTTTTTTTTTTTAAGATTTTATTTATTTATTTGACAGAGAGAGATAGAGCGGGAACACAAGCAGGGGGAGTGGGAGAGGGAGAAGCAGGCTTCCCGCGGAGTGGGGAGCCCGATGCGGGGCTCCATCCCTGGACCCTGGGACCATGACCTGAGCCGAAGGCAGACGCTTAACGACTGAGCCACCCAGGCGCCCCCATTTTACATTTCATGTCCAAGTTCCTATCCTGATCATTTTAGTGTATATAAGAGGCAGTTTGGAGGAGGATTTCAGGATTGGTAAGGCTTAGATTTGGCAGTCAGCAGTATGAACCTTCAGCAAAATTAGAACAGTAATCTTATCTCAGTTTATGCCACATTTCCCTTCACTCTCTCTCTCTCTCTCTCTCTCCCCTTCCATTCATCAAAGAACGCTGTTTTTCTCCTTTTCCCTTTGTTTTTCTCCCACTACCCAAAATCTTAGTGACGGTTCCATGCTCGTCTCTTTGCTTCAAAATTATTCCAAATTCCACCCTGTTACTGCATCAAAAAAAGAAATAATTCAAAAAATTACATATATATAAAAGTATATGACTAGTTATATTTCATTAAAATTTGAAATAATTTTAATCACAATTGAGGGTTAGATATGTAATAATGAGCTTTTAAAGAACACCTATTATTTAGAGAGTTATTTCACAGACTATCCCATGATGTAAGTAAACTATTATGAGGCATGAGGACTTTTCCATACACCTTAAATCAGAAATATTGGCAGTGAGGTCCTTCATTTATAAGTAAATTCAGTCTGTTTCAGAAGCACAAAAGGCTCTTATATTTATTGAACACTCACTAGATACCAGACAATGCACATGCATTCTTTCTTTGATTTTTTAAAACAACAGAATAGGTAAGAATCTTAATCTACATGCTCCGGTGTGTGCAAGAAATAGGAGTTTCTTCCTTTTAAAAAATTCAGTTTATTATAGATTTCTAGTCTTTATCTGTCACTGATGAGCCTGTACTACTGGGAAATTCAGTCTTGGTCTCTCCATTGTACTCCTCAATGTTTGATTTTCACTAAGGTCCCATAGTACCATTCAAAACCATAACACTGGACACTGGAGACCCCCCGATATTGCCTGAGGATGCCTAGTCCCACCGAGTCTTGACTTTCCCCATTGCCTTGATGTTCTCTGCTTCTAGGCCACTCTTGGGAAAGAAATCTTTAGTGGGATTGGCAGCATCTATATCTATGACATTGCAGTCTCCCTAAGTGCACTACACGGGCATTTTTGCTTAGAGGTTGCTACATTACACTGCTTGAGATCAGGATGGGGAAGAAGGCGCCCAGATGCTTAGGTAGATTCACTAACCTGACTCTCTTCTTCCCTCCCTGGTTTCAGGGACACTCGCTTCCCTGCCTCTCACTTTACAATATCACTCTTGCTCATAACCTACCTCCAGAATAACCAGCAAAATGTCTTTCATGGCATTAGGCCCTTAGAAAATAAAAGAAAAGCCATTGAACTCAAGTAATTCTTCTTTATACCTTGGCTAAATCACAGAGACACAAATCATGAAAACACACTGTGTGCTTGATATGCGTGCGAGGCACAGAGAAAGACATTTTACCTTCATAACTCAGACTTGTCCGGGGTAACATAAGGGATTGACCACGTCTTCCTGACTTCACCTGGTGCCAAGAATAAACATCTGGAAAGTGCAAGACACACTTGAAAAAATATGTACATAACATTGTAAATAGTGTGGGTGTATGCCTAACAAAGTAGAATTCAACACTCTTGATGACTCTGTCTTATAATGTTCTTCCCCTTGGCTTTTTTCATGCTATCCAGTATAACAGCTTGCCAGGTCCCTTTCTTGCTGTTCCTTCGTGGTGTTCATTGCTGGTTCCTTTTTACTTCCGTCTCTAAATGTTGGGGACCCTTCAGGCTCAGTCTTCACCCTATTCTCTTCTGTCTTATAATATCACTGATCCCACAATTTAAAATATGATGCGCATTCTCACAACTTCTAATTTTTGTCTCTCAGATACTTCCTCTAAGATCCAATTTAACGTACAGTTGCCTCCCTGACATTTCCAGTGTAATTTTCCCAGACTCTTTGAGCTAAATCCTTGGTACATCTCCTTCCAGATCTTTCCTCCCTATCTTCCAAAACTCACTTGTCTCTGACTCTTCCCTTTCTTCATCCCTCACATTGAATTGCTCAGCGGTCCTCAATTCATGGCCCAAAATACATCTCAAAGCCAGCCAACATTTTTTATCTTCATGACAGTTGGGATTTGACTGTCGATTCTGCTTAGCACTGGGGTCCCAGATATGGAAGAATGCCAAGTACCTACTAGTTGCTTCATAAATATTTTTTTAAATGAATGAACGAGTGAATTCAAACAACAAATACACTGTGTATTATGTTAGAGAAGCATAGTCCTCTAGAGTTTCTCATAATTTTGCTTTCCACTTAGAGTTCTGGGTTCAATAAGAGTCTCTCTGGTTTGAAAAACTTATCTCTGGGGGCGCCTGGGTGGCTCAGTCGGTTAAGCGACTGCCTTCGGCTCAGGTCATGATCCTGGAGTCCCGGGATCGAGTCCTGCATCAGGCTCCCCGCTCAGCGAGGAGCCTGCTTCTCCCTCTAACCCTCCCCCCTCTCAGGTACTCTCTCTCTCTCTCATTCTCACTCTCTCAAAATAAATAAATAAATCTTTAAAAAAAAAACTTATCTCTGCACCTGTAGAAGACAGATTATCTATCTATCTATGTGTCATCTCTCGAGCATCTATCCAATCAATATTACGTTGGATAATAGAAATTTTGTCTGAATTGCAAGATTAAAACTGGTATTTCCATTGAGGAACTAGTAAAGTAAATATTCATTCTTTTATCAAATATTAAATATGCATAAATCTAGAACAATGAAAGACCATTCTTTAGATGTCATGGGATTCCATGTGTTTATTTAATCCTTTTCTTCATCTCACCCTTCCTGTGGACAGAAAGATGGGGAATAGAATATGTGACCCTGACCTAATTAATCAGATTAGACTAGGGAGTGAGCCGAATTGGGGTCAGTTGGGATTTTCATTCTGAAAATGAACTATCTCATTAGGTTTAACCAGTTCTCCAAAGACGAAACAGCCAACATGGCCCTTCTCTGTCTAACTCGCCTGAAATACACAATATTCCTTGTTTGCCTTAGAGATATTTTCATCAATATGGAACCTAAGAGAAGTGGTATTATTCTTACACCAGTGTAAAAATGGAATCCAAAAAAATAACTCTGAGAGGATATTTGTATATAAATTTGGATACGAGGGCTTTTGTTGTTTCTTTGTTTCTTAACAACTTGAGTTTGATGCCATAATTCAACATTTAAATTTCAGTCATTAAAGGGGATAAAAAGATGTTTTTCTTTTTTTTTAAAGATTTTATTTATTTATTCATGAGAGACAGAGAGAGAGAGAGAGAGAGAGAGAGAAGCAGAGGGAGAAGCAGGCTCCCAAGGAGCAGGGAGCCCGATGCGGGACTCGATCCCAGGACTCCAGGATCATGACCTGAGCCGAAGGCAGACGCTTAACCATCTGAGCCACCCAGGTGCCCCAAAAGATTTGTTTTTCTAATTTCATTTCAATATAATCATGTTTGTGAAGATACAGTCAAGCTGGCTAAAGACTGAGTGACAAAACAAGAGGTAGAATCAGAAAGTGGTAAATGTAGTACAGAGAAGATTTCCTTATATGGTGATATGGCGAATCCTTATGGTATTGGCCTAGGATGAAATGTACCCATGGTTTTAAGGTTTGTCTGCTGGCTAACTCCTCACTGTCTAGACGACAGGACCACCATGCCTCGTGATGTGCACACCCTTCCTTGTGTCCAGACCCAAGTATCCTTTGCACTGTGTGTGTGTTCGTGGTAGGGGGGAAGGTCAACGGATGGCATGTTTACCCAAGTCTGTATTGTTATTTTCACCAGCTGTTGTAATTCAGTCCAGCCCAATACTCTGAATCTGGTCAGCTAACGTGTAACACATTTAAATATGGGCTTCTCCATGGAAGAGACACCACACTTCTGGGTCACCATGGCTACTGCCACCAGTGGCTTCTGAACTCTCTTCCATTTAACTTTGCAATGGTGCCCTAACTCTGGTCCTCAGTTTTTTTCATTGTTGCCGCTAAATTTTGATTATTTCACCCTATTCTTTAGACTCGTTGTGGTTCCGTGAATCCTCAGGATAAAGTTCAATTTTTTTATTGTTCTGTTAATCACCATACATTACATCATTAGTTTTTGATGTAGTGTTCCATGATTCATTGTTTGTGCATAACACCCAGTGCGCCACGCAGAACGTGCCCTCTTTTAACACAGCTCACAAGACCCTTCATTACCTGACACAAGTTTCCACCTCCAGATGCAATTTTGGCCCCTCTTCCCATGCTCTCTGCGTGTTTGCAGACTCAGCTCATTCTGCTGTCTAATGGTGTCTCTCACCAGCTGGTCCTGACTCTGCTCTCCCCACCATGAGTATTCACCCAGATAATTTCATTCTGTGGTTCCCAATTGAAGCATTCCTTACTTTTTGAAGATCTGTGAATTAGGTGCCCATAACAACTTTACTCTCCTTATTTCACCTCTAATACACTATAGTAAAACGTTTTATCTGTATTTTCTGGAGGACATTGTTTTTCCCCTTTGTTGCACTCACCGTATTTTTCTAGAACACCTGCTTGGTGAAGGCAGTGACCATTGGTGTGCCGGTGAATGTTAGAGAGCTGATTACATGGGAAAAAAGCCAACAAAACAAAATAAAACAAACAACAAAACAACCACCCCGACTTGTGATTGTTTCTGTGGTTTCATGGCCAATTCCAGGCTACGGATGTGATATAACAATGCAGAATTGAGAAGAGACATACACAGTTGGCCGGTGGGCCCGCTCCAATAGTTCACTGTCTGTATCTTCAGTGTCTGGTACATACTTACTCCATGTTAGATACTCAGGAACAATCTACTTAACTAAACACCTGTTAGAATGACAAAAGAAAACTAAAATCAAACAAGGAAACAAACAACAATAACAAAACCCACAAAAATCTATCATACAAAGTGCTTGCAAGGAGGTGGAGTCATGGGAACTCTCATATTTTGTCAGGAATTCAAAACAGAACTGCCAGTTTGAAAGCAGTTTGATAGTTTCTTATAAAGATTAACATATGCTTACCATGTAGGCTGTCAATCCTACCACTACATATGCACATAAGACAAATGGAAACATATAGTTCCATAAAAACCTATATGAAAGTTTATAGTGGTTTTGTTCATAATCCACAAAAACTGGACAAACCCCAAATGTCCTTCAGTTAATAACTCTATAAACAAACTGGGTATGTCCACTCACGAAAATACTAATAAAACAGAATATCAGTATATTTTGCCAACATATCCTAAAAATGCATTATGCTAAGTGAGAAATAAGCCAGACTCAAAACACTATAAACTATGATACCATTTATATGATGGTCTGAAAATCATAAAATAGGGATAGGAAACTGTGGCGTTTTTCAGGTGGTAGGCATGGGGATGATATTGACAACAAAGGGGCACAAAAGAACATACTTGGGTAGTGGAAATTTTCTATATATTGATTGCTGTGGTGGTGACATGGCTGAAGATATTTACTGTGTGTAAATTATACCTCAATATGCCAGACTAGAAAAAAAAAAAAAAGAGGACCTATTTATGAAGAGAAGGAAGGAACGAAGGAGGGAGGGAGGGATGGGAGAGAGGGAAGGAAGGAAGTCTGATGCCTCACTACTAAGCATATGGTTGATTTTTTGGCAGTTATATTAAAATGCAAAATCAATATGCTAAAACATGTGGCAATATTCCAGTTTATATTAATTTTACATTATGTTACTCTGGGTTATCTTCTCATAGTTAAGTGTTTCTGGTACAAAAATGTTAGCAAACGCAACGGGTAAAACTTTGATGATAAGTTGCCTAAGTAATGAGGCTGGTTTTGTTTTGTTTTGTTTTGCTTTTTGGCTTCCAGTCGTGGATACACTTAACGCCAGACCCCACCAGCAAAACTTCATCTAAAAGTCAACCCATAGCTCTGCAGCAGTCATGCTGAGTCTATTTCCTACAGAAGAAAATGGTCCGTTTCTCATGAGAGAAGCTCAGTGCTTAAAAGTGAAACACAGGCAGTCTGGTAAATAAATATGTAAACACGTCTATTAAATATATCAAATATTGGCCTTGGTGCCCTTCAAGAGATGGTATTGGGAGGAAAAAAAATAAGAAAGTTGTAAAAGAAAAATAACTGGCTTCCCTCTTGCAGCCTCCCAGGGCAATCAGCCATAGGCATGGCTGCGGGCAACCCAACTGCTACAAAGCACAAGCATGTTTAATTGCTCCCCTCAGGCACTAGAGATCTGTAGCTTTCAAATTTCCCTCATCTATTAAAATAAAATCCTGGAACTTTTCTACCTTCTCTAAAAATGACCACTTAAAGGTTGAAATTTCTTTCCCATCGACCTTTCTGGAGCGCCAGTTGCTAGACCCCTCTCTCTTCTGTTCTCATCCTCCATCTGGTGGTCCAAGTCTCATCCAAGTGTGCTTGCCTGCGTTGGTCCATGAAATGAACCGAATATGACTCTTCGAATATCAGTTATTTTGTGTTGCTTCACATAGAGATCAAGCTTAGTTAATAAATTTAAAGGCCTGCAAAATATTTTAAATAATATCTTTGTACAGGGGCGCCTGGGTGGCTCAGTTCGTTGAGCATCTGACTCTTGGTTTCAGCTCGGGTTGTGATCTCAGGGTCACGGGATCGAGCTCCATGTTGGGCTCCGCGCTAGGCTCGGCGCCTGCCTAAGATTCTCTCTCTCCCTCTCCTTTTTCCCCTTCTAACACTCACCCCTCTGCTGTCACTGTCTCTAAAAATAAAAAGGAAAAAGATATATACCTTTGTGCATAATTAAGAAGTCTAAGAATTTGTCATACCAAATACAAATGGCTCCAAAGATAGGTAGGGTAACTACAAGGCATGAACATATCAACTGTTTTCATTAGCCGCCTCATAGTCGAAATAGAACAGCCAAAAAAAAAAAAAAAAAAAACCATTCCCTTTCTTTTGGACATTGTGTTCATAGGTAACTTTATTGCTATGAAGTTTTCCCAGATACATTAAGAGGGGACACTGGTCTATACGTCCATCTCTAGTCAGTTTCATAGCAGAGGGCAGATCCTGTGGGTCTGAGGTCTTCTGAGGACACTGAAACAATTGCATTTCTGGATGAACAATTCTGAAAACCATGCTAAGCTTTATGGAGACAGCACCAAATACTACAGCCATGAATGACCTCGCCAGAGCAGGAGCAGATCCCCTCTACTATTCCTCTCTTTTATAAGTGCACCAGCATTATTTCTTTGCTCACTTTAAAATATATCTGGAATGCCAAATTTGATAAAACAATATCAGATTACTCTGTTGCTTTCAGCAAACATGAAACATGATAAAAGCTAAATAGAGTGAAGGATTTTTGACTTTCAGATATAAATATGAATTGTCTATATAAACATTGCATTTGAAAAAAAAAACATAAGGACCTCTAAAAACACGACAATCATTTGCAAAAACTTTTTGCATTTTTCTCAAATCAGTATGAAATTCTCATA
>NW_027397094.1:10078953-10128805 GCF_003265705.2 Callorhinus ursinus | reverse complement strand
AGGTCTCCTACTTCTCTGCCATCTTGCTCCGCCCCCCCTTCAATATGCACTTTAAAACTATAAATGTTTTCTGAGCATAGCTTTTACTGCAGCCCCCATTTTTTAATGTTTTATTTTCATTGTTATGTAGTTCAAAATATTTTTATAGTGTCCTTCATTATATTTTGTTTTTGATTCATGGATTATTTATAAATATTTGGGAATATTTGTGGTTTTGCTACTTATTGTTATTTTTTTATCTTATTGATATTATTTTGATTCTACTGTGGTCAGAAAATATTCTGCAGACAGCCTTCAGTTTCAACCAATCAGACTTGTTTTATAGCCTAGCATATAGTCCATTGTGGTGAACACACTGTGTGCCCTTGAAAAGAATGTGTGTGGTTTTTTCCTCTTGTTGGTTTTTAGAATGTTCTATAAATATCAGTGAGATTAATGAGGCCTAGACCTTCTTTTACCTGGGTATGATAACTATATAGATGTGCAAAGGATGCAAAAATACTTAAGCCTTGTAGATATTACACTATAATAAAGCCATTCATAAAATTACATAGAACTATGCTAACTTTCTCAAAAAAATATTATATTTAGCTCTTGGGTTCAATTACCCCATTCTCCAGATCCTTGGGCACAGTTTTGCAAAAATACGGCAATTCATGTTAGAGTTAACACAGACCTCACGATATTTATTGCTTCTATCCTCTTATTTTGGCAAAGCCAAGTGAATATTCATATCTTGAGCATTTTCTACTACTACTAGAAACACACCATTTTTTATTTGATATTATTTTGTTTGTGGATTTAGTTTTTGTTTTCAGGTGGAATAAGGAAATGGTTCTCTGACATGATGGATCTGGACCCATGGTTGACGATGGCATATGTCACAAATACATTTTTTACCTCTCTTATATGGCAGAGGATGGAACATCATTCCTTATCCAGTGGTTTAGAATCCATTACTATCTATTACTATTATTCCTTTCTATGCTCCAGTTCTCCCAAATTTTTCCAGTAGGGGCCCCTTCATTGTGGTCTTTGTGTGTTTTTGACATGTTCCCATTCTTTTTTTTTTCAGCCACACAATTTTTTTTTTTTCAGCCAGACATGTTCCCATTCTTATTGGAGCATTTCTTTGTCAGCACAAGAAGATGTTTTATGCTCATCTTGTATTCTCTGAGCCATTTTATGGGCTCAGCTATTTCTTCAGAGAGTCCTGGTTCCTTTTATCAGAGCATGGTATGTGGAGATTAAACCAAGGCATGCTGTATGCTCACTGCTAATGCTGTGTGCAGGTGCATGTGCACGCACGCATGTGTGTGCATACTCACACCCAGCATGCACCTCTCGGTGCATCTACCTCTAGCAATTTCTCTCCAACACCACAGGGATCACTGTATTTTCCTCCCTTTAAAACTATCACTCCTTTTTTAGCAGTGAGAAACCTACCTCCTATTATCCTTACTATATTTGCTTATTTGACCAACTCTACTGTGTAACAGCACTCTCTCTCTGTCTCTCTCTCTCTCAGTGTCAATATTGCTGCGCTTTTCCATGGACACCCTCTTTACTCATCTTCACTTCAACACTTCCTGTGGTGTTGTCCCCCCTCTTTTTCACCTCTTCCAGGAACAGAATATGGAGCAAAGCAACAGGTCCACACACACATGGAGGCTTTAGCACATAACAAAGATGGCCTTTGAGACCAGACAGAAAAGATGAAATGATTAATAAATGATACAGAGACAAATTTTTTTCAATATGTGAACAAAACAAAAATGGATCCTTGTTATGTGCACAGATTTATTTTATGTAGTTAAAGGCTTATATGTGGAAAAAACCCTTCATGATTGTTAGCCGCAATATAAAAGAATATCCGTATGACTCTAGGATAGAGAATCACTTAACAAGACATACACGAACACAAAACAAATCAAAGAAAGATGGAAAATTCATACTTTACATTTTTTAAATGTGCTGCACATACCACCTAAATATTGTGAAAATATAAAACCAAGTCAAACAACATCAGAAGATACTTTTGATTTTTTAACTAGAAGAGAGGTACAACAATGAATCATGGACATTGAATCACTACATCAAAAACTAATGATGTAATGTATGGTCATTAACATAACATAATAAAATAAAATTAAAAAAACTAATGCACTGTATGTTGGCTAACTGAACATAATAAAAATAATAACAATAATTTAAAAAAGAAAATATTATTCTAAGTGAAAAAAGCCAGTTATGAGAAAACCATATATTATATTATTCCACTTACTTGAAATGTCGAGAATAGGTAAATCCATAAGGACAGAAAGTAGATTAATGGTTGCCTAGGAATGCAGAATTATGGGTAAACAAGGAGGGGTTATTAATGGGTATGGAATTTTTTTTGAAGTGATGAAGATGTTTTAAAACTCATCATGGTGATGGTGCACCACTCTGTGAATATACTAAAAACCATTAAATTGTACACTTTAAATTGAAAAAAATAAAAAGAGAGAAGTACAAATTAAAATGTATTAAGAACCTTTGTCCTTAAGTTGGAAAAAGAAAAGTCAACTAACAGCAATAGACAAAGCACGAGCAGGATTTATCAGAAGAGCAAACACAAATGGGGAATAAACACGTAAGCATGTTCAACCTCACTGTTGATTAGGAAAATGCATGAGTCCACAAAAAAATATTATTTAAATCCAATAGACCAGGAAAATTATAAAAAGCTGTCAAATCCAATTATTGGAGATAATATGCTTAATGGTAATTCTTATTTCTTAATTTCAAAATATGTCTGGTAAAACCATGTTGAAAAACAATTTTCAGGGCACCTGGGTGGCCCAGTTGGTTAAGCGTCTGCCTTTGGCTCAGGTCGTGATCCCAGGGTCCAGGGATCGAGCCCCGCATCGGGCTCCTTGCTCAGCGGGGAGCCTGCTTCTCCCCTGCCTGCCATTACCCTGCTTGTGCTTGCTCACTGTCTCTTTCTCTCGCTTGCTCTCTCTGTGTCAAATAAATAAATAAAATCTTTAAATTAAAAAAAATGGGCTAATGTTATAAAAAAAAGAAAAACAATTTTCTTGTGAAGTTGAGTCTACTTTCCATTCATAGATACGATCTACAGAGAAGCTCCTGCATGCATACTCCAAATGCTAATTTCAACGGTGGTCACATCATCACAAGTCATTATAGGAAAAACAAGAAATACCTTAAATGTACATTAACAGACGAATTTAAAAATAAATGATGGTTTTGTCACATAATAAAAATATATTCAGTAAATAAAATGAATAATAGCTATATGCATCATAAACTGTTAATCATAAACAATCACTTTTCTGACTGAAAAAGAATTGCAGATGTATACAGAGTATAATTCCTGTTATGTAGAAGTTAAGAACACATTAAACTAAATACTAATACTAAATACATTGTATTTAAATACTAAATACTAAATACATATATACATAGATACATATTTATACATCTATATAAATAGACATACAGATCCAGAGATCTATAAAATTTGTAATGAAAAGTCATAGAATATTAACATAATATTCAGGATAGTGGTTTCCCTGGGAGGGAGGGGGAAAGAGATGAAGTTAAGGACAGGAATATAGGCACATCAGTGATAATAGAAACGATCAGTGTCTTTGCCTGGGTGGTAGGTACACAGCTATTTATTCGTTGATATGTGTACCACCATATAGTGACATGTGACTAAATGTGTGCTTTTTTATATTTGTTCTTGTGCACTGTGACTATTATATAATATTCTCTAAACTGTTTTAAAAAATATTAAATGGGTCCTTCAGCCTCAAATAACTTTAGGGAAATCAACACTTGCCTGAATACCAATGATAGAGGAATGAAAATCATAAAACTACTTTCTAGACTTTAAGGTAAGAAGAAAATGAGTTGGACGAAAATGCTTGTTTTGCTTTACCTGGGAAGCGTTGAAAAACACATGGAGTATCTGTTCCATATCTGTCAAGGTTATCAAAACTTAAAATAATTCTATCCTAAATTAACTCACTGTTCAGACCAGTGCAACACACAGAAGTTTCAGGGAAAGGAAGTACAATTCTTCCAAGGGACCATCTGATTAAAGGAAACGCTTTTCTTGGGAACAATAACCCTTGTCATTATCATCCTGGGAGCTGAGCTGCGTGCTTGAGGATGACAGGCTCTGTGCAGCATAACGTAATTCAGTTTTTTGAAGGAATGCAAAAACATGTAGGTGTTTTGGTCACCTTAATTTAGAGAGCTCTGGGATTCATTTATGTAGTGGTTCTCAGCTTTCTTTTACCCATTAGATTAACATTCTGCTTGGTCAACATGCCCACCATCTCCATAATGACAACTCGAGGCAATTACAGTTTTACTTTGGGTTCACTAGGTACATGGGCACTGATCATCCGTTTCGTCTAATCCCAGGACCCTCTGTGCTCATCTGGTAAATATTTATAGAGCAACTGTTAGCTTTCAGACATGAGTTAAAGGCCCAAATTTCAACTTCGTGTAGAAAATACTGATTTTGCCGGCTTCTCTGCTTAGGATCACATCAAGGGAAAAATAGACCTAGATTGTCTTCAGTTTGGAATTCCTTAGGGGGTGCAAATAAGTAACACTTTTATATTTTCTTCCAAGTACGAAACAAGTTTTTTTTTTTTTTAAAGATTGTATTTATTTATTTGACAGAGAGAGACACAACGAGAGAGGGAACACAAGCAGGGGGACTGGGAGAGGGAGAAGCAGGCTTCCCGCGGAGCAGGGAGCCTGATGCGGGGCTCGATCCCAGGACTCTGGGACCATGACCTGAGCCAAAGGCAGAAGCTTAACGACTGAGCCACCTAGGAGCCTCCAAAACGAGTTTTAAAAATAAGACAGGAGAATCAGAAAGGAGATCAAGCAGTAGCCTCATCACTAACAGAACACTCATTACCGATAGCCTTATCAAAAAACGTGGCTCCAATACTGGAGACGCATGGTTTTTCTTTTTCTTTTTTTTTAAGATTTATTTATTTATTTATTTGAAAGAAAGAATATGAGACGGGGGAGGGTCAGAGGGAGAAGCAGACTCCCCGCTGAGCGGAGAGCCCGATGCGGGACTCCATCCCGGGACTCCAGGATCATGACCTGAGCTGAAGGCAGTTGCCTAACCAACTGAGCCACCCAGGCGCCCTGAGACGCATGGTTTTTCTAAAGCACTCTGGCCAGCCTGCAGTTGAATCTACCCTACACAATCACAGAACTTGCCCGTGTAGGGGCAGACCCTGCCTCACAGCAGAGCAGAGTGGCTGGTACCTTCCGTGTTGTTGGGGCGGGTCTGACAGACAAAACCCTGGAGAAGCTAGGTGGATGCTCCCTTCTGCGCTCCCTATACAGGTAAGTCAGGGAGACAGGAGGACCGTATCCCTCCAAATGTCTTACCGTGGGCATATTCGTTTCCTAAGACGTTGGGAGGAATGCTCTCATCTTCTCTCCCTGCTGTGGGGACATTTTTGGTGTCACAGCGGGGGAGGGGCTGCTATGGCATCTGATGAGTAGAGGCCAGGGATCTATTGAACATCCTACAATGTGTGGGGCAGCCCCCTACGACAAAGAATTATCTGCTCCAATATGTTAATAGTGCTGAAGTTGAGAAGCCCCCTTCTAGCTGCGCTGCGAATTATATTTCACTGTGCCAAATAGCTGAATCTTACATTAGATTTGCACTTACTTAGACATCAAATTATTTATTGACTATCTAGTATGGTGCCACGATGCTGTTCTAGGAGCACTGGTGAACAAGAGAGACTAAAAAGTTGCTCTGGCTGGGACAACATAGAATATATGCATGCTGGTGCACACACCTATATGCTAATATATACACACAAACAGATATCCCTCCACACCTTGTACACTTAATTTTTCAGTTTTCTTCTGTGGCCACTTAGCTGTTTGCATCCTCCTTTTTTTCTGTAATACAAATAAGAGATGAGATTCACATGTGCAAGACACTTGAGTAGGTAAATCTAGACCATAGTACTTTTTGTTCCCAGAAATAGAATAAACGTTTGGTTAAGATTCCAGTTTGCAGCATGCTAGCTCTAAGTGATGGAGAATACCTTTTAAAGAGACACAACTCTTGAACCATTTTAATGAAAGTAACTCTTCAGTTTGTAACCTGAAACTTTTATTGGTTACGTCAAACCTGATATATCTTAGATATCAATACATCAAATTGTCCCTAAACCATGACTGGTAAGTACTGGAGGAAAGCACAAATTTCCCAAAGCTTTAAAGCTTTTTGAGTCAAATTTGTTAAGGAGCTGAGCTGCAGGTGGTATGGCCAATGCTGCTCACCCACTGGCAGATGCTGGTCTTTGCTCAGGAGTATCTGGGATTCTGTGAAGCTCCTTGAAGGGCTAAAAACAAACAAAACAAACAAGCAAACAAAAACACCTGGAAACATGCTCCATTGGAGTAATTCAGTATCATGATTCTCATTCACTATGCTCAATCCCATGAAAACCTCAATCATGCCAAATTTGGAGTCACTAATCTCAACATTTTTTTCTAAATTAATTATTGAGCACAATGCTATGACTGGGTGAAGTCTTTTTTTTTTTTAAGACTGTATTTATTTATTTGACAGAGAGAGAGAGAGACAATGAGAGAGGGAACACAAGCAGGGCAAGTGGGAGAGGGAGAAGCAGGCTTCCTGCTGAGCAGGGAGCCCAATGCGGGGCTCGATCCCAGGACCCTGGGATCATAACCCGAGCCAAAGGCAGACACTTAACGACTGAGCAACCCAGGCGCCCCTGGGTGAAGTCTTATTTCTTTGAATTTGCTCTTTTCATTTTTTGTTTCTTGCAAAATAACCTTTTCTATTCCTCCTCCATTTGTGTTCCTACTTTAGCCATTAAACTCCATTTTCCTAAATATTTGCAAGTCACGTCAAGAACAAAATGTAGACTTTGTCAACAGGTGTTTTGTAAAGGTCAGAGATTATGTGCTATATTTAACCCAGATACAGTTATTATCCAGGGATTATCTGCTAGCCAACCTCCCCAGATGGTATAGATAACGAAGTGAGAAATCTTGCAACTTTTGTTCCTATAAATTTTTCTTCCTATTTCAATTTCTGTTGGAATGGTGTAGGACTAGCTCTTTTGACACAGTGATCGGAAAGATACCAAGGAAGGATAACACAGCAGTAGAGATGATTCAGTTCAATCTCATCTAAATAATTCTGATTTGTCAAAAATAATTCAAGTGGACATTTTTTAAAGGTTTATTTATTTGAGAGAGAGAGAGCACATGAGGGAGGGGCAGAGGGAGAGGGATTTATTTATTTTAGAGAGAGAGAAAGAGAGAGCACATGAAGGAGGGGCAGAGGGAGAGGGAGAGAAAATCCCAAACAGACTCCCCACTGAGAAGGCTCCATCTCATGATCCTGAGCTCATGACCTGGGTCAAAATCAAGAGTCGGACACTTAACCAACTGAGCCACCCAGGCGCCCCTCAAGTGGACATTTTTTTTTAAAGATTTTATTTATTTATCTGACAGAGAGAGACACAGTGAGAGCAGGAACACAAGCAGGGGGAGTGGGAGAAGGAGAAGCAGGCTTCCCGCTGAGCAGGGAGCCCGATGCGGGGCTCGATCCCAGGACACTGGGATCATGACCTGAGCCGAAGGCAGACGCTTAATGACTGAGCCACCCAGGCACCCCATCAAGTGGACATTTTAATGTAATTATATTTTATTTGAACTATTATATATATAGTGTATATATGAAATATACATAGTAGTATTCATATAAATATCCAAATGATTACCATGACCACACTTACAACCTGTATATTGACCAAGAAGAAAGTATACAACAATCAACAACTTCATTGGCAAACTTTACAATGAGAATGTGAGGAAAACTATTACCATACGGAACTCTATGAAACAATAATTATAAATATATGAGTATTTCTATTATATGACATACCACCTGGTTTTATATGCATAATAGATACAGTTTTAAATTATAAATCTGGTGCCTGGCTTCTTTCGAAGAAGGTTGGTTTTTGGTTTTCATTTACTTCTTTCTTTTTGTTTTGGTTTTAATTTTAACCTTGGCAGTTATGTACAGAATCATTTCCATTACTTTGTGTTTATATTTTCAACTCCTCCAATTGTACTTCACATTGATGTATCTACTTGACATCTTCACTTCTCTGCATTTAGGAAAGGTCTATAATTATAAATAAATATTTTTCTCATTATAAACATAATACAACATTCTACTTGGGACTTAATATAATTTTTTTCCCCTACTGCAGGGAAAAAGTTTTGCGTAATATTGTCTCTTTAATTCAAACTAATATTGCATTTCTTTTTTGTTTGTTTCAAATTTTTATTTCAATTCTAGTTAGTTAACTTATAGAGTAATATTAGTTTCAGGAGTAGAATTTAGTGATTCATCACTTACATACAACACCCAGTGCTCATCATAGCAAGTGTCCTCCTTAATGCCCATCATCCGTCTAGCCCATCCCCCACCCACCTCCTTCCATCAACTCTCAGTTTGTTCTCTATAGTTAAGAGTCTCTTATGATTTGCTTTCCTTTCTTCTTTTCTCCCTCTTCTGCATGTTCATCTGTTTTTGTTTCTTAAATTCCATATATGAGTGAAATCATGTGGTATTTGTCTTTGACTTATTTTGCTTAGCATAATACACTCTAGCTCCATTCACGTTGTTCCAAATGGCAAGATTTCATTCTTTTTGATGGCTGAGTAATATTCCAGTGTGTGTGTGTGTGTGTGTGTGTGTGTGTGTATACACCACATCTTTATCCATTCATCATTTGATGGACACTTGGGCTCCTTCCATAATTTGGCTATTATTGATAATGCTACTATAAACATCAGGGTGCATGTACCTCTTTGAATCAGTATTTTTGTATCTTTTGGGTAAATACCTGGTAGTGTGATTGCTGGATCATAGGGTAGTTCTATTTTTAACTTTTTGAGGAGCCTCCATATGTCTTCTCCAGTGGCTGCACCAGTTTGCATTCCCACCAAAAGTGTAGACAGTTCCCATTTCTCTGTATCCTCACCAACATCTCTTGTGTCCTGAGTTGTTAATTTTAGTCTGTTTAGGTGTTAGGTGGTACCTCATCATGGTTTTGATTTGTATTTCCTTGATAATGAGTGATGTTGAGCATCTTTTCATGTGTCTGTTAGCCATCTGTATGTCTTCTTTGGAGAAATGTCTGTTCATGTGTTCTGCCCATTTCTTAACTGGATTATTTATTTTGGGGGCATTGAATTTGATAAGTTCTTTATAAATTTTGGATACTAACCCTTTATCAGATATGTCATTTGCAAGCGTCTCCCATTCCGTAGGTTGCCTTTTAGTTTTGTTGATTGTTTCCTTCCACAGTGAAGAAAACTATCAACAAAACTAATATTTCATTTCTTATAACACATTTATTTTAAGCAAAATATGACAAAACAAGACAGCCTCAGTAAAAATTACCTCCCTACTTCTAGATTATGCTCATCATTGAAATACATGATTGACCGGATCATGTTTGAAGAGGTCATTATCATAAATGATATATACATACAAACATAATTTGTTTTTTCAGTAACTACAAAAGGGGGGGCTTAATTTTATTTTTTCAGCTTTATTAAGATATAACTGCATATAACAAAACAGTTTAGTTTTAAATATACATATTGTAATCCAAAGTTGTAATTACCTATCAGATTGTGTGTGTGTGTGTGTGTGCGCGCGTGCACACGCACACACATGTGTATAAGCACATGGAGCTCAGGGGAGGGTGGTTCATCAGTGAGAGAATGGAGCTGGTATGTGTTCCTCAAGAGGGAAATAAGAAATTGTCTTTCTAAATTTAAATGATGTACACCAAAAAGTAAATTAAAGCCTGCGGGTTTTTGGAATTTACTTCGAAAGAATTTTTTTCTGATACCTTGTCATCAAAACTAATTTGAAGCAATTAAAACAGAAAGCAAGTATTGTGTGATTTTCTTGTCTCTCAGAATTCAAAACACAGGAAATTTCAGATAATTTAATAAACATAAAATGGGATGATAAAAGAAACCCAATTATGAGAATGAACACGCTCAACCATCGGCAAGTGATACTGGGATAATTGAATAATTCTAAAGAGTATGAATGGCAAATTTTAAATAGCAAATCATTTAATGGCACTGCAGAATGATTGGAAAATAAAAAGCCATTAGAAGAGGGTTATTTGAAAGTTTATAAAACTATAAAGTTGACTTCTGGGAAAGAGAATCCACAAGATGTAAAAATATAGAAATTCTGCTTCAGTGAATATGAGCTGAAAAAACACAATACTTAACTACAGGTGGCTTTATTCTGGTCACTGAGGCCACTCTCTGGTTAATCTCTAATATATTGAGTTCACTTGGTTTTGCTTTGCTTCCTTGAGCACCCTGTACTGAGTTTTCACTTTCTTCTCTTCACCAAATGTACGTAAAACAACTTATCTTGAGTTCCCTTTGACTTTTGCCTACTTTCAGTCTTTTTTCTGTTTTTGTTTAAGCTGCCAAATTCCATATACTTACAGAAGTATGCTACCTTATATTTCCATGTACTTCCTCATGTGTTTCAGGTTCTCCTTAGATATGTAAATATTTAATGGGAGCCAATTAAGTACAGGACATAATTCTACTTCACATTTGTCTTTTCTAAGCTTAAGTAACAAAATATTTCTTGCATAGCCCAGAAATTCTACTTCTTCCTGTCTTTTTCAGTGAAAAAAAATTAAATTTTTCTCATTTGCACATTCAGTGATTAAATTTTGTCTTAAATAAAGCCCTTGAGGGCTTTCAATGGAACAGCATGGATTTGTTCACAACTAACCTTCAAAAAATACATCTTTGATACCATAGAAGGATTAGCAACCACACTGGGTCACGTAGCCCTGATCCAATCAAGAATTGCAATTACAAC
Source organism: Callorhinus ursinus (assembly GCF_003265705.2). Taxonomy (NCBI): domain Eukaryota; kingdom Metazoa; phylum Chordata; class Mammalia; order Carnivora; family Otariidae; genus Callorhinus; species Callorhinus ursinus. The sequence goes on along the minus strand of NW_027397094.1, from coordinate 10,117,815 downwards.
ATGATCTGAATGCCTCTGCATGCCAATATCTCAGACTCATCCCCATTAAGAGCAGGGCACTTCTGATTGCTTTCAATTCATTGCTCTGACACACTTGGTTAGCACATAAATAATTTTGTTCTATGTATCAATCGGAATCTTCGTTCTTCATCATTACAGTCCCATATTTAATTATGGGCTAGTTATTTAAAAAGAAAAAAAGCTGAGTTGGGGCACCTGGGTGGCTTGGATGGTTGAGTGTCTGCCTTTGGCTCAGGTCATGATCTTGGGGTACTGGGATCGAGTCCCACAACGGGCTCCTTGCTCAGCAGGGAGCCTGCTCCTCTCTCTCCCTCTGCCCCTCCCCCTGCTTGTACTCTCCCCCTCTCTCTGGCAAATAAATAAATAAAATCTTTAAGAAAAATTTTAAAAATTAAAAAGAAAAGCTGAGGATGTCAAATTCTCCATAGACGTTTTATGAAGTAGCCTATTATAATAATTTCAAGCTAAAATCACTCCACTTTCTCTGGGACAGCTGAAATCCAATATGCTACCTGCAATTCTGATCATAAAAATCAAAATATAGTTACTCAACTTTAATAGTTCTTTGTAAATATCATCATCTTCATATTGGCAAACTATATTATAGACATCATTAATCTCATTCCAATCAAGTAATTGAAATGCAATTTTAAGTGATTATTTTTCTTGATTGTGAACTTGCACTGGAAGATAAATAATGCTCCTTCAGTGTTTTCTCCTTCCTGTCTTGCTTTATTCCATGACTGGTTTGTTCTCCCTCTTAAAAGTAGAGAAAACTTCATCTAAGGTCAGAATATATTTCCACCAGTTCTCCAAGTAATTCTTTGGTTCTCTAAAAGTGCTCCTTTCTTGATCATGAGATTGACGTTTGCCTTTCTCCTTGAGGTTCTATCATGGCTGAATCACTGAACTCTACCTCTGAAACTAATAATATACTATATGTTAATTCATTGAATTTAAATTTAAAAAAGTTAAAAAAGAAAAAGAATCTTACCATGGCTTCCCTTTGCACAGTATATTGGATCCTAGATCTTTCTATAGGCTTCCTCGTAATCGACTCTCATCAAGATACCATGACTACTCTGATTGACATTTCATCTTCTATTTTATACTTATTATTGCTTCTTCTGAGTTAATTTGTTCTACCTCTTACAGTATCCTTTGGTAATATTTTTAAAGATTTTATTTCTTTATTTGTCAGAGAGAGAGCAAGCACAAGCAGGGGGAACGTCAGGCAGAGGGAGAAGCAGGCTTCCCGCTGAGCCAGGAGCCCGATGTGAACACCTTGATCCCAGGACCCTGGGATCATGACCTGAGCTGAATGCAGATGCTTAAGTGACTGAGCCACCCAGGCGTTCTTCCTTTGGTAATATTTTTAAACATTGTTTTTTTAGGAGAGAGAGAGAGAACATGCACATGCACATGTGTGAGTGAGCAGTGGGTGGTAAGGGGCAAAGGGAGAGAAACAGAGAAAATCTTTTTTTTTTAATTATTTATTTCCAGTATAATTAATGTACAGTGTTACATTATTTTCAGATGTACAATATCCTGATTCAATAATTTTATACATTACTCAGTACTTATCATAATAAGTATACTCTTAATCCTCCTCACCTAATTCACCCATTTCCCCATCCACCTTTCCTTTGGTAATCTCTAATATCTTCTCTATATTTAAGAGTCTGGGTTTTTTGTTTTGTTTTGTTTTTTTTCTTTGTTCATTTGTTTTGATTCTTTTTTTTCTTTAAATTTTTTTATTGTTATGTGAATCACCATACATTACATCATTAGTTTTGGATGTAGTGTTCCATGATTCATTGTTTGTGCCTAACACCCAGTGCTCCACGCAGAACGTGCCCTCTTTAATACCCATCACCAGGCTAACCCATCCCCCCACCCCCTCCCCTCTAGAACCCTCAGTTTGTTTCTCAGAGTCCATCGTCTCTCATGGTTCGTCTCCCCCTCCGGGAGAAACAGAGAGAATCTTAAGCAGGCTCCATGCCCAGGGTGAGCCCGATGATGGGCTGGATCTCACAACCCTGAGATCATGACCTGAGCCAAAATCAAGAGTCAGATGCTTAACTGACTGAGCCACTCAGGCGTCCCTCTTTTGTAATATTTATTTGTGATCCAAAGATATAGCAGTGTGTGTGTGTGTGTGTGTGTGTGTGTGTGTGTTTCACTTTTCAATTAAATATATCAAAGTAATTCCTCTGTTTTAGACATTCTTTTAAGTGGATTACCTGGAACCAGTTATCATTGTATTGAGGCCATTTTATTTAATGATTAGATTATTTAACCTCAGTGTTACCACACTAAAGGAAGGTTTATTCATTTTCCATCACAATTGTATAATGGAATCCTACTACATTATATAATAAAATGTTATACAGACAGATAAATACATATATGTTACTCCAGCTATTCAAGTTTATCCTCTCACCTAGGCGCCTTTCCTTCTCATTCAATCATTATTCAAAACAGTCATGAACTTATCAATATATAATTATGCAATAAATGTTTATTGAGCACTTAACCCTATGACAAGTAGCTTGCAAAATTCTGGAAATAAAAAATATGAATATGATATACTTCTTAACCTTGAAAAATTTCAGTCATGAACCCTGTTTCATAAGCCAAAGATTTTGGACCTTATTCTTTTAGAAAGGAGTTACTGTTAGAAACTTTCAGCAGAGATATTTGAAATAGTTACTTTCTTTTTTTTTTTTTTTAAAGATTTTATTTATTTATTTGAGAGAGAGAGCATGAGAGGGAGCATGAGAGGGAAGAGGGTCAGAGGGAGAAGCAGACTCCCTGCCGAGCAGGGAGCCCGATGCGGGACTCGATCCCGGGACTCCAGGATCATGACCTGAGCCGAAGGCAGTTGCTTAACCAACTGAGCCACCCAGGCGCCCAGTTACTTTCTTTTTTAAGAAGCAAGTTGAGGGGGCGCCTGGGTGGCTCAGTCAGTTAAGCATCTGCCTTTGGCTCAGGTCATGATCCCGGAGTCCCTCGATCGAGTCCCGCATCAGGCTCCCTGCTCGGTGGGGAGTTTGCTTCTCCCTCTGACCCTCCTCTCTCTCATGCTTTCTCTCTCCCTCAAATAAATAAAATCTAAAGAAGAAAGAAACAAGCTGAGGACAGACTGAATGGGGGGGGCACTTGCAGCAAGCTGGAAAGTGGAGACAATGTCAATAAGAGAGTAGAAAAAAAAAACTATTCTAGGTATTTATCTATCTACCTATTTATTTATTTATTTATTTATTTATTTATTTATTTATTTTTAAGTAGACTCCACAGCGTGGAACCCAATGTGGGGCTTGAACTAACAACCCTGACATCAAGACCTGAGTTGAGACCAGAGTCAGATGCCTAACTAACTGAGCCACCCAGGTGCCCCACTATTCTAGGTATTTAAATCCAAAGGAAATTAAGAGAAGGGAATGAGGGCTTGCAATACAGTTGGGAAGGTTATAAAGGGGCTTGTTCTAGTGGGGCTGCCTTGCAGAAGAATAAAACTTTAGGGTAGCTGCTATCCCATATTGTGTTAAAAATAAAGACTATGGCCTCGGACTCACTTCTGCCTTCCTAAGATTATGTGAGTTCATCTCGCTGTTGGGGTTCCAGACTCTGGGCTTCAAGGGAGTCTGGAAACATATTTTCAGTTTTCTAAATTCTTCAGTCAGCCTGAAGACAAAAGTTGAAACTAAGTCAGATAATCAAGCCTATCCAGGACAGAGTCATTACTAATAGTACAAGTGGGAGACAACAGGTGCCTGACTTAAGAGAGCAGATTAGCGTAACATAATTTAACGAGAGACTTCTTGGAGGTAAGAAAGTACGAGCTCCTGAGGACAACTTTGGGTTTCTGGTCTGGGTATGAAAGCAGTAGCAGAAATAGGAATGCATAACATGGAAGGATGGTAGACCATGACGTGTTTAATTGGAAAGCATTTTAATGAGATAAAAAGATAAATAATTGATTATATTCATTATATCTTGCTATACAACATCTTACCCCCAAAACTTAGTGACCTAAAATAGAAGAGCACCTATTTATTATCTCACGGTTTCTGTGACCCAGGAATCCAGGCACTACTTACCCGGTCCTTTATTTCTCTGCCTACAACGTGTCTACAATCAGTGTTGTAGGGCACTGTCTGTGATATTAAATGAAGGCTCTACTGGGGAGGGAACCACTTCCAAGCTTCCTAGTGATTTTGCCAGGATTAAGTTCTTGGAAAGTTGCTGAGCTGAGTGTCTCCACCCCCTTCACTGAAGTTGCTTTACACATTAGTAATGCTGTTAGTTTCTCTTGTCAGTAGTCTATATTCTTTCCTGAGATTCTGCAACCTCTTGATTTTTTTTTTTTTAATTTGTGCACATGAGGGTTCATTCACTCTGTGCTGTAAAGTTTTATGGGTTTTGACAAATGTATGTTGCCATGTATCCACCATTAGGTCGTACAGAGTAGTTTTACTGCCCTAAAAATTCCCCGTGCTTCACCATTTCATCTCTCCCTTCTCCAAATCTCTAACTCCACTAATCATTATTATCTCTATGGTTTTCTCTTTCACAGATTTCACATAATTGTAATCATACCAGATGTAGTGTTTTCAAGCTGACCTCTTTTATAGGCAATATCTATTTAAAGTTCCTCCGTGGTTTTTTTCGTTTTTTTTTTTTTTTTTTGTAGCTTGATAACTGCTTTCTTCTTATCATTGTTTTTTTAAAGATTTTATTTATTTATTTGACAGAGAGAGTGAAAGCATAAGCAGGAGAAGCAGTAGAGGGAGAAGGAGAAGCAGGTTCCCCACTGAGCAGGGAATGTAATATTTTTAAATGATAAGAAGAAAGAGGTGCCTGGATGGCTCAGATGGTTAAGCATCTGCTTTTGGCTCAGGTCATGATCCCAGGGTCCTGGGATCGAGCCCCATGTCGCTGTCCCTGCTTAGCAGGGAGGTTGTTTTTCCCTCTGCCTCTCCCTCTCTCTCTTACTCACTCTTTCTCTCTCTCTCAAATCAATAAGTAAATAAATAAAATTAAAAAAAATAAAAATAAAATAAAAATATTACACTGAACAGGGGTGCCTGGGTGGTGCAGTCAGTTGAACATCTGACTCTTGGCTTCAGCCCAGGTCATGATCTCGGGGTCATGGGATCGAGCCCTGACTCAGGCTCTGTACTCCACAGCGGAGTCTGCTTGGGATTCTCTCTTTCTCTCCCTCTGCCCTTCCCACTCATGCTCGCTCTCACTCTCTCTCTAAATCTAAAATAAATAAATAAGTCTTTAACAAATATATTACATTGAATGGATGTACCAGTTTGTTTATCCATTTACTTATTGAAGGATATCTTGGTTGCTTTGAGATTTTAGCAATTATGAATAATGCTGCTATAAACATTTGCATGCAGGTTTTCGTGTTTCAAAGTCAATTGAGTATATACCTAGGAGGACAGTTGATGGATTTTTATGGCAAGATCAGGTTTATCTCTGTAAGAAACTTGTTAACTGCCTTTTAAAATGGGTGTATCAGTTTGCATTCCCACTAGCAGTGAGTAAGAATTCCTATTGTTTGCATCCTCACCAGTATTTGGTAATGTCAGTGATTTGGGGTTTTAGAAATTCTCAGAGGTGGGTAATGGTATCTCATTGTAGTTTTGAATTGACTATCCCTGATGATGAGTGATGTTGGATATCATTTCATATGCTTATTTGCCATCTTTCTTCTTTGGCAAGGTGTCTGTTCAGATTTTTGGTCATTCTAAATTTGAATAGTTCATTTTCTAACTGTTGTCTCCTAAGTGTTCTTTGTATATTCTAAATACAGAATTCTTTATCAGACAAGTGTTTTGCAAATATTTCCCCCCATTTGTGGTTTGTCCCTTGATTCTTTTAACCATATCTTTTATGGAGAAGATGTATTTAATTTTAATAAGGTCTAAGTTATCAATTTTTTCTTTCATTGATTAACCTTTTGGTGCTATACCTAAAAACTCATTGCCATACCCATGCTCACATAGATTTTCTCCTAGGTTTTCATTTAGAAATTTGGTAGTCTCTGATTTACATTTAGGTCTATGATCAACTTTGAGTTAATTTTTGTGAAAAATGTAAAGTCTGTGTCTAGATTTTTTTTTATTTTGCATATGAGTGTCCAATTGTTCCTGCACCATTTGTGGAAAAGACTATCCATTATTCAATAAGTTGTCTTTCTCATTTGTCAAAGATTAGTTGAGAATATTTATGTGAGTCAATTTTTGGTCTATTCCCTTCCATTTATTTGTGTATGTTCCCCTTTGTGCGTTGGCAAAAGACTTGAGTTGTCAATAAAGAAAAGTGATGAGAGTTGAATATTGCCTAGTTCCCAGTCTTAGCTCACTCATTTTTCCTTCTGCAGTTTCTAATCTGATATAATTTATCCAATGAAAATATCATTTTAGTAACTGAAAAAATTTTTATATTTAAATATTCCACATGGTTTCTTTTTTTGTATCTCATTTCTTTCCTCATTATGTAAATATTATCTTTTGCATTTTTTATCAGGTAGGACATATTTATGTTAAACCTTCTAATATCCTTCTATGTGTTTCTTTTTTTTTTAAGATTTATTTATTTATTTTGAGAGAGTGAGAATGAGAGAGAGAGAGAGAGAGAGAGCACATGAGAGGGGGGAGGGCCAGAGGGAGAAGCAGTTTCCTCACTGAGCAGGGAGCCTGATGCAGGACTCGATCCCAGGACTCCAGGATCATGACCTGAGCCGAAGGCAGTCGCTTAACCAACTGAGCCACCCAGGTGCCCTCCTTCTATGTGTTTCTATTGACTATTATTTCTTCCTGATTATGTGTCTCGCTTTCTTGTTTGTATGTTTAGTAGTTTTTGATTCAATAACAGACATTGCAAATGTCATCTTGTTGAAATGTGATTTTGCTATATTCCCTTTGCTGGCCAAGAGTGAAGATAGTTGTGGATTACTTCTATGCCTTTAAGGCTCACTTTTAAGCTGTTTTATCATTGGACTAGAATAATCTTAAATCTAAGACTAAGTTAGTCCCATTTGTAAGGCAAGGCCATTCTGGTGTCTCTGCTATAGGTCTCATGTATTCAATATATACATATACATATATATATATATGTATATATATATATATATTTTATTGGCTGAAGGAAATTTAAATGACTCTTGGCCCTCTCTGTGCAATGGAAATTATTAGTCCTAGACCTCTGATAAAAATTTTTCACCCCTCAGAAATTTTTCTTTCCCGGGTATAGGTTTTCATTCTATGCATGCACATATTAATGCTCAGCCAAAGACTCAGACACCTCATGATTTTTGTCTTACAAATCCTAGATATCTTGTCTTCTCTACACTTTAGTTCTTGTTTCTTTACTTCATCAGGGGTGCTGGGTTTTGTTTTTCACAACAGCAATTATCTCTATTTTGAAAGTTACAGTTGGCCCTTGAATACTGTAGGGGTCACAAGTGCCAATCCCCTGCACAGTCAAAAATCCATGTATAATTTGTGACTTCCTGAAAACTTAACTACTAATAGTCTACTATTGACCAGAAGCCTTACTGATAACATAAACAGCTGATTATCACATATTTTGTGTGTTATATGTACTATATACTGTATTTTTATGACAAAGTAAGCTAGAGAAAAGACAATATCATTAAGAAAATTATAAGGGGGGCACCTGGGTGGCTCAGTCAGTTAAGCATCTGCCTTCGGCTCGGGTTGTGATTTCAAGGTCCTGGGATCAAGCCCTATGTCCAGCTCTCTGCTCGGTGGGGAGTGTGCCTCGCCCACTGTCCCTCCCCCCACTTGTTTTCCCTCTCTCAGATAAATAAATAAAATCTTAAGAAAAAGAAAATCATAAAGAAAATACATTTCCAGTACTGTATGGTATTTATTGAATAATTGATTGATTGATTGTATAAGTGGACCTGGGCAGTTCAAACCCACATTTTCAAGGGTCAACTATATTAGCAATGGGAGGCTATTTTTCATTTGCCTTCATTCTCTTAACAGTCATAGTCTCATGATATATAATATCCAACATTTGAAAACCGTCATTTCTTAATATATATATTTTTTATTTTTCTAGTTGTTTCTAGTAGGAGAGTAATTTTGTACCTTGTTACTACCTTAATGTTCTGAACTGAAAATTACCCTGAATCAACCTCCTTTGAGCCTTCTTCCAGTATTGGAAACATCTTCCACATTACAAATACGACTTTCAGAATTTGAAATCGCAGCTTATTTCCTATCTTTAAAAGCTTTTGCATAGACGTGAGATTTAAACTCTATCAATAATGGTTTAGAAAAACAATGTGAGGAAATCCATGATCAATAAAATCAATTTTCTGGATAAGGTTAGGAGAAGCTTCTGAATTTTGGGTATGGTAATGCCAGAGTGTCTGAATAGGTACACAGCTGTCTACCATTATCAACAACAATTGGGCTTTCCCTGGTGCAATCCCATCTCAAAGATATAACTAATTTTGAATTTGCAGTGCTGTTGAAAGCAGTAATTTAAAAAATTGCACAGCATATGTATGCTAAACTATCGATAATTAGTAACTTTTATTGTATGATTACGAGTCATGGTGTTTATGAAAATCAAGGAAAAACCAGATTTTGTTTTGTCTGGACATTTACTATCCTTCATTTCTCCATGACTCTTTCTCTTTCCTTCCTTTCTTCTTTCCATTCTCCCTTTGATGAATGCTATGGGTTGGCTCCTCCGTGCCTATTTCTTCTCACGGCCTGTGAACTTAATTAAACTTTGCAAATTTAACGTGCATTCTAACAGCAAGATGATTTTTTTTTCCCTTGGTATACTACTTTCCCTCAAGACAAGCAATGTAAAAAAATCACCTGAAGAAAAGTGATTCTTCAGATATAGCAACTTGATAACCTTTACTGTCCCTCCAAGAGGCAATCTTATACTGCATAAGCCTCTGCAGCCTTCCCTGAGTGAGTACTCAGCCATGTTAGTAGTATCTAAATCATTAGTGTTCTTCATTTATGTATCCTCCTAGACTGGGGAAAAATGGGGCAGGCACACCAGCATTGAATTATTTTCTTGCTGTGCCACAGTTGGGTATGGATGTAAGCATTCTCTTTTCTGCTATTCATATGGTCTCCCTGAAGTCTCAGGGTGGCTAAGAGTTCCAGTAAAGACCTATAAAACTCGACATTGGTTTTTATAAAGACATCTTATTTTGTGGGAAACAGACATATTTCTTTATTTGATTGAATTTTAGATTGATGAATAAATTCATCCGTGCATGTGCTTATTTCATGCACTCATAATCTGTATACAGCATTATAAAGAATAATGAAAGGCATGAAGCATTACCATCATATTCCTGAAGAGTTCGTATGTTATGTTCCATGTTGGCTTAAAAATGAGTTTCGTTTCATTCTACAGGAAGTTCCAAATCTCTTTCTCTCTCTAAACTTTCTGTCAAAATATTTTTACTCCATATTTCAGGGCTGGATCAAAGAATGGAGCGTCAAACTTATCTTTCTGAGACCTAATGCAAAAGTTCTCTAGAGCTAAAAAAAAAAAAAAAAAAGTTCTCTAGAGCTGCCTTATGGATTTCAGAATGGTTCTGACGTATTTTGAATGAAATTAATTCAGTGTCTCTTTTCCTCTGGAAATGTTTGGTATCATCTCTACCTGGATGTGGATAGACAGATACAGGTATTAGCAATATAGGTAATAGATGTTAAATACATATATCCAGAAACACATATATATGTGATTTACTTATCTACTTTTAGGAGTTAGCTCTTCCTAGATGAAATGCATCAAATTAGAGAAAAACTATTCACTCATAAAAAGCATATGTGTAATGTTACAGATTACTAAATGGTGACATTGCTCTAAGTGAATTAAATCACCCTAACACAACAGATTTGATATTTCAAAAATTATATAATTTCCCTGAGCATGCTAACCTGTTTTAATTCAATAAGAAATATCTGAAAAGCAAAAACATAAATGAAAAATACATTGGGCTTATGTAAAATAATCATATTCCATTGAAAACATTTCTACTGTTCAGGAGACTGAAGATTTGTACAGAATTAAAAGTTTATGTTTCTCTATTTCCTTGTCAGTATTTTTTTATTAATTGAAATAAGTCTTAGAAGCACTTATTATCAGTAGTTTATTATGTGTTATCATATTGATGCTTTCCCCCCCAAACTTAATGCCTTCTGTTTTGCTAATTTATGATTTTTCACTAATTATTTGCATTTTATCTATAGTGTTCAATGTAGGGAGGGAGTATGTATTCAAAGTGATAACTATACACTATACGGAATTCTGAAAGAAAATATATATCCATTTTGCTCTAGGAGAATATCAGTTGCTGTTTAAATGGAGCAAATTTTAAAATTGGAAATAGTTGGGGCACCTGGGTAGCTCAGTTGTTAAGCGTCTGCCTTTGGCTCAGGTCATGGTCCCAGGGTCCTGGGATCGATCCCCACATCAGGCTCCCTGCTTGGCAGGAAGCCTGCTTCTCCCTCTCCCACTCCCTCTGCTTGTGTTCCCTCTCTCTCTGAGTATCTCTCTGTCAAATAAATAAATAAAATCTTTAAAAAAAATAAAAATAAAATAAAATTGGAAATAGTTTTGAAAAAAAAAGGCCAAACACTGCATCCTAAAATCAAAGCATGAATAGGAAGAAATAATTGAACACAAAATGCCATAAAATACTTTTAATTATTTATAATTCAAATAACCATATGGTTAACTAAAACAAAATAGTTATTTAAAATTAAATTAAATTAAAATAACAAATGAATAAAGCATCAAAATGTGACAACCTTTTTATATTAAACCCTTGATATTCCTGAGATCAAGATACATGGCTTCCAACTCCCAAATTATCAGTGGGCATTATTTTGTCATTTCAATATTTCATGCTATATTATTTTCAATAATTTACTTATGTGAATATTAGTTGTTTAAATTTCTTAAATGGGAATATTAATATCCACTTAGCAGTGTCTTTAAATGTTATAACTAAGAAAATACGTATGCATTTCACTGTGCCTGGTATAATTGCCTACACATGGTAGCCACTTTCACACAACAGCTAGAGCCATCACCTTTGCAAACAAGATTCTTGTTTTTTGTTTGTTTGTTTTACTTTGTGCATTATTATTTTTTAGCTCTTTTTTTATTATTATGTTATGTTAATCACCATACATCACATCATTAGTTTTGGATGTAGTGTTCCATGATTCATTGTTGGCGTATAACACCCAGTGCTCCACGCAGAACGTGCCCTCTTTAATACCCATCACCAGGCTAACCCATGCCCTCACCCTCCCCTCTAGAACCCTCGGTTTGTTTCTCGGAGTCCATTGTCTCTCATGGTTCGTCTCCCGCTCCGATTCCCCCCTTCATCCTTCCCCTCCTGCTGTTCTTGTTTTATATATTACATTCCCTTCCCCGTCCCTCCTCCCCTCTTGCTTCTTTCCCTCTCTCCTTTCCTTTCTTCCTTCTCCCTTCCTTTCTCCTTGTGAGAAAGGATATTTATGTAGGACCTACAACTGCCCTAACTTTTCCAAGGCACTGATAACCAGTATAACGAAGAATGAAGCAGATTTTGTCTGTAAGAAGAATACACAGTCTTTTGGAGCGACTATAAACTCATCTCAGGCCCACCTCCATGTACTTGGGGAATAGAAAAAAAAATGTATTGTTAGAGTTGACCACTTAAATAAACGTATATTGGATGAGACTGGTTATTTGCAGATGTCACACGAAAAGACAAAAATTTTAAGGATATAAAGAGGAAGAAGAAGAGCTTGATAAATCTGAGTACTTGACTAAATATCAGTTAAAGTTATAGCCTAAATCATGGTATCTCCTTATTGAAAAGAAAAAAAGTTGCTGTAGACTGAATGTTTGTGGCACCAAAGTAAATATGCTGAAGCCTAATTCCGACATGATGGTTTGCAGGGCGGGGCTCTGGAAGGTGATTAAGTCAATAGGGTGGCGCCTTCATGAATGGGATTTGGGCTTTTACAAAAGAGACCCTAGAGAGCCCCCTCACCCCTTCCACCCCGTGAGAACACGGCGAGAAAACTGTCTATGAAGCAGCTCTCACCAGACACCAAATCTGCCAGAGCCTTCATCTTTAACTTCCCAGCCTCCAGAACAGTGAGAAATATTTCTGTGGTTTATAAGCTATCAGTCTATGGTGTTTTGTTACAGCAGCCCAAGTGGGCTAAGAAGCTCACATAGGCAAGCAGTGCACGTGGACTCTCCCAAGCGAAGCCCACTGCACTGGTTGTACTGCCCTCTTCAAAGTTTTTTCCTTTTGCTCATTTTACAACATAATTAGCAATCCCATTATGAATCAGCTACCTCCATTATTTCATTACATCCTCATTAGGCATCCTTCTAGGTATAGATGTCAGAAAAGTCATAGTAAAAGGAATGATCTCCAGAGTTGAAAAGACCTCATCTCTACCTTACCTGCCCTCTCACAGGCATGCACACCTCCAAGCGATCTGACTTATTTTTCAGATCTTAAATCATCACTTCTTCCAAGAGTTCTTTCATCACTAATCATCTTGAATCCAGACCCCAGCCTTTAACGCTGAAAACACTCTGCAGTTTTCTTTCAGGGAACGTAACAAAATTAAGAATTATATTTGTGCAATGACCTAGGTAACAACTGTGTCACCTGCTACCGGAATGTGACTTCAATGGAGTTTATTTTGACTACAACTATATTTCCAGTATTTAGCTACTCAGTACCCGGTATATAGCTGACATATAATAAGAAATATATTTTATTTATTCTAAGAATCTGTCTTAAGTAAAAGACACCACTTATATATATATACATATATATATAATGTCATATATATATATAATTTCATATATATATATAATTTCATTTATATATGAAAAAATTTTCCAAGGGATGAAAACAATAGCAAAATGAATATATAAAGCAACTAAAGGACTCATTCCAATTTTGGAAATGTGAAAAATATTTACCTTGAAAAAAAAGAAAATATGTAATTTATTGAATATAGAGAATTATAGGCAATAGAGGGCCAATAGTAAGAAAAAAAATCACAATATTCAAAATAAAAGGTAGATCAAAAGGAATCCCCCCAAAAAAGTTTGGAAAAATAGTTTGATATAAATGGAACCCAAATTTTTAAGACTGATAACAAAATGTTCTTTAAAATTTGAGGATGTTATTTTTTAAATGAAATGAATTTCTTTTTTTTCTGATTAAAATATAAAACATATTTTTCTTGTATAATTGAAAAAACAGATGAAATTGAGAATAGTAAAATCCATTAATAATGCCAGTGCTGAGAGAAAGCCCCTGTAAATGCTGCAACGTATTTCTTTTCACTATATTTTCTACTCAAAGTGTGCTTGTGAGTGTGAGTCTAAACCTGCATGTGTTGTACGATGTATTCATATATAATTAACATATTGGAACATACTTGCAGTGGGCTTTTCCCAAGAATTTTCTGTCTTTCCCAGGGCTGTGTGGCCAGCTATCTGGTATCCTTCAATAATTTTTTTCCCCTAAAATAATGAAGATTTTTCTTTCTGTTGCCTGAGAACAAATAAATCCTAACTGATTCTCTCTGCAGTGAAATATCCTACTTTTCTTCCTTCATCATTCTATCTTGAGGGTAACTGTGGTTTAAAGGGGCACAGTAGACTTTGCTTTCACTCCTTCCCTTAGCTCAGAGGTCACCCCTCACCCCTCCTGTCACCCCCCCCAACTCATCCCAGGCACAAACAAGAGCAAAGAGAAGTGATGGATTGCATCCTGCCCTTGGAGAATGGAGCTTTTGTCACTGAATGGTTGTGACTTTGACGTTAACAAATTAAAGACTGGCCTCCAGGAAAGACTGCCACAGCCATTAGCTAGTTCAGATCTGGGCATCTTCCACCCAGCCCCCAGCATTTGGTTAAATTTAAGAGCCGAGTTTGCGGTGGGGCCCGAAAGTGCTTTGGACCTAACTTGGATGACGGTTGGAGTTTGAGTACTGGATGAGTGGGCGCTTTCTTTTCTCCCGAACATTGGTCTTAAAGTGATTTTGGCATAAAAGATCTGCTGAACCCTTCCCTCCGGAGCTGCAACCCTTCTCAGAGCCAGGTGGCTTTTTCTGTTGAATATTTGTCCCTGCACATCTTGCTGCTACTGGTCACGTATCCAAACCTCTACATGCCCCTGAACCCCAGAGTCCCTGAGGCGCATGTCTTGGCCTCAATGGGTCTCTTTGTCCCCCACCTCCCCGGGCTACCATATGTCCCCTCTCCGTGTGCTCTCTTCACCCTCTTCCCCCTGGTTGGCTGCCAAGAGCCAGGCAGGGTGCCCTCAGGTCCTTCACACCCTCTTGGTGCCCACCTACAGGTGCAAGCAAGTCTCCCGTTGAGAGAGCTCCCTAAACCCCCGTCAGTACAGCCACACAGGTGCCCCATCTGGCCAGGTGAGCTGTGTCTCCTGTCATTCACACGGGCCAGGCTCCCTGAGCCCACTCCTGAGGTCCCGCAGGCCCCGTGATTTCCTGCACCCCAGGACCCAGGGTGTGGCCGAGGACAGGGCTAAACGAGCCAGGGTTTCTAAGCAGCCTGGCACAGCTTAAAAATGGGGGAAATTAAGGGAACTCGAAACACAGACTGGGCTTTCTAGTGCTTGGAAATGGGCATTTCTAATGACTGAAAAGCAATGAGACCAGTTCAAGGCTTTATCCAAGGTATAGAGAACAGTCACTAACTCATTTTACCTGCAAATGCTGAAAGAAATGCTGGAAACTGGGCTTCTAATGTGAATCCAAAATCAACGTTGTTTGTTTTTCCTTTTTAAACTACCGTTATTGTTCAATTCCATCTTTAAAATCAACTTTGGACAATGAGGATGTCCCTGACTGAATATCCATCCACAACTCTCAATTTAAAAAACACGAAATAAGACTTGCATACAAAGAAATTCACATGCAGTTATACAACTGAGTCAAAGATTTACAAATATCAGACAACCCACAGTATGCAACAATGACAAGTAAATGTAAAGTAGAGCAATGGCATGGTATTCCCAAAAGAATAATAGTCTCTGTCTAATATTTAGCCAAGAATGAGAACATGTTATAATATGTGGGATAAGCTTATGTTAAAAAAAATTTTGTTGTTGATCTGAAATTCAAATGAAATGGGATGTCTGCATTTTAAACTGGCAACCCTGGTAGTATGTGAAGGCTTTGGTTTTCTCCCTGAGTTGGGGAATCACCTAAATAATGGAGTGATATGGTCAGATTTAGGTTTTGAAAAATCGCTCTCCTTCCTCCGGAGCTAACTACTTCTTATTAATTTTTGGATTAGTCTTTTGCTGTTTTCCTTGCGAAAGTTAAGCAAATATGTATGTAGGTATTTATTTTTACCTCTCTCTTACATAAAACCTTACTCAAAAGGCAACTCGACCCCAAAAGTAGAGGCAGGATTGAAAAAGAAGCCAATGAGGCACTCCCTGCATCTATGTTAAATACTTTGAAAGGTTGTTTTTTCAGTTTGGGGAATGATTAAAGCCAAAATAAAAAATATATATTTTAAAAATATATACATTTGGGGCACCTGGGTGGCTCACTCGTTAAGCATCTGTCTCAGCTCAGGTCGTGATCCCAGGGTCCTGAGATTGAGCCCCACATCGGGCTCCCTGCTCTGCAGGGAGTCTGCTTTCTCACTCCCCCTGCTTGCGTTCCCTCTCTCTCTCTCTCTCTCTGTCAAATAAATAAAATCTTTAAAATATATATGCATTTAAAAATGTATATATTTAATATAGAAAATAAAAGTGTAAATACATTACAATCTTGTTTATTTCATTTTTATTCTGTTTTTAATGTACATAATATTGCTTTGTTTGTGATTATAATTGACAACAACTGACTATGTAAATGAATTAATAAATGAAGAGGTTCTTAATGCTCAAACTATTTTGCTGATGAGAGATACAATAAGAAAAGTTTAGAATCTATTCTGAATGTACAGTTTAACTTACCCTCTTACTTTTGTCTACTGCACTTTCCTTGATACCTAAAAGTCCCATTTCCAATACTTTAAATCTATTTCTTCTTTGGGACACCTGGGTGGCTCAGTCGGTTAGGCGTCTGCCTTTGGCTCAGGTCATGATCCCAGGGTGCTGGGATCAAGTCCCGCATCGGGCTCCCTGCTCTGTGGGGAGCCTGCTTCTCCCTCTGCCTCTGCCTCTCTCTCTCTCTCTCTGTCTCTCATGAATAAATAAAATAAAATCTTTATTAAAAAATAAATCTATTTCTTCTTCTTACACACAACTTTGACTCCTCCATGTGACCCAATTTTTCCACTACCAAGCTTGAGTTCCGTGACTAAATTTTGTACAGGTTCCATAGTGATTCTATACAAATCTCGGGTTACATCAGATGTGCTTTCAAGAAGAGACATTGAATTTAGACCGATTTCGAAACTTCCTAATTGCGAATGCGTTGCACATTTAGATGATGCCATGAATAGAGTGGTTATCAATCTTGATCTACCTATTGGGTTACAATGGAGAAGAAGATATCATCATATTTAGCCATTTGGAGGATTTTTTATTTTGTGAAACTCAGTGTCCATGACGTTTACTCCTTTATCCCACCACCATGTCCCTGTCATCCTTTTGCTTGAGTGACAAGACTTAACGTATTGATTTCTTGCTGACAGAAGAGGGAAATTGTATCAGTGAGTAATCCTTTGATCACTCTGATCAAACAATTGTTCTTAGTTGCAAAACTGCCGAAGAAACTTCATACTGCTTCTAAGCTCACACTGTAAGTAAGTATCAGAGAAATAGCTGGGTAAGGGACGAAAGAAGGGGAGATTCTTCCTTAATGTTCCGTAGAGTACTTTGTTTCTATATTGAGCTATTTTATTATTTTTCATTTTTGTAAATCTGAGGGATATTTTAAGTACAATACTTGCATTAATATGAAGAATACATTTTGAGGAGCTTTGAAATGTGTATTCGCCTTTTCCACAATAAATACACAATAAAATACAGAGCTAGTCCATCACTCCTAAAAGTGTTCTCATGCATGCTTGTGGTCTGTCCCTCCTATTACTCCAAGCCCCAGCAACTTCAGTCTATTTTTTGTCAATATAGATTAGTTTACTCTTACTAGAAAGCTGTAGAAATAAAATCAGAGAGTGTGTACTCTTTTTATGTCTGATTTGTGTAAGTTAGCAAAACCTTAAAATTTATCCATGTTGTTACATTTATCGGTAGTGCATGCTTTCTTATTAATAGAATATATTTCATTCTTTTTTTATTACTGAGTAGTATTTCATTGTATGGATGTATTGCCTTTTGTTTATCCATTCATCTGTTGATAAGTGATTTAAGTTATTACCAGATTTTGGCCATTACAAATAAAGCTTCCGCAAGCATTCTTGTGCCACTCTTGGATGGATGTGCTTTCATTCTCTTGGGTGATTAACTATCAGTGGAAGGAATAGCCCATGTAGTGGTTATAGCTTAACTTTTTAAGAAACTGGTAAACAATTTTACATTCCCACCAGTAGTATATGAGTGGTCCAGTAACTCCTCTTCCTCACATATCTACTTGATATCCTCAGGCTTTTTAATTTGATTTATTCTCATGATGGTGATCTCATTGTGGTTTTTATTTGTAATTCCTCATGTGGCAAGGAACTGCAAAATGGTCTTTAGTAAAGAGCCAGCAAGAAAATGTAGCTTTTTGTCATATACCACATGGAGATGAATTTTGCCAACAGCAGTTTGAATTTGGAAGTAGATCTTTCCCTAGTCAAGCCTCAGATGAAACCACACCCCAGACTAAAACCTTGATTGTGGGGGCGCCTGGGTGGCTTATTCAGTTAAGCGTCTGCCTTCAGCTCAGGTCATGATCCCGGGGTCCTGGGATCGAGTCCCACATCGGGGGGCTCCCTGCTCAGCGGGGAGTCTGCTTCCCTCTCTGCCTCTGCCGCTCCCCCTGCTTGTGCTCTTTCTCTCTCCTTCTCTCTGTGTCAAATAAATAAATAAAATCTTTAAAAAAAAGTATTAAAACCTTGATTGTGGCAGAAGATAACTAATAGGTGAAGTATCTGTTCAAGTGTTTTGTCCGTTTCTAAAGGATTAACTGTTTTATTGTGCCAAAATATACATAACACAAAATTTATCACTGTAATCATCTTTAAGTGTACAACTCAGTGACATTTGGTATATTTACACTGTTGTGCACCCATTATCACTATCCCATTTCCAGAACTTTGTTACTACCCAAACAGAAACTCTGTCCCCCTTAAATAATATCTCCCATTTCTTTCTCTCTCTAGTCCTCTGGTAACCACTATTATATTTCCCACCTCCATGAATTTACTGATTCTAGTACTTTATGTAAGTGGAATCATACAATATTTGCCTTTTTGTTTCTGGCTTACTCCACTGAGCATAATGTATTCAAGTTCCGTCTACACTGTAGAAACATGAGCACTTGAGCATCATGGCTGAATAAGGTATCCCTTGTCATGTCCCCATAGACAACCATATAAAATTGAGGTATGCAGATAAAAATGAAAATACACACCGCTTGTCATAGGTTAAAATGTTTCCTCCGTAAAGATACGTTGAAATCCTGACCCTCAGTTCCTCTGGGTGTGACCTTTCTTGGAAATAGGCTGTTTATAAAAGTAATCAATTTAAGATGAAGTCATCAGGCTGGCCCCTAATCCAATGTGACTGATGTCCTTATAAGAAGAGGAAAAGACCGCATGAAGACAGACACGCAGAGAGAAGGGTACACGATGGCAGGAGCAGAGACTGGGGTGATGTAGCCACAGTTCAAGAAACATCCAGGCACTTGGCACCACCGGCTCCTAGGAAGAGGCAAAGAGATCCCACCCAGAGTCCCAGAGGGATCATGGCCTTGCAGACACCTTCATTTGGGACTTTGAGCCTGCAGAACTGTGAGAGAAGGCATTTTTATTGTGTTATGCCATCCAATTTGTGGTACTTTGTTAACACCAGCCCCAGGAATCTCATGCTTCAGTATTAGCAATTTTAGTTCTTAACGGACTGAATAGGATCCATTTTGTTATCATTGCTTCTTGATCATACATGACATTTATAGTAAATGATAAAATTAATAGTTTAAAAATGAGAGAATGAAAACTATTCATCTTCCATTATGCTAGAATGGGCATTCGTTATTTGTTTTTTATTCTTCAGCATTTGCTTCCCTTCATAGTTCTATTAATCTGATCTATTGTTATTTTCCAATTAAGGAAGTATTGTAGTATGAGTTTCTCTGCTTCCCAGTCCAGAAGCTGGAGGAGAGAGCTCCTACCTCTTCCCACTCCCTGGTAGCCAGAGCAGAGTATCATCAGCCTTGGCCACACTAAGATGCCCCTTCTCGGGATGGTGGATCTGAATCAAGAGACGCAAAGCTGAAAGCACGGTGTGGTTTTGTGCACAGTGGTTTCAGTCCTGCCAATGCTGACAGTATCTTGCAGTAGCATCCTGATTGGTCAAACCTTGTTTAAAATCAGTAATTACCTTCCAGAATTACCTTAGTATCTGCATATCTTCCAAATCCAGTCCTCCAGGCACCTGTCGATTCTATGTGCTCCAAATATCCCTTCAATTAATCCATTTTTCTGGCTGCAGAAAGTCAGAGCTGTTTTTTTTTAATTGTCTGTAATTCTTACAAGTACACATATATGAAAAGTTCTGAGATTCTAGATTTCCCGGTAACACTGCCATCAAAATATTTCAGGCTGTGAATCTCTACATGATATTTATCTGACTATTTTTACTTTATGCCAAGAGAAATGTTAAAACAAAGCCTTTTTTTTTTTTCACCTAGAGGGAGACAAATTAGTTTGACTAAGTCTTTTTGCTGATTTAATAATAACATTGTCATTGGAGAAAAAAGTTAACAAAATCTTTAAAAACAGCAAATACAATTACTGGGATACTCAGTGGGGTTCTTATATGATAAAAAAAGATGTAAGTGATGGAAAGCCACTGAAAGCCAACTTCTGGGGTCCATATTAAAGTAGTGGAATTGAAAATGAGAAAATAAAAAGTTCCTAGGTTCCTACATTCTTCATTGTACTCTCCAGCCCTTATCCCCAGATACATTGTATTAGTCTATGACCATACCACTCTGAACACACCAGATCTCATCTGAACTCAGAAGCCAAGATACAATGTATGAGAAATGGAGACATTTCATTACCGATATGAGTCTAGGAAAGATAGTCCTGAAGCCTTTGGGCTGGGAGTGTTTATAAGTGAAAAAAATAGCATTAGAACTATGTAAGGGGCTCCTTGGTGGCTCAGTGGTTAAGCGTCTGCCTTCGGCTCAGGTCATGAGGGACTGAGCCCCACATCGGGCTCCCTGCTCAGTGGGAAGCCTGCTTCTCCCTCTCCCACTCCCCCTGCTTGTGTTCCTGCTCTTGCTCTCTCTCTGTCAAATAAATAAATAAAATCTTAAAAAAAGAACTATGTAGAAAAAATAACTTTATAAGTATCCCTCAGTTAAAGAACTGTCAAATGAAAAAAAAAAAAAAAAAAGACGAGGAGGAGGAGGAAGAAGAAAACAACGATTATAGAGAAACAATAGCATTTTTGGAGGATATACTTCTCTTAACAGTTCATACTTTCTAAGTGAGGTATGTGTATGTGTTGATACTCATGTGAATTATTATCCTTAATCATATATTTCCTGCATGGCACCTGATACACTGTTGTTGTTGTTTTTTTCTTTTCTTCTTTTATTTATTTTTTTAAAAAATTCATTTGAGAAAGATACAGAGACAGAAAAAGGACAAGCAGGGGGAAAGGCAGAGGGAGAGGGAGAAGCAGACGCCCCGCTGAGCTGGGAGCCCGACATGGGGCTCCATCCCGAGACCTGGATCATGACCTGAGCTGAAGGCAGACACTTAACCATCTGAGCCACCCAGGCGCGCCCCCTTCTTTTTTTTTTTTTCCCTGATACACTGTCTCTTGATGAATTTCCTTTGAGCCCTGATGTTCATACACATCTCTGCTTTACTGTGTGAAATCCCTGATTGCCCTCTCGATGAATTCTAAACTTACAAGCCTGGCTTACATATTTTTTTTTAAAGATTTTATTTATTTATTTGACAGAGAGAGACACAGCTTGAGAGGGAACACAAGCAGGGGGAGTGGGAGAGGGAGAAGCAGACTTCCCCCGGAGCGGGGAGCCCGATGCGGGGCTCGATCCCAGGACGCTGGGATCATGACCTGAGCCAAAGGCAGACGCTGAACGACATATTTTTTAACACTCTGGACTGAAGCTATCTGTATTTTCCGTTTGACATTCCCTTACTTCTCTTACACCACCTTTGAGATGGCTAACTGGTGTCAGTCTTCCTATGTCTCAATCCTACACGGTTCCAGCACGAACTGGAATTTTCTTCACTAATTTGCTCCCGTCCCTTTCAAGTTAAAGGTCATCTCACTCATATTTGAAGACTCACTCTGCTCTATTGGTATATTTCTCGTGGCACTAACCATATTCCTCCCTGTTATTATGGCTTTCATGTAAGCCTTACCTCGTTCCGGATTTCATAACCTAATAGACCTTTGCTGGGATGGCAATGTACAGAGGGTACATTGAGTTCACATAAGGAGGCCGAGGTCCTTTGAACTCACATAAATTTCCCTCACATGTGGTTATTTCTGTGTGCTTCCTATGGCCTGTTCTTTTTTCTGTAGAAAACAGGGACCATACAACCTTTCTTTCTTGCACTGTAGTTTTGGTGTTTGTACCTAATGTTAGCTCAGTGAAATAACTCAAAAAATGTATTTCTGAGGACTCCTTCTGCTGCACTAATGTCTGGTGGAATGACAGTGGATTAAATCCAGTGGGATCTAGGCTTCTGACTGGTTCCCTGAGCATATGAAAACATGAATTTCGACTATGGATCTTTTTTTTTTTTAAAGATTTTATTTATTTATTTGAGAGAGAGAGAGAATGAGAGATAGAGAGCATGAGAGAGAAGAGGGTCAGAGGGAGAAGCAGACTCCCCGCTGAGCAGGGAGCCCAATGCGGGACTCGATCCCGGGATTCCAGGATCATGACCTGAGCCGAAGGCAGTCGCTTAACCAACTGAGCCACCCAGGCGCCCCTCGACTATGGATCTTAACCACACTTAATCAGAATATTGGTTGGCAGCTTATTTTTCTTTTCATAGAAACTTGGAAGTCAATGCTTAATATTTTAAATGAAAATTAAATAACTCCATGTTGCTTATATATAATAATTCAGTTTAATTTAGGCTAATATGCTTTTCTCTGATTCCTTTTTCTTCGGGTGACATGAATTCAGAAGTGTATGAGAGTATATAGTAAAGAATTGAGTGCCCCATGAATAGTAAAGTCCCACAAAATAGGGAATACCAATTCTGTGCAAGCAAGATATACTATTTATTTACTTATTTTTAATTTGGGTATAGTTGACACAGAATGTTACATTAGTGTCAGGTGTAC
Organism: Callorhinus ursinus; assembly: GCF_003265705.2. Classification (NCBI taxonomy): domain Eukaryota; kingdom Metazoa; phylum Chordata; class Mammalia; order Carnivora; family Otariidae; genus Callorhinus; species Callorhinus ursinus. The sequence goes on along the minus strand of NW_027397094.1, from coordinate 10,095,233 downwards.
TACATAGTGATTCAACATCTTTATACATTATGCTGTGCTTATCCCATGACCTACTCATTCCATAACTGGAAGCCTGTATCTCCCACTCTCCTTCATCCATTTTGCCCATCCTCCCAACTCTCTTCCCTCTGGCAACCACCTGTTTGTTCTCTGTATTGGTAGGTCTGATCTGCTTTTTGTTTGTTCATTCATTTGTTTTGTTTTGTTTTGTTTTTAGATTCCAGGTGTGAATAAAATCATAAAATAGAAATATCCTATGATCCAATAATTCCACTACTGTGCATTTACCCATAGAAAGTGAAAACACTAATTTGAAAAGATAATGCACCTCTATGTTTATTGCAGCATTATTTACAATAGCCAAGATATGGAAGCAACCTAAGTATCTACCTGTAGATAAATAGGTAAAGAAGTGGTGTGTGTGTGTGTGTGTGTGTGTGTGTGTGTGCGCGCGCGCGCATGCGTGCATGTGTGTGAATATTACACAGCCATAAGAAATGATAAGATCCTGGGGCGCCTGGGTGGCTCAGTCATTTAGCGTCTGCCTTCGGCTCAGGTCATGGTCCCAGGGTCCTGGGATCGAGTCCCGCATCGGGCTCCCTGCTCAGCAGGAAGCCTGCTTCTCCCTCTCCCATTCCCCCTGCTTGTGTTCCCTCTCTTGCTGTGTCTGTCAAATGGATAGATTAAATCTTTTAAAAAAAAAAGAAAAGAAAAGAAATGATAAGATCCTGCCATTTGCAACAACATGAATGGACCTAGAGGACATTATGCTGGGTGAAATAAGTCAGATTTAGATACAGTATTTAAATACAAATTTAATATTATTTGAATGGAATAAGTGTGTAAGAATTTAATATTTAATATTATTTAAATGGAATAAGTATACTGTTTGGCTGAACAGCCTTTTTTTTTTAAGATTTTATTTATTTATTTGACAGAGAGACAGCGAGAGAGGGAGCACAAGCAGGGGGAGCAGGAGAGGGAGAAGCAGGCTTCCCGCTGAGCAGGGAGCCCGATGTGGGGCTCGATCCCAGGACCCCGGGATCATGACCTGAGCCGAAGACAGATGCCTAACGACTGAGCCACCCAGGCATCCCTGAACAGCTTTTCAATGACCTAAAACTACAAACAAACAACAAAACAAAACTTTTTAAAAACCCTATAGTTCCTTCAAGATGACCTTGAAATACAAAATAACCAATGGTTTATAATTTGCGGCAATTCATGTATTAATTACAACCTACTGACTATCTGATTTGTAGAATTGTTGGGAACCCATCTTATGAGAAGTGTTATTGTGGCAATAGAATCATCTAGGGACTGGGATGATATTGAATTAAAGAATTTGAAAAATATAAAACTTATAACCAATCTTTAAGTATTAGCAATTTTGTTGCTTTTAAATGCATTTTAAAATATTTAAATATCTATCATGCGCAAAGAACACTGTCGTATACTTTTGCAAGGAGGTCTATAGGATAAACTCTTAACAATGAAATTTCAGCATATAAGGCTTATGCCATCTTTCTTCTATTGATATTGACATATTTCCTCCCAATATGTTCCACCAATTTATATTTATATTCAAGAGTATGTGTCTAACCCCATTCTCTCCAAAACTGTGTTTTATCAAGCTTAGAAAAAGTTTGCCAGGGGCGCCTGGGTGGCTCAGTCGTTAACCGTCTGCCTTTGGCTCAGGTCATGATCCCAGGGTCCTGGGATTGAGCCCCGCATCGGGCTCCCGACCCACAGGAAGCCTGCTTCTCCCTCTCCCACACCCCCTGCTTGTGTTCCCTCTCTCACTATGTCTCTGCCAAATAAATAAATAAAATCTGTTTTAAAAAAGAAGAAAAAGTTTGCCAGTCTTACATGTAAAGAATCAAACAGATCTCTTTACCTCTTGTTCTCCCCAGATACAGCCTGCTCATTTTAGCCTGCATATTTTTTAAATTTTTTATTGTTATGTTAATCACCATACATTACATCATTAGTTTTTGATGTAGTGTTCCATGATTCATTGTTTGTGCATAACACCCAGTGCTCCACGCAGAACGTGCCCTCCTTAATACCCATCACCAGGCTAACCCATCCCCCCACCCCCCTCCCCTCTAAAAACCTCAGTTTGTTTTTCAGAGTCCATCCTCTGTCATGGTTCATCTCCCCCTCTGATTTTCCCCCCTTCATCCTTCCCCTCCTGCTATCTTCTCCTTCTTTTTTTTTTCTTAACATAATTACATTATTTGTTTCAGAGGTACAGATCTGTGATTCAACAGTCTTGCACAATTCACAGCGCTCACCATAGCACATACCCTACCCAATTCTATCACGCAGCCACCCCATCCCTCCCACCCCCCACCACTCCAGCAACACTCAGTTTGTTTCCTGAGATTAAGAATTCCTCATATCAGTGAGGTCATACGATACATGTCTTTCTCTGGTTGACTTATTTCACTCAGCATAACACCCTCCAGTTCTATCCACATCCTTGCAAATGGCAAGATCTCATTCCTTTTAATGGCTGCATGATATTCCATTGTGTCTATATACCACATCTTCTGTATCCATTCATCTGTTGATGGACATCTTGGCTCTTTCCACAGTTTGGCTATTGTGGACATTGCTGCTATAAACATCGGGGTACACGTACCCCTTCGGATCCCTACATTTGTGTCTTTGTGGTAAATACCCAGTAGTGCAATTGCTGGATCGTATGGTAGCTCTATTTTCAACTGTTTGAGGAACCTCCATACTGTTTTCCAGAGTGGTGGCACCAACTTACATTCCCACCAACAGTGTAGGAGGGTTCCCCTTTCTCCACATCCCCGCCAACATCTGTCATTTCCTGACTTGTTAATTTTAGCCATTCTGACTGGTGTGAGGTGGTATCTCATTGAGGTTTTGATTTGGATTTCCCTGATGCCGAGCGATGTGGAGCACTTTTTCATGTGCCTGTTGGCCATTTGGATGTCTTCTTTGGAGAAATGTCTGTTCATGTCTTCTGCCCATTTCTTGATTGGATTATTTGTTCTTTGGGTGTTGAGTTTGATAAGTTCTTTATAGATTTTGGATACTAGCCCTTTATCTGGTTAGTCATTTGCAAATATTTTCTCCCATTCTGTCGGTTGTCTTTTGGTTTTGTAGACTATTTCTTTTGCTGTGCAAAAGCTTTTTATCTTGATGAAATCCCAGTAGTTCATTTTTGCCCTTTGCTTCCCTTGCCTTTGGTGATGTTTCTAGGAAGAAGTTGCTGCAGCTGAGGTCGAAGAGGTTGCTGCCTGTGTTCTCCTTTAGGATTTTGATGGACTCCTGTCTCACGTTTAGGTCTTTCAACCATCTGGAGTCTGTTTTTGTGTGTGGTGTAAGGAAATGGTCCAGTTTCATTCTTCTGCATGTGGCAGTCCAATTTTCCCAACACCATTTGTTGAAGAGACTGTCGTTTTGCCATGGGACATTCTTTCCTGCTTTGTCAAAGATGAGTTGACCATAGAGTTGAGGGTCCATTTCTGGGCTCTCTATTCTGTTCCATTGATCTATGTGTCTGTTTTTGTGCCAGTACCATACTGTCTTGATGATGACAGCTTTGTAATAGAGCTGGAAGTCCGGAATTGTGATGCCGCCAGCTTTGCTTTTCTTTTTCAGTATTCCTCTGGCTATTCGGGGTCTCTTCTGATTCCATACAAATTTTAGGATTATTTGTTCCATTTCTTTGAAAAAAGTGGATGGTATTTTGATGGGGATTGCATTGAATGTGTAGATTGCTCTCCAATCCATGAGCATGGAACGTTTTTCCATTTCTTTGTCTCTTCCTCAATTTCTTTCCAGGAGTATTTTATACTTTTCTGAGTACAGATCCTTTGCCTCTTTGATTAAATTTATTCCTAGGGATCTTACGGTTTTGGGTGCAATTTAAATGTGATCGACTCCTTGATTTGTCTCTCATTTGTCTTGTTGTTGGTGTATAGGAATGCCACTGATTTCTGTGCATTGATTTTATAGCCTGCTACCTGACTGAATTCCTGTATGAGTTCTAGCAGTTTTGCGGTGCAGTCTTTTGGGTTTTCCACATACAGTATCATATCATCTGCAAAGAGTGAGAGTTTGACTTCCTCTTTGCCGATTTGGAGGCCTTTGATTTCTTTTTGTTGTCTGATGGCTGTGGCTAGGACTTCTAATACTATGTTGAATAGCAGTAGTGATAGTGGACATCCCTGCCGTGTTCCTGACCTCAGGGGGAAAGGTCTCAGTTTTTCCCCATTGAGAATGATATTCGCCGTAGGTTTTTCATAGATGGCTTTTATGATATTGAGGTATGTACCCTCTATCCCTATACTCTGGAGAGTTTTGATCAAGAAAGGATGCTGTACTTTGTCAAATGCTTTTTCTGCATCTATTGAGAGGATCCTATGATTCTTGTTCTTTCTTTTGTTAATGTATTGTATCACGTTGATTGATTTGCAGATGTTGAACCAATCTTGCAGCCCAGGGATAAATCCCACTTGATCATGGTGAATCATCCTTTTAATGTACTGTTGGACCCTATTGGCTAGTATTTTGGTGAGAATTTTTGCATCCATGTTCATCAAGGATATTGGTCTATAATTCTCCTTTTTGATGGAGTCTTTGGTTTGGGGATCAAGGTAATGGTGGCCTCATAAAACGAATTTGGAAGTTTTCCTTCCATTTCTAGTTTTTGGAACAGTTTCAAGAGAGTAGGTATTAATTCGTCTTGAAATGTTTGGTAGAATTCCCCTGGGAAGGCATCTGGCCCTGGGCTTTTGTTTGTTGGGAGATTTTTGATGACTGCTTCAATTTCCTTAGTGGTTATAGGTCTGTTCAGGTTTTCTATTTCTTCCTGGTTCAATTTTGGTAGTTGATACATGTCTAAGAAGGCACCCATTTCTTCCAGGTTATCTAATTTGCTGGCATAGAGTTGCTCATAATATGTTCTTATAATTGTTTGTATTTCTTTGGTGTTGGTTGTGATCTCTCCTCTTTCATTCATGATTTTGTTGATTTGGGTCATTTCTCTTTTCTTTTTGATAAGTCTGGCCAAGGGTTTATCAATCTTGTTAATTCTTTCAAAGAACCGGCTCCTAGTTTCATTGATCTGTTCTACTGTTAATTTTTTTTTTGGTTTCTGTTTCATTGATTTCTGCTCTGATCTTTATTATTTCTCTTCTCCTTCTGGGTTTAGGTTTTATTTGCTGTTTTTTCTCTAGCTCCTTTAGGTGTAGGGTTAGGTTGTGTATTTGAGACCTTTCTTATTTCTTGAGAAAGGCTTGTATTGCTATATACTTGCCTCTCAGGATTGCCTTTGCTGTATCCCAAAGATTTTGAACAGTAGTCTTTTCATTTTCATTGGTTTCCATGAATTTTTTAAATTCTTCTTTAATTTCCTGTTTGACCCATTCCTTCTTTAGTAGGATGCTCTTTAGCCTCCACGTATTTGAGTTCTTTTTGACTTTCCTCTTGTGATTGAGTTCTAGTTTCAAAGCACTGTGGTCTGAAAATATACAGGGAATAATCCCAATCTTTTGGTCCCTTTGAGACCTGATTTGTGACCTAGGATGTGATCAATTCTGGAGAATGTTCCATGGGCACTGGAGAAGAATGTGTATTCCGGTGCTTTGGGATGGAATGTTCTGAATATGTCTGTGAAGTCCATTTGGTCCAGTGTGTCATTTAAAGTCTTTATTTCCTTGTTGATCTTTTGCTTAGATGATCTGTCCATTTCAGTCAGGGGGGTGTTAAAGTCCCCCACTATTATTGTATTGTTGTCAATGTGTTTCTTTGCTTTTGTTATTAATTGCCTTATATAATTGGCTGCTCCCATGTTAGGGGCATAGATATTTACAATTGTTAGATCTTCTTGTTGGATAGACCCTCTAAGAAGCATATAGTGTCCTTCCTCATCTCTTATTATAGTCTTTCTTTTAAAATCTAATTTGTCTGATATAAGGATTGCCACCCCAGCTTTCTTTTGGTGTCCATTAGCATGGTAAATGGTTTTCCACCCCCTCACTTTCAATCTGGGGGTGTCTTTGGGTCTAAAATGAGTCTCTTGCAGACAGCATATGGATGGGTCTTGTTTTTTAATCCAATCTGATAGCCTGTGTCTTTTGATTGGGGCAGTTAGCCCATTTCCATTCAGGGTAACTATTGAAAGGTATGAATTTAGTGCCATTGTATTGCCTGTAAGGTGACTGTTAACTGTATGTTGTCTGTGTTCCTTTCTGATATTTGCTGCTTTTAGGCTCTCTCTTTGCTTAGAGGGCCTCTTTCAATATTTCTTGTACAGGTGCTTTCTTGTTTGCAAATTCCTTTAGTTTTTGTTTGTCCTGGAAGCTTTTTATCTCTCCTTCTATTTTCAGTGACAGCCTAGCTGGATATAGTATTCTTGGCTGCATATTTTTCTCATTTAGTGCTCTGAAGATATCATGCCAGTCCTTTCTGGCCTGCCAGGTCTCTGTGGATAGGTCCGTTGCCAGTCTAATGTTTCTACCATTGTAGGTTACATATCTCTTCTCCTGAGCTGCTTTCAGGATTTTCTCTTTGTCTCTGAGACTCGTCAGTTTTACTATTAGATGTCGGGGTGTTGACCTATTTTTATTGATTTTGAGAGGGGTTCTCTGTGCCTCCTGGATTTTGATGCCTGTTTCCTTCCCCACATTAGGGAAGTTCTCCGCTATAATTTGCTCCAATATACCTCCAATATACCTTTGCTCCAATATACCTAATTGGGAAAAATCCCAAATATTCTAATGTTGTTTCATCGTATCGTATCGCTTATCTCTCGCATTCTACCCTCGTGATCCAGTAGTTGTTTATCTCTTTTTCTCAGCTTCTTTATTTTCCATCATTTGGTCTTCTATATCGCTGATTCTCTCTTCTGCCTCATTTATCCCAGCAGTTAGTGCCCCCATTTTTGATTGCACTTCATTAATAGCCTTTTTGATTTTGATTTGGTTAGATTTTAGTTCTTTTATTTCTCTAGGAAGGGTTTCTCTAATAACTTCCATGCTTTATCAAACCCAGCTAGTATCTTTAAAATCATGATTCTGAACTCTAGTTCTGACATCGTACTAATGTCCGTATTGAGTAGGTCCCTGGCCGACGGTACTACCTCTTGTTCTTTTTGCTGAGGTGATTTTTTTCGTCTTGTCATTTTGTCCAGAGGAGAATAGATGAATGAGAGAGCAAAATGCTAACAGGTTAACAACGTCCCCAGCTAATATGCTCTAAACAAATCAGAAAAGACCTGGAACCAGGGGAAAAGAAAGGGAAAGAAAGAGAAAAAAAAGAGAAAAAAAAGGAAAAAGAGAAAGATAAAAACAAACAAAAACAGAACAAAACAAAACAAAAAACAGAATATGATCAAATATGATCAGGCTAGTGCATAGATCAGTGCCACACACTAGATTTTGGGTGTATTTTGGTCTGTTAGCAGAAAGTGCCTCCTAAAATTTTAAAGAAAGAAAGAGTTATACATGTACAAAATAAGTGTTGATACAATGAAGGGATGGTAGATGATTGTAAAGATGAAAATTATAAAAGATTTTATAAAAGGAAGTGATAAGCAGTTGTTTGAAAAAAGAAAGAAGAGTTAAAAAAAAAAAGAAAAGAAAAGGGTGAGAATGTGATCAGGCAGGAGACTAGAACAAAGCTATACATTAGTGATTTAGGGTATATTTTGATCTGTTAGAAGAAACTGTATCTCAAAATTTTAAAGGGAGACCGACTTATATATATATGCCCAAATAAGGGTATCTAGTATGAAGGGATAGAATATGATTCTAAAAATTAAAAATAAAAATGTTTTTTTTTTCAAAAAGGGATTGATTAGATGTTGTTTAAGAAGGGAAAAGAAAAATTAAAAAAAATACAGGTAAAAAAATTAACTTTGAAAAACTAATGAATCATGGTAAAAAAGCCATGAATTCTACGTGCAGTATTCCCCTAGCGCTGAGTTCTTCCGTTCTCCTTGATCGGTAAACTTGGTCTTGGCTCGCTGGCTGTTTGTGCTGATCTTCTCGGGGAGGGGCCTGTTGCCGTGGTTCCCAAATGTCTTTGCCGGAGGCGGAATTGCCCCACCCTTGTCGGTCCGGGCTAAGCAAGCTGCTTGGGTTTGCTCTCAGGAGCTTTTGTTCCCTGCAAGCTCTTGGTACAGCTTTGGAGGATGAGAGTCAAAATTGTGGCCTCTCAAACTCCACCCGGAGGAGCCGAGAACTCGGGGCCCCGCTCCTCAGTGCGCCCCCAGAGAAAAGCAGTCACTCCCGTGTCCCCGGTCTCCGGCCGCACTCCGTGCTCACCCGGCCTGTGACCGAGCGTTTCTCTCTCTGGCACCCGACCCCGTGTGGAGTCTCCAAACCCAGCAGATCCCTGCGGTGCGCTCCCGCGCCGCTCCTCCCCGGGAAGGAAGGGGAGTCCCCCCAGCTCTGCCGCTCGTTGGGTCCCTGCTGGAGGAGCAGTGGCCCGACTGGGCCGCAGATCACAGTTTATGGCCACCCCGAGCTGAGAGCCCGCGCCTCGGCTCCGTCTCTGCAGCCGGCTTCCCCGCTCCGACACCTGGGAGCTCTGCCGCACTCAGGCACCCCCGGTCTTTCTGTGACCCCGAGGGTCCTGAGACCACACTGTCCCGTGAGGGTTCCACCCCCCCGCTTAGCCACTGCAGCGACGTCCCTCCGCTGAGCCGACTTCTAAAAGGTCCGATTTTGTGCTCCGCGGCTCTAGCACTTGCCAGAAGCGGCCGGCGGAGGCCCCTCCCCCGCCGTCTATCCTCCCGAATATCGCCTCGGATTCACTTCTCCGCACGTCCTACCTTCCAGAAAGTGGTCGCTTCTCTGTTCAGAGAGTTGTTGCTACTCTCTTCTTTGGTCTCTTGTTGAGTTTGTAGGTGTTCAGAATGGCTTGATCCCTATTCAGCTGAATTCCTGAGACCCGACGAAATCCAGGTCTCCTACTCCTCCGCCATCTTGCTCCACCCCCTTAGCATGCATATTTTCTCAAACAAACTTAACCATCATTTTGTCTACACTGTCTTCTCCAAATGCTATCTTTGGTATTTTCATTCAAATCCCATAACATTTATGGACAAATATATGGGGCATTGACCTTCTAAGAATAAGTCATTCTTTCTGTTTATCAATTCATGCCTTTTCTTGTTTGGTAGAGTTTTGATATTCTGATATTGCTAATAAGTACATTTTCATTACCATGAGTAGACAGGGGTAATGTTTCTGATGGTGAACAAGGTGGGCCATGTCAACATCAGTGAATACCTCAATATTTTCATTGCTTGTCTTACTCCTTCTAGACCATTAGGCTTTTAAACAGTATGCTCAAAGTCATCCCAGGTAAATGATTTCTACTATGATCTAAGCTTTAGTACCAAATCCTTATCTGCTCTTCTATGCAGAGGAGGTAAGCTCGATTTTGCATAATCCTTAAGAATACATTTTGCCCCTTTGACCCAGCACTTAAGATGGAAGGGACTGACCTAACTCCTTTTCCCTGGACTGTGAGCCCAGCATGACCTTGCTAAGTAGGGTGACTCGGCCAAGACCGTTAAATCTTACTAAAATGAGCTTGGGAGAAGGGAAAATTTTAATTGCTCCCCGAGAATTTCAGAGAATTTTTGCCTAGACCATTACATTTGTTATCCCTTTACTCATCTAACTGAATGTCCTAACCACTATTTCTCTGACTTACCTGTATTTTTATCATAAATTACCGTTTCCTTAGGGGTGGACTAGAGGTCAGAGGGCACTCATGGCAACGTACACAATCAGTTGGACTTGAACACTTGTTTTGAAAACATGAATTTGTTCCAGTACAATTGGTATGGAACAGTTAGAGCATGATAATGCTCACCTGTGATTTTTTTCTGTGGGAAATGCCAGGTGAACACAGAAAACTGCACGCATCTGAACCTAGCAGTGTAGCGACACACAAAATATACGCACGAACACACTGTGACCCACTCCCAGCTACCTCCGTTTACGGTGTGTGTTGAGAGCCACACACCCCCATCTGACGTTACAACTTCCCCTCTTTCAAATACCCTTCTTTCTTCCACCTCACAGCAACTCCTGAACTACAACCCTTCCAACAGCCACTCACACAAGCAAATTTCAAGTCCTTCTCAAGTTAAAGTGTCTGTTTGTTGCATTATTTATGTATTTCTTCAGTATGTGTAAAACTCTTCTATGGTTTTTATTCGATTTCTTTTTTCCTGTATACTGAGGGAGTTTTCAGTGTTGTGCCCTATCCCCCACTTTTCTTATAAGCCCCGTGGTTTTATTGCTCACTGTTATAGAGCGCAGCAACTGTTAGGAATGCAAATGTCCCCTTATAGCAGAACTGACTGTATTTATTCCACTCCTGCGTGAACCCTTCATCTGCAACTCTAGGCTTGTAAATCAGGTAGCATATTGCCCTTTGGAACACAGTGACTTACACAAATTGGGTATTTGCTACAGATTTATTGCAAAAATAAATATACTTTGTTCTTTCCTGCTTCCGTGCTTTCTTTATCAAGACCTCCCACCTGAAATGCAGTTTTCCTTTTTCTCTGCCTAATCAAATACTAACGAACTTTTAAGATCCATTAAAATTTCAAATACTACATTGAGTCTTTTTGACAACCCCAAACAGAAATGATAGCCTCTTCCTCTGTGTTGATAATAAATACTATTTGTGCCAATTATTTAAAATAATGGTTATCATAATAACCATTATTACCTAAGAATGGTTCTCTAGTTTGTACATTAACAATAGCTAGAATTTGTATATACGTTTAGGTTTGCAACTAAGTTGTAGAAATCGTCTTTTTTCTTTCAATATTCTAAAATTCTGCTTTAAGTTTCTCTAAATTTAGTCATCTAAATCAATTTCATTTATTTAAATATTTTAAAATCCCATTTATAAGTCCCAAACCCTTGTCTTGAACCTCACATATAAACTGTACCTGCAAATTATACCAAATGGATGGGTCAGGTGGATACAGTAAGTAAAAGTCAAAGTCTCTACTTCCTGAGTATTGGCTTGACAAATGTTCAAATCATGGCAAGTTGAGACCTCACAACCTAAGAGGAATTCCAGTATGGTTGCTGTTCAGATTTTGTCATTATGTCTTTGTTTCTAATTCTACTAGAGGCTGCTTAGAGGAAGAAAAAAATTAAATTTAAATAAGCCCTTTGTATGATAAGGGGATGGCTCTGGCTGTTATTGAAGGGTAAATTGCTAACGTGCATGAAGAAAGTTAATGCATTTCAGTCAGTGATCTTGTCTCCATCTCTCAGTTCTAATTAGGACATTTACATATCCCCAAGAAGTTGATAGAAAGTAGGACTCTAACCAGTATTGATAAATTCTGATAAATCATTTAAAATTATTTATTCAAATTATTAATTTTGCTTGCATAATCCAGAAAATTTGCCTGATTGGACTGATCTCTAAATCCCTTAAATTCACTTAATGGTCTGAAAGGAGAAAATCTTATAAAGTCCCTAAATTTAGGAATATTACCATCATCACGTATGAGTGGTGGATGGTGTAGCCAATTTCTTCCAGTCTCATAGTTGCTGTGCACTTTTGTCTCAGAGGTGCAAGCAAGTGGATATTTTATTAGCTAAAATGGGCCATAAGTTATTTTCCCACTATATTAGTGAAAGTATAAAATCAAGTTGTAAAATATGTATGCAAACTAATAAAACATGAGATCCATGTAATGTCTAGTGACATTAATACTTCATCTGTCAGCTATTCCCATGGGACTCTATCAACCAGGACTCACAATAACGAATGTAAAAATATGCCACAAAATCACATGAATTATTCATTTTTACAGTAGTAAATAGATGTTTCTTTCTTCCTCATCATCTGAATTAATGAAATGAAAAGTAACTTCTTTTATAATTAGGATTCATTTGTTATAGGTGGGTCTACCATTGGCAGTCTCCACAATTGGTAATCCATGTATCAGTATGATTTATGAGCAAAAGTTGCAGGGTTGAGTTTATTTATTTCAAGGAGGAAACTAAAGAATGATCTGAAAATTATTTGCACAAAAACAAGTTTGAGGACAAATTTATATTATCCATTGCAGAAAACATTTCACCGGATTCTTTGCAAAAAAAAAGGAAAGGATCCAAATTTTCTGATTCTCTAGTCTGTTGGGGAACAGGTGCATCAGCATTTTGAGCACTTCCATAGGTGCATAGGAGTTATGACCTTGGTTGAAAGCCACAGCCCTGATATAGTGTCCACAAGAGAATTTCTAAGGTGGATGGTCCTGAATAAGCTAGAAAGGGGTGCTCATTTGTGAAAGTCCAGGAGAGAGGGAGACTTCACCTTGCCACAAGTCAATCTTCTGATTATTACTGTAGGCTCCCGGAAAAATATAGTATTCACTTAGCACAATAGTCAAACAGCTTTGCCTGGTGAAAAGAAATCAAGCAGTAGTTCTATGCCTGAGTTTACCTCAGATACTGCAATGCATCTGCCAAGGGTCCCTAAAGCTTAATGTGGTAGTTAATCAAGCATACATTTAGTGCATCAAAGGTCTCTGGGACAGCGCCAATAGTTATATACAGTCTGCAGCAAAAAGACGGCTAGATAAACAAGAGAAGTGCCACTAGAAGGTTGGAAATTTCATTCTATCTGACCAAGTTCTCCTGCGCCAAGTTAAATAATCTTGAATTGGCAACTAACCAAAACTCTGCTCTCTGGAGTTAGGTGTTTTTTTGAGTTTCATATAACATTTGCTTATTGTGAAATCACATTTTCACAGGGGAAGTCTGTTGGGAATTTTAGTAATCTGCCATCAAGTAGCCAAACAATGCAAGAAACGTGTCCTTCATAAGAAGGTCATTCCACTTTATTGCCACTGGAAATGGACCAACACTAATGATCAAACTGTGAAATGTGGATTTACAATATGGAATAAACTGGTTACATGATTCATTTTACTTTGCTGTGCTCTGTTGTCTAACAGTGATTTTTTCTGCGTGAGAGAGATTGGAGTGAGCTATCAAAGGCACGTGGGCCTCCAGAATACAAAAAATGCTTTAGGGTTTTAACAAGTTAGAAAGTATAGAGCTCCTTGCATAAGCTTAGTAGTTAAATCAAGTTAATCATGTCAATAGATTTAGCAAATACTAAGGATTAATTGCTTACTGAGGAAATAAATTCTTTAGAAATCTGAAGAACTGTTACTGAGGGTTACATTTATTTAAATACAGACGTCTATTGAAATCTTTGAGCAGGGACCTGAAGCATATGTAGGACTAAAACAAATGTCTCTTGCTAAACTAGAACCCTGTCCCTTTTAAATTCTATTTAATAAAAAAAGTCCACTTTCTGCATTTTTATTTATTTATTTTAAAGTATTTATTTATTTGTTTGTTTGTTTATTTATTTATTTATCTGACAGAGAGCTAGAGAGAGCCAGAGAGCACAAGCAAGGGGAATGGCAAAGGGAGGAGAAGCAGGCTTTCTGCTGAGCAGGGAGCCCGACGTGGGGCTCGATCCCAGGACCCTGGGATCATGACCTGAGCTGAAGGCAGACGCTTATCCAACTGAGCCAACCAGGTACCCAACTTTCTGCATTTTTAAGTTGATGTAGTTACTGAGATGAGGAGCAGAGGTGTTGAGTGAGGCTGAAATTAACAAACCAGTTAGGGTGTGGTGGAATCATTTCAGGCTTTGACCTTTGTGTTCTTGGAATGGTGATCAGACCTCTCCATATATTTATGATGAAAATTATATAATGTTTAGCTATTTTTATTGGGGCTAATCCATAAGGCCTGTGAGCAATGAAGATACTTTGACATTTTAATCAAAATGATTATGCTACAAACATAATCTCTGCATTTCGGCCACATTTACAACCATGACATGGTCAGTAACACTGTTAAAATGTACCTGTGTGTGTGTGTGTCTGTGTGTGTGTGTATAGTATTGACTTGCTATTATGGTTTTGTCTCATTTCTTGGTTCAACATCTTCTCCACTTCAATTTTTGAAAAATCTTCCTTTTTATAATGTTAAAAATCTTTGGACTTGGAAAACATCAGTGTTTCAAACAGAAAATAGTAATAGTGGAGAGTATCAAGAAACTATTAGAAAGAAACATGACCATTAGAGAAGATTGGGTTTATGGTATGTTTTTAGTTGAATCTTTGTTTCTGAGACAGATCTGAATTGAGGCCTTCAGCTATAAAGCTATGTATCGATTAGTAGCTTCTATTCCTTCCTTCTGCAAACATATACTGAGGACCTATTCTGTGCTTATATTCTAGTGTGGTGACACACAATCACTGTATCAGCACACATATTGAGTAGATTGATTTGTCAGTAATATGTGACAGTAGTTTTTCTCCGTGGGTTAAGTCTGGCTGGCACGGAGTCAAGCCTCTGTATGTCTTTGTTGAATGAATGGATCTAGCATGTTTAGTGGTAAAACAAATGCAAAACTATGTCCATGTGAAATTCACCATTTTTATTTTAAAGTGTGAATAAAAATTTACATTTTGTAAGAATTTGCCCTGATTGTTAGTAATCTTGGCAAAATAAAATGAAGCTAAATTCAAAATAAAATGAAGAGAATTTTCATATAAATTTTATATTTAAATTGGGTCAATAAAACAGAATTTATGGTTGCATTTTAAGAAGTTCTTAGAGCCTGAAGACAACATTGCAGCTACAGAAGCCAAAGTGTATTGTAGCTTTGATATAATATTCCACTAGCATCAAAAATAGCAGATCTCAGCTAATTAGCTTTTTAAAAAATGTTTTATATACTTAAATAAAGAATGGAGTGGAAAAATGTTTTACATCCAAATAGTATATATCTCATTCATTTTTAAGTGAACAAAAAATAAACTCAAAATATGCAGAAAGAAATACTCATCACTCTGCAACCCAGTGAAACATTATACATTATTGTTCCTTCCTATCTATCTTTGTTAGTCTTGATATCCATCTTTATTCATGGAAGGAATTCATTACTGCTAAGAAATATATAGTGCATTAAAATGCATGATTAAACAACCTGTCTGTATTTTAATACGTAATGCAACTTCTCGCCCAATTTTAATTGCTTATAAACTTCAAGTTAAAAGAAACATATTCCAAGAGGCTCTTTTATTCCAAGTCACTGATAACATGAATTCTCAGTGTAAATATTAGTCATTCAATGACAAGCAAAACACAGGAATGCTCAACCAGATCGCAACCATCACCCAGTGTCTAATACTTACTCTGTAACGGCTCTTACAAAATGAATATTTATTCATTTGAGAAGATTTTCTTGAAGCGGAACATTTGGGAAAGAATATTTGGCTATTAGAATGCATGGGTGACCTTTTACACGGTTATCTTTCGGGAGCTAGGTAGCCATGCATTTTTAGTACCCTAGCTCCAAAGCCTTAATTCAGTTTAGAGCTGTTTTCACTAAGCATAAAGGTGAAAATTCTTTTAAATTTAAATGATATCACTAAAACTCTTCAAAGATACCAGCATTAGGCTCTGCTGAGTTTTACCTCTATTTCGTAATTTGGTCAAATAATTTCAAAATAAGCAAAAAATATTTCCCCGGTCAGTACAGTTCCAAATTGTTGATAATGATGCCAGTGCTGTGCCCCAACTTAGATTCAGCACAGCTATAAGCCGTGCAAAATATCAGCTGTGGGAAAACCAAGTACATAGCGATATATTAGAGGTCAGGTACAGTATTGGTGTACTTCGGAATTCTTAAGAAGTGGATTTCTAAAAATGCATAGTAAATTGTTAGTAGAAAACCTTGTGACGCTCAAGGAAATCTGCTGGTAAAAAGTGTAAGCCTTCAGTCTAGTGAAGAATCCCATTATCAAATGAGTAAATCTCTTCCAGTACATCTCTTCTACAAAACTAATATTTGCTAGATGATGAATATTTAAAGATGGAGATATGTATCTTAAAAAGCAGAACTGAGTGATTCAGTGATCTGGATCATGTTCAGAGACAGAAGCAAAATGCTCATTGGGAAACTTCTATGAACCTGATGGAAGCAACTAATTATTTATCCAAAAGTTGTGGTCAGGACTCTGCCACCTCATTGCTGCTTCCAGGGAATATATTAGTCCTCCAAGCTTTGCTTCCTTTTTTCTCTTTCTTTCTTTCTTCCTTCCTTCCTTCCTTCCTTCCTTTCTTCCTTCCTTCCTTCCTCCCTCCCTCCCTTCCTCTCTCTCTTTCTTTTCTTTCTTTCTTTCTTTCTTTCTTTCTTTCTTTCTTTCTTTCTTT
>NW_027397094.1:10064594-10078943 GCF_003265705.2 Callorhinus ursinus | reverse complement strand
TTCTTTCTTTCTTTCTTTCTTTCTTTCTTTCTTTCTTTCTTTCTTTCCTTCTTAGCTTTACTTATTTGAGAGAGTGTGTGAGAGAACAGGGAGAGGGGCAGAGGGAGAGAGAATCTCAAGCAGACTCCCCACTGAGCAGGGAGCCCAAGGCGGGGCTCCATCCCAGGGCCCTGAGATCATAACCTAAGCTGAAACCAAGAGTCAGACATTAACCAACTGAGCAACCCAGGTGCACCTTTGCTTCCTTTTTCTTTCTGGATATCAAACAGAAGCACTGATATGTGGGAATGTGGGAGGGGGGATAATGCAGTTATCCTGGTGCTGGTATCAAGAGATACCAGTACCCTTTAATGGGTAACAAAAAGGAAATTTAACATTAGAAAAAAACAGATTTTCTATTACATGTTGGCCTCATTGCATAGTTACGATTTACTCAAATTTAGGCTATTTATTGTAGTCTACTGCTTTTAAGGCAGATCTGCAAGCAGTTTTCAAACACCATTATTTGAGCAAAAATTAAGATAATTTAAAATATTTACTACAGTGGGCTTCGTGTTTGCTTTCCTTAGCTTAGTTTACCACTCACCTCTATCCCTTTTTGCATTTATTTATATTTTTATCTCAAGAAATTGATTTGAAAATGATAAGAGATCATGAAATTTTAAAACTTATGCCAAAGACTTAAAATATTAGCATTCTATAAAGCTGGGGGATCCTATATATGCAATGTAGAAATTCATATATTTATTGAATTACAAATAATGTGAGGTGACTTTTGACTCAAGATGTTGGGCAATAAACATATGAATAGTAGAAAAAAATCAGGTGTAAGCAGTTCAGAACTTCCTTGTCCTTGATTTTGATAGTGGCAACTCAGACAAGCAAAAATTAATCACATGCCTTTGAGACATGCACCTTTAATGCTTGTGTAAAATGAAAGTATTGGATGAAATTACTTCCGCTGTTAAAAGTTTGTTACTCATCTTTTTCTTATTCTTAACAAGAAGATTCAATTTTAAAATGTTTGAGAATGTTTTAAAATATTTAAAAATTAAAAAAAATTAAAATATTCTGTCTCAGGATAAAACTAAGTTAAAAGATGTATAAAAATCACAAGGAATAACTAATGGAAAAATAGTTGTTATAGAGATAGTCACACTTAAATTTTGTACAAAGAGAAACTTTGTTCAAATACCAACTACCGAGCATATCAACTATTCTTTTACAATTACTAAGGATTAAGGATCTGTTGTAGGTTGCATTAAAAAATGTAATTCTAAGCCCTGTTTTTTTTACATTTCCTCAAATGGATGGCATGCTCTGTAGCCAAGTGTGTGCTTTCTTAAGAAGCTTAATGTGTAGAAAGAAACCAGCTCCTTTCCAAATTTTGAGCTTTGATTTACCACAGTAGTAACCAAGAGAAGGAAAATCACTGATTCATGTATGTTAATCTCAAATTGAAATTCACTATTTTCCATAGTGATATATCAGTTAAGAGGCTACTTGCTTTTCTCACCAAGCTAAGCAAACACATCAAAATTATAAATCCCGTAAATTTGGAATTTACTATTTAAGAACCCATAATCTCTAATGCAAGGCTAATAGAGCTACTTACATGCTTTCTAAAGAGGGGAAATAAAACAATAAATATAAACCATAGGTAAAGAGAGTGTGTTCCATAATAGAACACATTATTTTCAAGTACTCTGGAGACATTTGCATTACTGCAGTATAAGCCAAAAAGAATACTCATAAAATTCATAATTTGATGTGTTAATTTTAAACTAAATGAATATATTTTTAATCTACTAACACAGGTAGTAAGCTTGGTTCAAGACATTCTATTTACCCAAAAATATGTAGAAATTATATAATAAAGTCAAGGAAAACCAATTCCTTTTCATAAGGTAGATATGAAAAAGCACTTAAAAAGTACCTGAATAATAGAGATGAATTATAAAGATACGCTGGTGCCTGTCAATTGTCTCTCTTGCCATTTGAGCATTAAGGGAAAATGTACTAGATCTTATGTATGCAGATCCCCTTCTCTGAGCCAAGATCCATTCCAGGCAACAAAAGAAAATTAAGAGAGCAAATGTGTTATTGTCTCAAGAAAATCCGATAAAGCCTAGAATCAATGAATGGGAAAGAACAAAGAAAATACAAGATACATCTTACAGTATAAAGCATGAGCCAAGTTAAAGAAATAATAGAAAGCTTGGAACTTATTATTAGAATTTCTTAAGAGCTAAAGCAATACTTCCTAAAATAAAATTTGGTTGCTCTGAGAACACACAAAAGCTAAGGTAACCCCAAGTATACTCTCAGGAGATGAATTTACATCCTCCACACAAAATTCAGAGCTCCTGGGGGATGATGTTATCAGTTCATCTGTTTATTTGTGGATGTATGTCATTCTTAGTATTCTTTCTTGTCTCATTGAAAGAAGAATTCCTCCTCTCAAGCTTTAAATCATTCTACCTTTCATCTTAACCTGACTCTTTCTGCCACATGAAAAATATTCACCAGCTTTATATATTTCTATATGCATTAACATTCCTATTTGGCCAAAAATAAAAAGGTAGTGTGATTTCACCTCAAATTCAAAATTAAGAAAGTAAGAGCTTGAATATAGTACTTTGAATATACTAGAAGTGGAATAATATTGACCAAAATATATTTGAGTTATACTGAGTTCTTGACTTGCCAAAAAAAAAAAAGTTAATGTAAACCTTCATCATAAATGCACTAAAATAATTTCATACTTTGAATATCTTGTCTGTGCTTTTTATTAGCTATTATGTATCAGTCAACTATTTTAAATGTCATGTATGCTAGAGTTCACTTTATTAACATGAAAGAAATCAGATGGTGAATATAGAATGAACGTATTGCTTGAAGGAGGCACTTTTTGTATTCTATCAAGGAAACAGTCTTTAATGCCACCGCCAATGTATCATTAAAATTGAAAATGATAATTTTCCATTAGGCCAAGAAATATGGAGATTTGCTGGAAAATCAGTTAATAGATGCTGAGGTTGGGGAACTGTCCTTATTAACAGCATTTCTTAGCACGCATTGCTACAGAGATGTTTTAGTAAAAAAATACTTCCCAGCAACTAAGCATTTTCATACTTGCCCATATTGCCTTCGTTTTGTTCTACAGAATCCTATGGGGGGAAGGAGTATGGAGGAAAGAGATAATTTGAAAGTACTGTAAGTGGTACAAAGGAAATAAATTCAGCTGGAATTGGTTCAGCTCAGCACTAATCAGGCTGCATGGGGTGCTTCCTCAGTGACAGAGATTGCCTGGGGAACAAATCCTCATCACAGTGCTGGTAGATGAAGAGCATTTCCATGCTACAAAGCGGCCACTGAAATATTTACTGGTCAAGGGAAGCAACTTATCTAATATGACATTCAAACAAGTGATCGGTTTTCCTATTGTAGAAGAAAAAAGCATTAAATTGCTCTAGTTGCTCTATGATGAGTTGAACATCTAGCATTAGTTTTGAATAAGTTGATCAGAGATCATTTGTTTCCTCAAGTGAATTGATTCAAATACCAGGAAATGTCTGATTGTACCAATGACTGAGAGACTATTTGGGAGGCAGAAAGTTATATCTATCTATATCCATATCTATAGATGGATATTTACTAGATAGGTAGGCTATATACAACTACAAGAGTCATTATGGACTATTAGGCATGCATTTTCTGAGAAAAAAAGAAGAAAGGAAAAAACATAAACCAAAGGCCATTTCTTTGGGCTTTTTTTTTTTTTCCAATGCAAATATGTCTCGGTCTCAATTCAAAGTTGTTTCCAAGACCCTTCTCTGAGGTGTCCCTTCAGATTCCTTGCTGTGGTTGCCAAATATGTTCAGTCCCAGCTGTCTGTCCCGGACAGGGCTGAAAGACAGCTCAGACTTCCAGAAACAAGAACAGCTGAGTCTGTGAGAATTTTGCAGGCCTCAGCGAGGAAAGCAGAAAGGAGGGATATCCTGAAGAACTACTGTCTTCAGTTTTGCAAACCAGGATTTCTAAAAATTTAGGGAAGAGTTAAGCTTGGCTTGATCTCAAAATTTCCATCAGGGAAGTTTTATTCCTGGTCTTTTGGGGAAAATAAATGTCCTTCCCTTGGCTCTGGCCTGAATTTATCTAATAAAGAGATAAGTGCTGGAGTTTCTTCCATTCAGTTGTTTTATATTTCTTTTTTATTTTTTAACTTGTTTTTTTATTTGCCGTAAACAGAGTTTATCTCTAAAACTGTTGAGAATTATAATTTCAAAAATGTGTCTACTACAATCTGCACAACATGGTGTCCCAGGTACTGTGATAGGTGTTTGCATACATTTACTCTAATATTTTTCACAAAAATTTTAGGTAGATATTCATATCCCCATTTTAAACATCCAGGGCTATAAAGTAATTATCAATTTATTCATTCATGCATTTTACCAGTATTTATTAAAACTATATTTTTGGTAGGGGCGCCTGGGTGGCTCAGTCGTAAAGCGTCTGCCTTCGGCTCAGGTCATGATCCCAGGGTTCTGGGATCGAGCCTCACATCGGGCTCCCTGCTCGGCGGGAAGCTTGCTTCTCCTTCTCCCGCTCCCCCTGCTTGTGTTCCCTCTCTCGCTGTCTCTCTTCCTCTCTCTGTCAAATAAATAAATAAAATCTTTAAAAAAAATTTTAAAAACTATATTTTTGGTAGACAAGAAATATAATAGAAAACAAATTCTTGCCTTCATGGGGTTGATATTTTTGTTTTTGTTAGGAGACAGGAATAACCATAGTCAAATAAAATAATTACAAATTGTAGTAAAAGTAACAGAAGACATAAAATGATCAAACAAAAATGATCAAAAATGATCAAATGATCAAATAAAAATTTGATCAAATCAAATTCTTTATTTGATTGATTCTTTACGTGGAATGGTCCTATTTATTTGTTTATTTAGAATTTATTTATTTGAGAGAGAGCAAGTTAGAGAGAGTGAGGTAGAGAGAGCGAGAGCACAAATGGGGGGAGGGGCGGAGGGAGAAGCAGGCTTCCCGCTGAGCAGGGAGCCCGATACCCAGATCCATCCCAGGACCCTGAGATCATGACCTGAGCCAAAGGCAGACATTTAACTGACTGAGCCACCCAGGCGCCCCTGGAATGGTCACATTTAAAGCAACAAAGTAACTGATAAAGGATGAGTTGATGTGTAATTTGGGAGAAAGGACATTATAGGCAATGTTGGTCCCATGTACAAAGACCCTGCATAGGACAAAAGTGGGACCAGTTCAAGGAACAAAAGGAAACTCTGAGTGGGTGAGGGACAGGGGCACCTTATGAGAAGTCAGTTAGATAGCTGGGTGTACATTCAAGCAGGGCCTTCTCAGCTGGAAAAGCATTTCAGTTTACTGGAGAACTTCAGGAAAATCCCGTGGTCTTCTTTAGATTTTTAAGAACATTAATCTTGCTGCTGGGTGAAAAAGACCATGATCCCATCACAGAAGTGATGAGAGTAAGTGAAAGGAGGCCTGGAAGCAATCCCTGAAGAGTGACATCACTTAGCAGTTGGCTGGAAAAGAGAACAAAGAAGTTTTAGAAAGAGCAGGAAAAGGAAGTGATATGAATGCACAAAAAGTTAAGACTATTTCAAGAAGGAGAGAGTGGCCGTCCCTGTAGGATTACGCTGAAGTCACATTATTTGAAGACAAAAAAATTAGATCATGAACAGCCCTGATTATACTGAAAAGTTTTAGAAGAGGTAGGGGAGGGGCACCTGGGTGGCCCAGTCAGTTAAGCGTCCGATTCTTGGTTTCCACTCAGGTCATGATCTCAGGGTTGTGGGATCGAGCCTCTTGTCCGGCTCCTCGCTCAGCGTGAGGTCTGCTTGGGATTCTCTCTCCCCCTCCCTCCCCCTCTGCCCCTCCCCCTGCTCACGCTTAGGCACTTTCTCTCTCTCTAAAATAAATAAATGAATAAATAAATAAAATCTTTTTTTTTAAAAAGAAGAAGAATAGGGGATGTGGAGGATGTCAATACCATCTGCTATCAGTAGGATGGGGTCCTCTCCACCAGCCCTGGTATGTGATCTGATCCCTAAACTCCATACCATCCCTTGCTTTCTTGGACCACTCCTGGAACAAACTGTGCAGTGTTGAGTTCTCTGGGAAGTAGAAGCGGAGATGAAGCTCCGAGCCCAAAAAGTACAGTGGGGATCCCAAACCCCACCCTCCTAAACTAAAGAGACCACTGAGAAAATGAGAATCAATAAGAAAAGAAGAGAACAAGTTTATTTCTCCATCACTGGTATAAACCAGATCATTCTTTCTTTGCCAGTGCATCATTTCCATTAGTCTAACAGATACTGTAATTTCTACCAATATTTATTTTTTTACATTTGGCCCCACATATATGTTGCTTCCTCCACTTTCTCTACTTACACTTCCTTTTGGAAAAATGTCTTTACATGTGTCATGTACTTTTTTTAAAAGATTTATTTATTTTAATGAGAGAGAGCACGTGTGGTGGGGCAGGGGGTGCGGTAGGGGGAGAGGGAGAGAGAACCTTAAGCGGACTCCACACTGAGTGCAGAGCCTGCAGAGCCCACGGAGCCCCACATGGGGCTTGATCCTGCGACCCTGAGATCACGACAGCAGTTGAAACCAAGCGTCGTATGATTAACTGACTGCATCACCCAGGTGCCCCTATGTGTACTTTTGATTTTCCTCCTGCCTTCCTGAATCTTCCAACTCTCCTTTGCTGGGTCTCCCTCCCCTTCCATCCCTCCAATCTTGAAGTGTCCAATATGGTAGCCACTAACCACATGTGTCCAATTGGACTTAAATTAATTAAAATGATTAAAATTTTAGTTTCCCCAGTCACATGTAAGTCACATTTTTAAGTGCTTAATAACCACATATGGCTAATGGTGCCCGGCTAGTCATTTCTGTTATCATACAAAGTTTTACTGGGCAGCCCAGAAGAGAAGCGACTCAAAACTTTCACTTGTATGTCTACTAAGTATCCCACACCTAATACATCAAAATCAGAATTCTTCTTCCTCCTTCAATCTGATTCTCATAGTCATCTCTATCTCATTAAACGGCATGGGTGGAAACCCAGTTACTCAAGCCAAAAATGTATGTGTTATTTTTGCCTCAAAATACCTGGTATTTTGCTTACCAGCTGGTATTAAATTTATCAGCCGATCCTGTGAGCTCTACCTTCAAAATGTGTCCAGCATCCAACTGCCTCTCACGGCCTCCATTGCCAAAATTCTAGACTTATCTACCTTCATTCTCACCTACTGAAATTCTAATTTGTGTTCATCCCTCTGCACTTCCCTTCTACACTCAGTATACACCTAGCAACAGAGTGATCTTTTAAAAATGTAAATCAGACCACATCATTTGCTTTTCAAACCCTCTGATGGCTTGCCAGCACATTTGGGATACAGCCCAAACTTTTTGCATCGCTTGTTAAGTCCTGCATGGAATTATCTCTTCCTAAATCTCAAGTGCTGCATGCACCATCCTTCCCCCTCTACCCACCACAACCCCTTCTGCTCAGCCCCACCGGTTTTCTTGGTTTCTCTAACATTTTCCTGACTCAGCGCCTTTCCCCTGGCTGTCCTCACTCTCTGAACTCCCTTCCCCACGACAGTCATTTCGTTCATGCGTTCACTTCAGTTGGGTCTCTGTTTAAATATCGTTGACTTCAGAGTGGTCTCCCATGAGAACACTATGAAAAGTAACATTTTCTCCATCCTGGTGGGACACTTCTTATCCATTTATTTTTCTCCTTAGAACTCTTCACTGCTTTAAGTTATATTTCTTTACTTACTACCTATCTCTCCAACTAGAATGTCAACTCAGTGATGACTGTACCTTTCTCTTTCCCATTCACAGTGTTGACACAGAGTGTGTGCTCAATAAATATCTGTGGAATTAATAAGTGAATGGTGGCATTATCAAGGGATTTCAGGATGTGAATCAAAGGGAAGACAGTCCAAAGAGAGTTGCATCTTTGGGATTTGCTAGACCAGTGAGAGGAAATGAAAAGAGGCATTATTCTGATTCATGCTACAAGAGATAAAATCCGGTTCCTGTCCTGTTTGCTTGAAACAGCTTTGTGGTTCGCTTTCTAAAGTGACGCTGCGCATGCTGTGGATTCAAGGCTGTGTAAAAAGTGTTGTTTTAAATAACACACTAGGATGTGAGCAGTTGTTATAACTGACAGCTACTGCATGTTATATTTCTCATTGGCACCATAAAACCAGGAACAAAGGTATCACTATGTTTGATTACTTCAAGCCCTACCTGGCTGGTCTACCCGTGAAAGTTAACCTCAATGGATCTCTCTGTAGATGGCAGAAATTCTAAAACATACAAACCTGCTAATGTTACAGGGAGCCATTTTAAAAATATTTTATTTTCTTGCAATAAATATGATGATGATCTCTATGCATAACGTTATGTGTTATTAGTTGTATAATAAAGAGCTTTGTGTACGTAGCACTTAACGGTCAAGTTGGTTATTTAAAATGGTACAAATAATCTAAAACCATGTAATTAGATGGAACCCTACATTGTATCACCTATAGGAAAGTTAATTATATCCATTCATTTCACATATTTTTATTGGCTGGTAAGAAGGAAATGGAGAGGGGCGTCTGGGTGGCGCATTGGGTTAAGCGGCTGCCTTCGGCTCAGGACGTGATCCCAGGGTCCTGGGATCCAGTCCCACATCGGGCTCCTTGCGCAGCAGGGAGTCTGTGTCTCCCTCTCCCTCTGTCCTTTCCCCTTGCTTGTGCACACTGTCTCTCACTTTCAAATAAATAAAGTCTTCTTTTAAAAAGGAAATGGAGAAAGGAAAACTGATTTTTAATGCATGAATGATTAGTATTTATGTAGCTGAGGGATGTAAAACTTAGACTCTCATTTACAGTTTCTTCTTCTCTCTTCCTATTTTACCCAATTTCAGAATTCTAGAATAGCTCATCCTCCTTCGATTACATTTAATGAAAAAAAATGGGTTTTAGTAATCATTTATATTCACATAACTCATTTGATAAAGTTGACTTTAAGTATTATAAAAGTCTACTCCCTAATAAAGCAAAGCAAAACAAAACAAAACATGAAGACAGTCTACAGATTCTATAATGTCAATTTTTGAAATTAACTTTGGAAGATGCTTTGGTATTTACTGCCTAGAAACCTCGTTACCACTTGTTCAGCATGTATGAACTTTTCTTCTGTATGAGAAAAATCACTCATTTCGTTTAGAGCTGGTTTAATGTAAGGCTTTGACAGTCTATCTACATGATAAAACTTGGTGAAAATCATCTGTTTAATATTTTTTAACTGAGAAAATGGATATGAAAATGCAGGGCCAGAAATATTTTAGCTTTGAAATTTAAAATTGGAAAATAAGGATGTTTGTTTTTCTTCCTAAAGGTTTTGGTTTAGGGCTTCCATTGTAACAGATGACTCACTGCCTTAGCCATTGGTTCTCAATTTTCCTCCCCAGAATTACACATCTTGAATTATATTAAGAGTTTTATGACTCCCACTGTTTTTTTTTTTTAAGATTTTATTTATTTATTTATTTGAGAGAGAGAGCACGAGAGGGGAGAGGGTCAGAGGGAGAAGCAGACTCCCCGCCGAGTGGGGAAGTCCGATGCGGGACTCGATCCCAGGACTCCAGGATCATGACCTGAGCTGAAGTCAGTCGCTTAACCAACTGAGCCACCCAGGCGCCCAATGACTCCCAGCGTTTTAAGCTTTGTTTTTAGCTGCACCGTGCTTGGAATATTGAGTTATTGTGATCCGGAATATGAATCTCCAGTAGTAAATCATCCCAGGGCACCTGGGATGTTTGTTGTCTATGGTTTACCTACTACCCATGCATGGTAGCAACTAGAATTGTAAACTAGCAACTTTACCTGCTCAACGCTTCCATTTCAGCTTTAAAAACTGAATGATGATGCCGCCTAAGAAGTACAGAAATAAAGCCCAATGAGAACCACACATAAGAATGCCATTGTCAAGGTTTTTCCCCCTTAACCCTACAGGAAGTGCATAAAGCTTATGGAATGCATCAGTTTCATACTTTGGTATGATGAGCAGCATAGTATGTAGGAAAGAGTCCCAAAGAGAAGTCAGGCACCCCGGAGTCCAGTTCCATACCTGCTTCTGAAAGCCTGCATGATCCAGGTAACATGCTAACTCTGTCTTGCCATTAACTTACACGGGAGAAGAATGAAGGGGATAACAAGATTTCTTTAACCGTTGTGGTGATTTCTGAAGTCCAGTGTGGACATTTATCTGAGCCTAGAGGCTGTGTCTGCATTATCAGGAACAAATACATAGGGCGGAAAGAAGAAAATGAATACGATAAAGGATACATGAAACAAACATGTGTCTCACACTTGGGGAGAGACAAGATGTGTGTTCTGTCAAGGTCATGCATGTTCTAGGAAGTCTGCTTGAATCTCATCAGAAATTTATTGTGACAGTTAACTTGGCCAACGATCCTCAGCCAATACATCCTCCAAGGTTAGAATTTAATTTGCAAAAATTAAAAGATGCTGTGATTTCATGACCATAAGAAGTTAGCCAGTCTTCTAACTAATTTAGCAATCTTATATAGGTATCCCTTTCAAAACTGCCTATATAAATCTCCACTTTTCAAATCCCTTTTAAAGTAGCTCCTTAATCTCCCTGCTGGTCCATTCATTACTGAGCTAAATAAAATATTGACAGGCACAAACAAATAATGTTTGAGAACTGCACTATCATATTTGTGATCCACTTAGCATGAAATGTCATTCGGAGGCATTCACCAAATAAATTAAGCTGTTGTTTTAGTGTAATGATGCTTTGGCAAGATGATGCTTGCCTTATTTTTATTGTTTTGTTTTGTTTTTTAAGTACATAACCTGTGTTAAAATATTTCAGAATCTCAGTGTTGCCCCCTAAACACATCAGCATAGCCCAGATGCCAGGGTCACTCTGTGGTTCCCTCAGGCTATGCACTTGCCTTGTCTCTTTCAAAGTTGCTTCCTCCGTGCCAGAAACCTGTCTTGGGAGCTTGGCCATGGTTTTGCTATTGGTACAGCAGCATCTGATTTGCAAATGGCCTAAGTCCTGATTCTGTTCTCCAGCATTGCTGGAGAAGGACGGAGGTACAGACTTCAAGCGAATCCTTCCTGCATGAAGGGGAAGGGGTTAGCTTAGTTTTATGATAATTCCTGCCATGCTCAGCCATCTGTGAAAAGCATTCTTTTGCTGGGTTGTGAAGTGTGCATTTATTATCTGCTTCCCCACTACTGAATCACTTAACTTGATTATACACCAGCAATTCAAGTGCTCTGTAGTAGTCATATGGAGAAGAAATGTTTTGCTTCTAATGTTGGCCTCTTGACATTGGTTTCTGCTCCACAGAATCAGAGCCAGCAGCCCTGTCCCGGAAAGTGCATTAGCCTGTGCTCGAAAACATCGTAGCTTTGAGAACACGTGTCCGTGTGGCTTCCTTAAAGCTTGACTTGAATTGCCATATGGTCAATGTGACAGATTGAGTGATCATTGAATATTGACGGGGCCTTGACTCCAAAATCCACGGTGCCCCTGCCAATTTGGTGTCATTCTAATGACATCCTAATGGCACTCCATTCCAATGTATTTCCAGGCCAATCAGTTTTTGTCTGCCCATCTATAATCACATGGCTGTTTAAAATGTCAAGGGTATGTTCTATCTGGAGCTTCCTATCTTATCTGCCTTATTTCTTCTTACCACCCAATGCTGATTCATCATCCAAGCAAAAATGCTTGCAATATCCTGAGTAGGGCAGATTTCCTCTCTTTCCTTTATACAGTACAATTCATGTTGGCATCCCTACTACCTAGCTGAATGCCTGGTGCGTACTGTGTACCTGATAAGGGTGAGTTATGTTGAATTTAACACTCTTTTGTAGACCAATGGTTTTCATTTCCTTACTTCAAAATATACATCAATATCAGATTTCTCTGATTATTCTCTCTCCATTTTTAGATCTCTTTACCCAGGCACTGTCTGCATGGACTGCAGGCCTGGAAATGTTTTATTATTTTCTAGTTGTTTCTATATTTCTGAAAATATTGCCAAACTTTGCAGTGTAGGATGTTATACTCAGACCTCTCATTACTTAGTATAGTGCACATTGTATAATGATCATCTCATGTATTCTCTGACAGCAAGACATACCAAACCCAACAAGAAATCAAACTCTCAGGAGTTTTATGCATTCTAACTAGGAAATGAAGTGACTTTTATTTTCTACATTCTACTTCCATTTCCTTTCTGATCGATTTTCAATCCATAGGATACTCCCAATTCCCAAGTACTATTTTCTGAGGCTATGGACTTAGTAAGCATCATGCTTCTCTGAAATAGAGCTAATTTGATGTGGCCAGAACAGCATGATTAACTGTGGAATGCACTGCTTTGTATTCGGTTGGTTAATGAGTTTAGTTTTTCAATGCAGAGGAATGGTGCCAACAAGCAAACTTTAGGAAGCGTACATATGCTTTTCTATTTGCTGGGTTCTACCGATTCATCAGAATAGGGCATTTTCCTGCAATTCTTCCTGCAGGCTCAAAGCAGATCAACATTCCATAGCTTACTCATTTCAAATTGCCAATTTATCGTTGAGTTCAAAAACTTGCACTGTGTTACTTTAAAAATGAATTAGAATCTTTGATGTGCCAACATTTGGATTCTTTTGAAGTTGCTGGAAACTTGATAGCATGTTTTCTACAACTCCTAACAGGATTTCTAGAGTCCAGCGTGGTATTGGCACACAGAGCCATTTAACATTCTAACACTTTGTAGCTAATTGAAAGAAGGGGAGTTGATTTTGCAAGGAAATACCCAGAAAAGACACCGGGCATCAGAAGATAAACAAGGTTTGGTTGAAAGCATTCCATACAACCAACTGTTAATGGAAAAGTTAGAAGCAAAACTACTGAGCTGATCTCTTAAAGCAGATTTCTAAATTACAAGATATAAAAGTTTAATACTGTGTGAAAGAATAGCGTTCTGTTGTATGCATGCAGTCCGAAGGCAAACCCCACACTAATATGCATTTCATAGAGAAACTCTTTTAGTCAGGAGATGTTTCTAGAAGTTCCAATTGTGTTCCTTTTAGTGGTTGCACATCGGTTACGCCGGATCACCCACAGTTGATGGAAATATCTCTTCCCCCCCCCCAGACAAGGCATAGAACGAGCTCCATCCAGGGCTGATATGAGGGTTCTAGTTCTGCTTGGAGCCCAGACAATTCTCCATCTGCCAGTTTACTAACACATTCACAGAAATGAAATCTTCAGACACAAAGCTATGAAGTCGACCTATTTACCAATCCAAGGAATCCACAGTATTTCAAAAGTCAGTGAATATTCCTGCCTGAGGAAAATTCTTTCTCATTTTTCCCCTTCTCCCTCTGCTAACCAAACAGAGAATCCAGATCCGAGTTAACTGCAAGGCATCCTTACAATTCATCCTTTTCATAGCCTTGACATTTGGCAGAATTATTCTGATGGATTCCTTCTTTGCATTTTTTTAGAAGTTATCAATAGCAAATTAAATATCAACAAGTCCAGTTCTTTCTACCACAGGTGAGAAAACGACATGGGAGAGTTTTGACTTTCCAAAAGACTTAAAAGACATCTTTTGTACCTTGACCTCCTCCACTGCTGAGTTCTCTGACAATTTTCTAAGGACACAAAGAACTCAGAGTTGCACTGAGAAGGGGGTCTACTGTGTGCTCCTGAAATCACAACTTTAATAAAAGAGTTCAGAAAATTGGCCATTTGTAGAGAGTAGGTCCCCCAGCTGCCCAGGGAGGGGGAGGGAAAACTCACATGTGCCTCTAGCTGGTACAGAGCAGCAGGGAAAGCTGCTATAAAACTGTGGGAGGATACTTACACTCCCCTCAACAAAGGGCCTGGCAGGTATGAATGCTTCCTATTTCTCTTACCTTTGTTAATTTCCCTTGAATTTGCACGGCATATTTTCTGAAACATGCAAAAATATTAACACAAAAATGTTATCCCCAATACACTAAAACTAACAAATATAAACATGCTGATATATTTTTTAATTTTTATTGTTATGTTAATCACCATACATTACATCATTAGTTTCTGATATAGGGTTCCATGATTCACTGTTTGTGCATAACACCCAGTGCTCCATGCAGAATGTGCCCTCTTTAATACCCATCACCAGGCTAAGCCATCCCCCCACCCCCTCCCCTCTAGAACCCTCAGTTTGTTTTTCAGAGTCCATCCTCTCTCATGGTTCGTCTCCCC
>NW_027397094.1:9979011-10049594 GCF_003265705.2 Callorhinus ursinus | reverse complement strand
ATTGTGTGTGTGTGTGTGTGTGTGTGTGTGTGTGTGTGTGTGTACACAGAGAGAGGAGAACTATCTATCCATATATCTTCCATACCTATCTATCCACCTATCTATCAGGATTTTCCAAAATGGGGCTACACTATTACAAGACTATTTTAGTAATCTCAGAGTACCTTTTACTCAATTTTAATTAAAAAAAATGTGATCTATAGCAAAAATCAGAGTTGCTAAATTTCAGGAAAAAACTTTGTTCAACAGAGATAACTTCCTAACCACTTTTTTGCCACTGTTAACAAGACAATTATGAAAGTCACGAGGGTATGGATGCAGTAGGTGTTTTAACTACAACTTGAAACTTCTATTTGTTTCTGTTTTCCCGTTCTCCCACCTCTCTATAGGTATATAATTTACTAAGTGCTGGGTATATAGTATAACTTACTAGTTATATAATTAGTTTAAAATAGCGCTTACAACTTGTGCTCTTTGTTTTATAATGAAATTTCAGCATTTTAAAAGTTTATGTTTCAATTGATGCTATGTTAGTGAGGCTTTCCATGCCTGAGTTTTTTATTTGGTATCATTGCTTTTTTGGACAGCATTTCATTATTTAGAAATGTTTCCCTCTTCGAGCTTGTGCTTATCTGTATTGTGTTTTCTGGTTATATTCTTCAAAATGCTGGTCATTTGTCTTCTTACTTTAAAACATTGAATCGGTATATACTTTCTCTAGGATCTCCTTTGTTACTACAGTTCATCTGTGCATGGGGGAGATCTTTGTTAAACTCTGTGCTGAGGAGTGGGCTGGGGCTAGCCCAAGGCAGGCTACAGTTCTGAATCAAATCCCTCACCCCACCACCCCTGCGCCAAAATCATGCTCATTAAATTTGTCCTGGTCTTTGACTTTGGGCCATACTTTCTGAGGTTTGAGTTTCCAGGGTGGTTCCTTAATGAAACCCTCTAAGTATGGGAATTTCTGTTGTATTCTGTTGTATTCTTCCTTATGAAGCCTTTTTAGATTGTAAGGGGGAAAAAAAGGTTGTGGTATGAGTTCTAACTCCCCTAGACTCTACTGTGGAACAGTCTATACAGACATTTCCTCACATCTTCCAGGACCTGCCTGTGTTTCTCTTTTTATGTCCTAATCAAGGGTGTGTTTACAGCTTTAAGAATTATGTCATTTCCTCTTAGACAAATCTGTGTTTTTGCCTAAAGTCTGAGAAGGCCTATGTTGGGTCCCAGTCTCTTGCTTCATTTGGTTGAAAGAAGACAACATTTGGGGGATATGCTTCATAAGTGGATGGTTTCAAGTCATGTTTTCAGCCTTGTTTCATCGAAGAAGGAGGTAGCCTCCTTTGTTTTTTTGGAATTTCTTAACAATTTTATTATGTTATGTTAATCACCATACATTACATCATTAGTGGTAGCCTCCATTTTAATCAGTTTTGCTGTTTTCGGTGACTTTTTAAAAGGGAAGGATCTGGAAATCCATAGCAATAATTTCTCAGTTGGTCTTGGTACTTCCAGTTGATTTTTCATTACAGAATTTTCCTTGTCTTGTAAACTTGTATACCAACTCTGCAGTCACTTCTTCTGAGATGTACCCCACACCTCTCAGCTGCTGACAACTTTCATCACTTTGCTCTAGGGATCCTTTCTATTTGTCTTTTTCATTTTCTTTTAATATAGCACTGTGACAATCCATTCACACAATTTTCTTCATCTGTTGGTTAAATTTTCCATTTTTGCCTGGAATTCATTTGCATCTCTAGGAATTAGCATAATGCCTTTAACAAAAAAACCCAGGAGATCTATGGGAGGAACTCAATGATTTTATGAATTGTTTGAGTGAATAAATTAATTGCGGGGATGACCATGAGAACATACTCATGTAACTTTGCAGTAAATATTTAACAAGTGACTATTATATGCCAGAGATTTTTCTAGTGGCCAGAGATAGTTACCAGAGCAAACGTGGTGCCCACCCTCATGGAGCTTGAATATTATGTAGGTATAGGAAAAAATAGGGTGCCTGGTGGCTCAGTTGGTGAAGCATCTGCCTTTGGCTCAGGTCATGATCTCAGGGTCCTGGCATCGAGCCCCGCATCGGGCTCCCTGCTCAGCGGGAAGCCTGTTTCTCCCTCTCCCACTCGCCCTGCTTGTGTTCCCTCTCTCGCTGTGTCTTTCGCTGTCAAATAAATAAAATCTTTAAAAAAAAAAAAAAAGAAAAGACTAAGGCTGAATTGTCTAGGTAGAGTTTATTTTTAAACCTGAGTCAGCTTATCACTGAAATGAACATCAACAACAGGATTCTAGTCACCACATCTAGTTTGACAGGTTAAGAACCAATCCTGCAGTTTTGTTTCAAACATCTCTGGGGCTTAAAACACTTTCATCTGGATTCATGGCCTGAGGAATAGACAACTTTTGTTAGAGGAAGTGACCAGGACAGGTCATCCTGATAGCACCAAATCCTCAGAACCTTCTAATCTTAATATCATGAATTTTCCACTGCTACTAAAATTATCTTCTTTTAATCATTAAATTGATTTGAAGACTTGAAGACCAAGTTCATATATGCAGATGTTTTCTTGGAGGTAATTACAAGTCATTATCTCCCACTGACATGATTATGAATATTCTAAAGTAAGTCCATTCATTATAAATTCCAGAACCACAAAGAACAGTGGAGAAAAAGCTTTCAGTGGGTGGTTATAATTTATCATCAAAATTCTGGCTTAGATGTGCTCCTCAGGTAAACTGAGCAAGACCTAGAAGGCTCTGGGCAACTAGACACATTTGGTGCCAGAAATCAGTGAGAAAAGGGATATGGTCATGAGGAAATGATCCAGAAAGTACATCTAGATGACATCATAATCCTGTTTCATCTAGCTCAGCTGTGGCTTTACGTGTATTTTTTACCCTGGTAAAAATGTGCTGTATAAACTTACGTAAATTGAAAACTTGTGGTTTTCATTATTTGTGAGTAATGCAGAAGTTCAGTAACCATAGGAATTTGTAATGTTCCTGAGTCAAGTGGGCATGGGACTGAGACATTGAGAGAGACTTAAGAGACATCCATGCAGCCATCCACATTCTCATGTCTGGGTGGTCACTATTTCCCTTCATCATCTTGTGAGCAGTGACTGTTCTGAAATGGTATTTAGACAACAGTCAGGATTAAAAAAAAAAGTTTGAGAAAAGGAGTGATTCTTAGCTGGAACAAAGAAGTATGAGATCGGTTAAAAAGGGAATGCACAGTGGTGATTCAGATCTGTTTTGTGAACTAAACCAATATATGCTCCATAATGAAAGAATAAATTTTAAAAATCCAAAGCATTATGGTCAAGGCAATTTGCTGAAAGTCAAGTAACATGTTTGTTTTTGTTATTAAGTTACACGCAGAAACATAGAACAGTTGCCAGAAATGTAACTGAATGCAGGTCAGGGATCTGAAGAAAGCCTTTGGAGATATTCTCGGCAAAGGTCTGAAATTTTTCTGTTCTTACATCAAACTATATTATGTAGGGTGTCTTTTTTCTCCATAAATCCATTTGTGAAGATGAATGCAAATATGTAGGTAGATAATAATTTTTTGTTTTATCTTGAGCTGGAATGAAAATAGCTTTGGTCAAAAAGATATTCATAACATTGGCCCTTGGAGTGTTGAATTGGGTGGATGGGGTACTGCTTCTGCAAATCAGAAGCTCATTCTATTCTTCTCCACTAAGTTGGCAAGCACACCCCCAACACTGTTCTCAATGCAACACTGTATCCCGAGGGAGAAAAGTGATGCAATGAAAAAGGGGCTGACACATTATGAATTGCAATACACAGAAGTCACTGTAATCCTAATTAGTCCCTCCACTAACTTCACAGAAAATAAGCTGAGCAACTCTCTATGTAGAAGCTTCAATCCAGTAATGATTAAATCATACGAATTTGGAAAAGTAAATCAAATCCTTTTTCAGTCAGAGCAAAACCATCCTCAGATAAAAGGAAAATCACCTCCTAAATTAATAGTAAGAGTAGTTATGTCAAATGCAAAACCCTGAAGTATTTGCAAATATGACACCTTCTAAATATGAAATGAAAGGCTAAGCAATCCCTAAGTGGCATGGGCTCTTTCTGACTTATTTTTCTCACGGCAGTTTTAATTAACACAATTCCCTGTTATTGTCTGCCTTACGAAAAGAAAAAGGTTACTTTACCAGCTCTCCTTTTTTAAAAAAAAAAAATTATTTTTTTTATTTGACAGAGAGAGAGAGCACAAGCAGGGGGAGCGGGAGAGGAAAAAGCAGGCTCCTCGCTAAGCAGGGAGCCCGATGCAGGGCTTGATCCCAGGACCCTGGGATCATGACCTGAGCTGAAGGCAGATGCTTAACCATCTGAGCCACCCAGGCGCCCACTTTACCAGCTCTCCTACCCTAATTCGGAACATATGAAAAGTGTTACTCCATAGCAGTAACCATTTAAAGAATTCATTTCACTTTTAAAAACTTATTTACTACTGTGACCACTGAGACTCTTATTTACTGACATTTAATCACTGGTATTTAATTTTTTCTTCTCTTTGGAAGCATACTTTAAAAGAGCTTACATAAAATTAGTTCTTAGGTATGATTACCACCAGAATCTTGTATGCTGTTTTTGTACTTAAAATACAAAATAAGGATTAGTAAAGCAAATACAATATGGTTTTCTCCATCATCTCTTTTGTCTTAAGCATTTATGTATGTGTTTATTTACATACATAGTTTGTTAGTAAAATTCTTCTTCCCCTTGCCTATTCCCTTCAATTGGGTATAATTAATAAATAATGGAGGGAATTTTTTATTTAAATTCTTTTTAATTTTTTTTAAGATTTTATTATTTGAGAGAGAGAGAGAGATAGCAAGAAAGAGCAGAAGCAGGGAGGAGAGGGAGAAGCAGACTCCCCACTGAGCAGGGAGCCCGATGCGGGGCTCCATCCCAGGACCCTGGGATCATGACCTGAGCTGAAGGCAGACGCTTTATCGCCTGAGCCACCTAGGCGCCCTTAAATTATTTCTAAAAGACATCGGGGAGGGTATGTGCTATGGCGAGTGCTGTGAATTGTGTAAGACTGTTGAATCACAGACCTGTACCTCTGAAACAAATAATACATTATGTTTAAAAAAAAAAAAAAGAAGATAGTAGGAAGGGGAGAATAAAGGGGGTGAGGAACTCAGAGGGGGAGATGAACCATGAGAGACCCTGGGCTCCAGGAATCAAACTGAGGGTTCTAGAGGGGAGGGGGGTGGGGGGATGGGTTAGCCTGGTGATGGGTATTAAAGAGGGCACGTTCTGCATGGAGCACTGGGTGTTATACGCAAACAATGAATCATGGAACACTACATCGAAAACTAATGATGTAATGTATGGTGATTAACATAACGTAATAAAATAAAATAAAAAAACTTAAGGTTGAGTAACAAATGCATGAAATTAAATAGTTTCTTTTACACTTTAACCGAATGCCACTTAATCTAGGGATATTTTCTCAATGGGAGATAGTGATATCTTAATGTTTAAACAAATGTTCTAGAAATCCCTTAACATGTCATTTTTTAGAAATAAGAATATTAAAAAAATAGTCCTAATTACTTATTAGATGGTTGAATCCTTATGATGTCCAAAAGCTTTATATAGTTCCTCCAGTTCTGAGTGTTCTAGTTACAGTATCGCATGAGAATTAAAAAGCACAGGTTGAAATTCTGTGTGCACCATGCATGCTCGTGGACAAGTTACTTCCCTCACTTTTCTTTACACCCACACCTGCAGCCTCCCCACAGGCCATGATGTTACTACCAGCATTCTCTTCAAGGTCTGTTTGCTGCTCATTCTGTCTTCATCATCCTCTTCAAAGTTTACCCAACTTTTGCTGTTGCCCAGTTTCAAAACAATGCCAACATTTCATGAGTTTTTTTATGGCACTACCCAATTTCTGGCTTCTAAGCTCTGTATTAGTTAGCGATCACTGAACAAAAATTACGCACCAAATTTAGCAGCTTAGAACAATAAACATGAATGGTCTCATAGATTCTGTGAGTCAGGAATTGGGGCATGACTCAGCTGGAGGTTCTGGATCAGAGTTTCTCAGGGCTGCAATCATCTGATAGCTTGATTGGGACTGGAGGATTGTCTTCTAAGTTCACACACGTGGCTGGAAGCCAAAGGCTGCAGATCCTCACCATGGGCACATTTCCATGGGTCTGCTTGAATGTCCCCACAGCACAGCATCTAGCTTTCCCCAGAAAACGTAATCTGAGAGACAGAGAAAAGAGAGACTGAGAGACAGAGAGAGAGAGAGAGAGCCCAAAGAGGAATCTGTAACCTTTTACATTCTGGACTGGGGAATTACACATCACCACTTCTACCATAATTTATTTATGAGAAATGAATCACCAAGTACAGACCATACTCAAGAGATCAGGAGTTAAGCTCTACTTCTTTGAAGGAATCAGAATCAAAGAATTTGTGGACAGACTTGAAAGCACTAAAGAAGGATTAAAAAAATGGTATGAACTTTAAGAAAGACAATTTGGCATACATATGAAAAATAAAATGTACTTTCTTTTGACCCACCATTCCACTCTAAAAATTTTCACATGGAGATCATGAAAAAAAAAAAGGATAAAAGGAAACATATATATTTTCCATAATATACTGTTATGTAAAAACATGAAAATCAGCATTTTCAGTATAATCTTATTTAAATATGTATGGAGTATGTATATATACAAAAAGATTTCTGGAAGTACCTTTACAAATGCATTTACGTTTATGAATTTTAAAGTAAAAAGCAAGATTTTAGATAATTTTTTTACCTCTTCTTACATGTTTATTTTTTAATACTTTATTTATTTATTTTTAAGATTTTATTTATTTATTTGAGAGAGAGCATGAGAGAGGGAGAGAGAGCACATGAGGCAGGGAGGGTCAGAGGGAGAAGCAGGCTTCCCGCCGAGCAGGGAGCCCGATGTGGGACTCTATCCCAGGACCCTGGGATCATGACCTGAGCCAAAGAAAGCCACTTAACCAACTGAACCACCCAGGTGCCCCCACATTTATTATTTTTTAATTTTTAATTTAAAGTGTTAAACACTAAAATTTTAATTTAAGTGTTAACCATTATAGTCAGAAGATAAAACCAGTTTCATTTTGTTAAAAACAAAATCAAAATGACAAATAATCTGTATGTCTACAATGAAAAGTTTTATGTATGTCAGTAAAACAATGTAAAGATAGAATAGTGAATTGTTATAATTACAACAAGGATTTAGTATTTCTAATTAATAAATAAAATTAATTAGGAGAATCAAGGCATTAGGCCTCAAAATAAATACAAACAGGCAAGTAAAAAATATTTATAGTCAAGGGCTTACGATTTGCTAACCTTAATGAACATATATAGGTCTTATTTTAATGATCAATCAGCAGCATGTGATAGAGTTTATAATGCCTTCATCCTTGAAATTGTTTTTCCCACTGATTTCCAATGCATCATATTCTTGTGGTTTTGGTTTCTTTGTGTTTTCCTACCAAACTGGTAGCTCCTTTTTCTTACATGGGAGCTTTTTTTTTTTTTAATTTATTTTTCATTTTAAACAAGATCAAGTTTCTCCAAAACCAGTGTGCTTAACAATGCCTACAGTGGTAGGAGGGGAGATGTTAAGGGTTTAATTTGTCCAAGAGGTAAAGAGATGACAGAGACAGGAGCTTTATTTATTTATTTTTTTATTTTTTAAGACATTATTTGAGAGAGAGAGCATGAGTGGGGGAGAGGGGTGGAGGGAGAGGGAGAAGCAGACTCCCTCCTGAGCAGGGAGCCCCTGACATGGGGCTGGATCCCAGGATCCTGAGATCATGACCTGAGCCGAAGGCAAACACTTAACCAAGTAAGCCCCACCAGGTGCCTTGAGACAGGAACTTTAAGTGGAATGGTTCAGGTGGGTTCATTGTCTAATTCTTAATTCAGGCAGTGTTCCTTTGGCAAGTCACTTTTCTCACGTGAGAAGTATTTGATATAACGCTTGAGAAGATAGGTTTGAATGATCAGTTTTCAAACTTCATGTACATCACAATTATTTTGGGATCCTAGAAGAAAGACCTATTATTTGATTTCACCACCCAGAGATCTGATTTAATATATTTGAAGTGTTGCCTGGGGATGTTCACCCTTGGCAGGCTTGGGCACCCAGATGGCTCTCCCTATGATTCTGAGCTATTCATGTGCCTGAAAGTCAAGTTTATCATGACTGGCAGAGCTGTTTCAGAAGATGTAGCTTAAATGACCCTAGCCCTCCACCTGGCAGGAGAGCCTGTTATAGCAGGGAATGAAGATTAGATGGAAAGGAAGGTGAAGATGACAACTTCTTTTCCAGTAGGGGTAGGTAGAGCAGAACAGACATAGATCTCTCAGCGCTGTCAACTGGGAAAAGATGGAAGAAGAAAGCTAGTATGTACTAGCTTTCTGGCTGTTAAGATTTATGAAAATCAGTGATTCAAGGAGCCAGACAGTGAAAGCAAGAACAAGTGGAAACAACAGAAGACACCAAAACACTTACTTGTTGGAATTCCGTAGAGTTTATTCCATTTGCTTACTTGTTTTAGAGATATAAATGAAAGTTATAAACTCACGGAATACATGTGTATATAACCAGATGAGAAGGAGATGACAGAGATAGTAGAGAAAAGAAAATATTTCACCGAGGATGACTAAGGATTTTCCACTTGATTTAAAAAGTAGGCAGGCAAATGAAATCCAAAGCAGGGCAAGCAGGAAGAAATCCACATGTAGAAACATCTTGATGAAATAAGAATTTTACAGTAACAATAACAACCTTAAACTGCCTTTTTTCACTCTTTTTTTTATAATTGAGATATAAATGGCATACAACATTATATTAGTTTCTGTTGCACAACATAGTGATTTGGTATATGTATACACTGGCAAATGATCACCACAATAAGTCTAGTTAACATGCATCATCACACATAGTCACATGTTTTTTTCTTGTAAGAACTTTTTTTTTTAATTAACATATAACGTATTATTTGTTTCAGGGGTACAGGTCTGTGATTCATCAGTCTTACACAATTCACAGCGCTCACCATAGCACATCCCCTCCCCAGTGTTCATCACCCAGCCACCCCATGCCTCCCACCCCCCTCCACTCCAACAACCCTCAGTTTGTTTCCTGAGATTAAGAGTCTCTTCCCCTATGATCCTTGTTTCGGTCTTGTTTCTCAAATTCCTCATATCAGTGAGGTCATAAGATAATTGTCTTTCTCTGATTGACTTATTTCGCTTAGCATAGTACCCTCTAGTTCCATCAACATCGTTGCAAATGGCAAGATTTCATTTTTTGATGGCTGCATAATATTCCATTGTATATATATATACCACATCTTCTTTACCCATTCATCTGTCGATGGACATCTAGGCTCTTTTCACAGTTTGGCTATTGTGGACATTGCTGCTATAAACATTGGGGTGCATGTGCCTCTTCGGATCACTACATTTGTATCTTCGGGGTAAATACCCAGTAATGCAATTGCTGGGTCATAGGGTCTTGTGAGAACTTTTAAGATCTACTCTTCCAGCATCTTTCAAATATACAATACAGTATCATTAAGTACAGTCACCATGGTGCTGCATGTTACATCCCCAGGACTAATTCATCTTGTAACTGGGAGTTTGTACTTTATGACCACCTTTTTTTTTTAAATTAGATTTTCTCTACTTAAAATAGTCCCCAGTGGTCTATTAATTTCCAAAACAGCAGTGTTTGCAATGAATTCTCAGAAACATTTTTCAAGAGTGCTCATGATCTTACAGTTTAGCACTAAGCCATCATTATGTAATTACTCCAAGACAGTTGTTTCCCGCTGAGTTACAGCTATGTCCACTTTCAGAAAGTCAGGCAGTCTCTGAGATGATAGGAAATAAAGACTGGCTGGCTTTCGAATAGCTAATCAGATGCTGTCTTGCAAGGCAGGCTTTTTTCTTAACCTAGCTCACAATATCATATATCTAATTATTACATTTCTAGGTAGTATATTTTTGATTGAGAGGTACATACTTTAAAATGTCTAGCTGTGTGAACATCGTTCAGATCTTGGCGGAGAGATGCATATTTATTTTACCCTGGATTCCTGTGCTCAGCATGCCCACCACTCAGTTCCCAGGTGATTTGAAAAATACCCTGTGGAATTTTATTTTCCCTTTATTTACACAACAAATTCAGGATGTCGATCTTTTGGTATTGTATACAGATTATTACTAACATGTACGTGAATGTCAGCCAGTCACAATAAAAGAAGTATTATGCTCTAAATGCTGTGGATATTACATTTTCTGATTAAAAATAGTCTGATTAAAAATGCCATTGAGATAAATCCTTTAAATTAAACCATGGCTTTCTCAGAGAGAGCATGAATCATGAAGTCTTCGGAACACAGCTGCTGTTACGTGTGAACACTGCGGCAAAACTTTTCCTGACTTTTGAAATTTTTTTTAAAGATTTTACTTATTTATTTGAGAGAGAGAGAGAGCATGAGAGGGGAGAGGTTCAGAGGGAGAAGCAGACTCCCCACTGAGCAGGGAGCCTGATGCGGGACTCGATCCTGGGACTCCAGGATCATGACCTGAGCTGAAGGCAGTCGCTTAACCGACTGAGCCACCCAGGCGCCCTGACTTTTGAAATTTTTATACACCTACATTGACTATAACTTCACATGTCACTTTTCTGTTTTTTTTTAAAGTTCTGAATATAAACTGCTGATTACAAGCCTCCTCTTTGGGAGCTTTAAAGGCTAAGGGCCCCTGCCAGTCTTGCTGAAGGGCCTCCAAGGGTAGCTTCAGGGGTAGAAAAATCACAGGCTTGTGGAGTTTGGGGACCTGTACCATTTCTTTAATACTTAATAGGTTTCCAGGAAATTCATTCCCAGTAGTAATATGGTAAATCAAGTTATTTACCAGTTGAAAACAACTCATTGTTAAACGTTGATAAGAGCATCAACAAATGAACTTGTTTGGATAATAAGAGTCATCATGCCTGGGTGCCTGGGTGGCTCAGATGGTTGAACGTCTGCCTTCGGCTCAGGTCATGGTCCCGGGGTCCTGGGATCGAGTCCCGCATCGGGCTCCCTGCTCCTTGGGAGCCTGCTTCTCCCTCTGCTTCTCTCTCTCTCTCTGTCTCCCTCTCTCTCTCTCCTCCTCTGTCTCTCATGAATAAATAAATTAAAAAATCTTAAAAAAAAAAAAGTCATCATGCCTGAGCGTAGGTTAAGGTACCCCCAGCAGGGGTGAGCTCCTCCAGGCAATTAAGAAAAAAAATTACCCTGGTATTGGATAGGGCACAAGGAAAAGATCCATGCAGTGGGCTCTTATGTAAATTCATATCACCTGGATTTTGCATGACCTTCGAAATTTGTCAGAAACAAATGTAAATCCTCATTGGAAGAATACAAATAATTCTTCTTTGGTTCTAAAAATATACTATAAATCAATTATTTATACAATAATTTATACAATTATTTCTACATTATACATATTTATACTACAAGGAGGCTAGTCAGTGTAGATGCTGATTGGGCCAACTGTGCCTGCTAGCTGGCAATTAGTGAAGTTAGGATTCCATCTTCTCACAGAGGCCCCTTTGCTGATGGTTACATTCCAAAGGAATGGTTTTCAGGTCTTTGAGAAAAAACTACTGAGTGGTGGGAGATACAGTCCAAAGAGATGAAGGATTCACAAATGCAAGTCCTTTTTAGAAAACGCTCGAACAAGTAGTGATCAGAGGGGCCTATCCTTAGATGTTGGCTAGAGCAAACAGTAAATTCTTTTGGACAACCTTGAGCTTTCTGGGGAGGCACTTTAAGAAGGGCTGGGTCATGTGCAATGTTAAGCTATTGGAAACTATTATTTTTAAGTCTTTTAATGAGGGAAGAAAGGAATGGATAAAATCACTTCTGGTTTTTTTCACAAATCATTTTGCCTTTTTATTAGGCCCATGTTGGACCCTAGTTAAGAAGATTCAGAGCAGCCTGGTTAGAGTTTGTTAAACAGAGAATCTCTGCCAGTGTATTTCAACAAAGTTATACTAGGTCCACTATATGTCTTTGTTTATGTTATAAATAATCTATCTTTAAATAATAAATCTATCTTTAAAACATAATTTTTAAAGTATTTTTGATGGTTCCTAAGACCTCTCTTAAAATCTTTTGTCTTTTGGGGTGCATGGGTGGCTCAATCAGTTGAGCATCCGACTCTTGGTTTTGGCTCAGGTCATGATCTCTGGGTTGTGAGATCGAGCTTTGTGTCAGGCTCCATGCTCAGCATTGAGTTCGCTTGAGATTTTCTCCCTCTCCCTGTCCCTTGTCCCTCCCCCCGCCCCCAGGCTCTCTCTTTCTCTAAAATAAATAAATAAATCTTAAAAGAACAAGCTTTTTGTCTTTTATCTTCTCTTATTTCACCAAGATGTTTCTGCATGTGGATTTCTTCATGCCTGCCCTGCTTTGGATTTCGTTTATTTGCCTGCTTGCTTTTTAAATTAAGTGGAAATTCCTTAGTCATCGTCGGTGAAATATTTTCTTTTCTCTATTATCTCTGTCATCTCCTTCTCATCTGGTTATATACCCATCCATTCACTGAGTTTATAACTTTCATTTATATCTTTAAAACAAGTAAGCAAATGGAATAAACTCTATCTATCTTGGAATTCCAACAAGTGAAGTGTTTTGGTGTCTTCTGTTGTTTCTGCTTGTTCTTGCTTTTGGTGTCTGGCTCCTTGAATCATGGATTTTCATAAATCTTAACAGCCAGAAAGCTAGTACACGTTTTGTGGGCTTTCAGAGTGGTAAACTTTCATTATAAGATGTTGATGGTTACCTGTAACTAAAAATGTTAAGATTTTCACAAATGTAAAACCTACAAATACCTGATATGTTTGTATATGTGTATCTGTATCATATGTGTGTGTGTAACAGAGCAGAGTGTATTCTGTGCATTACCGAGCCGCTTCCAAAATAAAAATCCAACTTTCCCATTTAAATTCATTGCAGCATAAACGCTGAGAACATAAGAGAAAACTCTTTTTTTTTTAATCTTTATTTATTTATTTTTAAAGATTTTATTTATTTATTTGTGAGAGAGAGAATGAGAGACAGAGAGCATGAGAGGGAAGAGGGTCAGAGGGAGAAGCAGACCCCCTGCTGAGGGGGAGCCTGATGTGGGACTCGATCCCAGGACTCCAGGATCATGACCTGAGCCGAAGGCAGTCGCTTAACCAACTGAGCCACCCAGGCGCCCAAGAGAAAACTCTTTTGCTTGGGAGTTTTATGATTTGCAAACTCTTCTACTCTGACATTCCATGACACTATTAAAATAATTATCTCCACGTTGTTGATGATAAAATCAAAGCTCATGGAGGCTTAGTGTTTATCTATGTGCAATAGATATTGATCAATCTGATGAACTGAATGATCAATCCCATTGTTGCACAGCGAACCAGCTCATCTATACAAGAGAACTGCCTGTCTTACAGTAATGAAGCAATGATAGTCTATTATGTCAGAGGGGTGCTTTCTCCTTCTGTGATACTTGTAAATTTCCACCCCAAACTGCCAGAGATTATAAGACATTTTAGCCTTCTAAACATACGATT
The DNA here is from genome assembly GCF_003265705.2 of Callorhinus ursinus. NCBI lineage: Eukaryota > Metazoa > Chordata > Mammalia > Carnivora > Otariidae > Callorhinus > Callorhinus ursinus. The sequence continues at coordinate 10,035,915 of NW_027397094.1, read as the reverse complement.
GAACCAGTCTTGTGTACCTTGCTTAAACTGTATTGGTTACAAGACCTTTTAAAGTGCCTACAACCGAGATCACTTACCTTGTCTCACCCCCAACAGCTCTGCTCAGCTCTCCTTCCAATGCATCATCCCGGGTTGCTCTGTCTCCTAGGAATCGCGCCAAAGTCATTTTCCCCATCTAGTTTCTTACCATCATTGTTTTCTAGCCCCAGAACTGTCAGGAGTCATTGAAGTGTCAAGGGGAAGCACACGGAGTGATAAATACGTAAATCTCCACTCTCACCCTGTTGCCTGCAGCAGGGGTATTACAAGGGAGACCTGTGGGCAGGTCAGATCCATTCCAACGACTAAGAACACATAGATTCATCAAGGAGATGCTGAAAAGGAAATAGTTCTGGCCATGAATAAGTGAGATGCTTTGTGAAAATATTTAGTAATGCCCTAGAGATGTAGTTTTTATTGGCCTGATTTTAATAAGTAAGAGGCTCAGCTTTTTAAACTGATATTTGCTTGCAGTAAAATGTATCATACCATCCTGTCCGTGAATTTACAGTTTATTGGGCCTCTCTTCTTTCTGAAGAAAAAATCTTAAAATGTTGACAGAAGCCTCTGTCTCAGAGTAATTTACATAAGAGAAAAATAAATATTCTTTGGTTTTATTTAGGGATTCCTTAATTAAATTGCATTTGATAAAATTGACTTGAAAACCAGAAATTCTTAAAATGCTAATATTTTTTGACAGATGTCTTTTTCTAATGGGCTGTATTTTTTGAGTGGTTTTAGGTTTACAACAAAGTTGAGAGGAAGGTACAGAAATTTCCCACTTATTCTTGCCCCCACATACGCATAGCCTCCCTGAATGGTACATTTTTTTTGTAACAAGGATGAACCTACATTAACACACCACAATCACCCACTGTCTGTAGTTTACCTTTGGGTTCACGCTTGGTGTTGTAAATTCTGTGGGTTTGAACAAAGCATAAGGACATGGATCCGTCATGAATCCTCTGTGTTCTGCCTATTTATTTCCACACCACCTCAGCCCCACAACCACTGATCATTTTATTGTCTCCATAGCTTTGCCTTTTCCAGAATGTTCTATAGTTGGAATCATGTGACATATAGGCTCTTTAGACTGGCTTCTTTCACTTAGTAAAATGCATTTCAGTCTCTTCGATGTCTTTTCATGGCTTTAACAGTTCATTTCCTTTTAGTGCTGAAGGATATTCCATTGTCTAGAAGTAGCTACCACAGCTTATTAATCCATTCACCTACTGAAGAACATCTGGTTGCTTCCAGGTTTTGGAAAAATATGAATAAAGCTTCTATAAATATCCACCTGCAGGTTTTTGGTGGACGTAAGTTTTCAACTTCTTTGGGTAGATACCAAGAAGTGTGACTTCTATATTGTCTAGTAAGAATATGTTTAGTTTTGTGGGCGCCTGGGTGAGAAACCACCAAACTGTCTTCCAAAGTGCCTGTGCCATTTTGCATTCCCACCAGCAATGTATGAGAGCTCCCATTGCTCCATATCCTTGCTGGAGTTTGGTGTTATCATTGTTCTAGATTTTGGGCATTCAAACAGGTGTGTAGGTATCTCATTGTTTTAATTTTCATTTCCCTGATGACATATGATGGGGAGCATCATATGCTTATATGCCATCTGTATATCTTCTTGGTGAAGTACCCGTTAAGATCTTTGGCCCATTTTTTTGAGTTTTTTGTTTTCTTATTGTTGAGTTTTAAGAGTTCGTTGTGTATTTTTGCTAATGGTCCTTTACCAGATGTGTCTTTTGCAAATATTTTCTTCCATTCTGTGGCTTGTCTTCTCTTTCAATTGATATTGCCTTTTGCAAAGCAGTTTTTAATTTTAATTTTAATGGAGTCCAGCTTGTCAATTTGTTCTTTCATGGATTTATCCTGTCTTTGTTGTAACTGAAAAGGCATCACCGTACCCAAGGTCATCTCTGTTTTCCTTATGGTATCTTCTAGGAGTTTTAGAATTTGTTTTTTTATATTTAGGACTGTGATCCATTTATATTACTTTTTGTTAAGGGCATAAGATCAGTGTCTATTATGTTTTTGCATGCAGATGTCCAGTTGTTCCTACACCATTTGTTGAAGAGACTATCTTTGCTCCATTGTATTGTTTTTGCTTCTTTGCCATAGACTAGTTAACTATATTGATGCGAATCTATTTCTTTATTCTACTCTAGTGACCTATTTGTCTATTCATTTGCTAATAACATTTGCTTGAGTACTTGATTACTATATTCAAATACTGACAAACTAGAATTAATATTATCCTAATTCTTCAGTTGTTAGCTGTCTTAACTTTGGAGATTGCAAAAGTATGCTGTGCCACCTATTTTCTTTCTTTCTTTTTTTCTGAGAGAGAGAGAAAGGGGGAGTGCATTTGCAATTTGGGGAGTGGGAGGGACACAGGGAGAGGGAATGAGAATTCTGAACAGGCTCCACCTGCTTTATTGAAAGTGAGCTCTTCAGCAGGTTCAAGCTAGAGAAAAGCAGCCCTGCTGCTAGGACCATGTGAACAAGCACATCCCATGGTGCTAGAGCTAGCTGGGATAGGTAAGGATGCTGTCTGGACTCTCTAGGAAGCCCCAGTAAGAGAGCCACGGCATAGATGTAGGAATCTGAAGCAAGGCCATGTCATCTACAGCACAAGACTGTTCACCATTCAGAAAGCAGCTCCTGGCTTTGGTGGCATCAAACACACCATTTCTGATCATGGGCTTTCAGAAGACTATGCAACTAGAGCTGCCCGTCTCGCAAATGGTAGAGTCAGATCTATAAATTTATGACATTGGATAGGCACAGGAACAATCCATCATGTGATGAAAATAGTACCTTTGGAATTGGCTTCAAGTAGGTTCTAAAGGCACTAATGAAGACACAAACAGGTGGGCCTTACCCTTATGTCACCTACCCCATTGCAAGACATCGCTCCCCTGGCTTACATTTAAGTCCCTTTGCAAGATTACAACAAACTGATCATGATGAAGAAGGAAACCTGGTTCATTGAAAGATAAGTTCTGTAGGTTGGTGTGATCAGAAAAATAAAGGGAGAAATGGCTTGAAGAAAGGAAGTACTCTCTTGAGCAGGGGAAAATTGCTCTGGCTAGTTTATCAGGCTCGAAAAAGGCAAGACTGGGAGATTAGAGACAAGGAAGACTGGGGGAGAGTCAGGTAGGTGGATCCATGGAGTTGGCACAAAGTGTGTGGATCTTCATACTTCCCATCAACGTCCACCAAAAGGTACCCTCCAGTGGGGCAACTGAATAACCTTGTAGATAGAATGAACTGAGCGGAGGAAGTCATTCACCCTCTGTCCTCAGCCAGCTTCGTGCTTGGTGTTTATTTAAATATTTATGATCCATGAATGATGTAACCTTGGGGGCAGAGTTGGAGGCTACAGATGGTACGTGAACACATGTTAGCAGTGGAGAAGATACTTAAATGGCTGTTGGAACATGGCGGGTGATGACTATCAGTTACATTCTGGGAACCTGTATCCTTTTTATTATAGGCCATTTTTTAAAGGAACTAAGACCAGCTATTAATAGGAAGACTTCTGGAGAGAAGGGAGTGGACTTACATGAATGGACCTGAGCTGTACAAGATGGGGCCCGGAGCAGATGCTGTGGGTGCTCAGTCCCAGGCTCCGCAGCACTCATCTCTAAAGCTGAAGGCTCGACTGAAAACACCTCTGACTGAAGACATTTTGTTCTGGCCGCAGGAACAAGCTGAGCTTGAGTACAGGGTAAATGGTAAGTGCCAGAGATTTAAATGTAGTAATGGCCCTCAACTAAAGAAATACGGTGACCAGGTAGGTAAAACCCGTTTCTTCATCACTCATTAAGGATCACTCGAAGGCATGAGCTCTCGGTTCCCCAGAACTCCCAGTGCTAGTGAGCTCCCATTGCTCAGAGTGGCTTGATAAGGCTTTTTCATGTTCTTCCCTTTCCTTCATGGGAGCCCTGACCAAATAAACCATGAAACCAGTCCCTCATCTCAAGGTCTTCTCAGAGAATCTAACCCAAGACACATACTTGGGTACAACTTGTCCTTTACAATTTGAAGAAATATCTATTCTAAATTTTATGTAGAAAGCCTTATTTCATAGCTGGGTAATTAATCGGTGTCCTGATTTTCCCGTCTAGATTGTTGTTTTCCACTACAACCCTCCTCGGTGACATTAGAATAAGAAAGACTCAAAATACAAAATAACAGTGTAAGAATTACCAAAATCACTATAGTGTGTCAAACCTGCTGCATGGAAGGTGCAGATAATAAATATTTATATATATTTTCCTCAATTTGTTGCCCTTTCAAAGAATGACTTTTTTGATGCCGAAGTATTGGCAAGCCTACTAAGTACCCTTCTCTAAAGCCATCTTCAGTTATAAGGTAATGTAATTAGGTTTTGTGCACGGATATGGAAATGGATGCTTAAATGTATATAGACTTATCTGAAAGCTAAAAAATAAAAAGTCTGTTAGATTACAAAAAGTGTCCATAGAGTTAATTTTTTTCTAGTTCAGCTTTCCAAATTACATTTTCACCTCTTGAAAACATTTTTTGAGAGAGAACTTGATAGTATTTAGTGGGTGAGTGGCTCTTCAATTTAATGCTTTTAAATGTGCATTTGCCCTCTGTAAAATGGAGTAGTTTATTTTATGGAGTAGTAATTAAAATACTGAACATGATTGAAAAACTCCTACTTTTCATGAATTTATGCAAAATTGGTATTGCAGTTAGTTTCAGGACTGTAAAGTTAAGTGCCACAGTCCATTAAAACTTATGAAATCGTGTCAGCTTGACTAAAATTGAGCCACCAGGAACTAGAAATGAGGCACCGATGAATTTCACACATAGCATTTGAGAAAAGTTATGAGCTATTAATTTTACATCATATTTTACTAAGCAAATAGAATTACTAATAATAAGGAATAAAAACCATTTCTTTTGAGCATATGTTGGATTTTGTTAATGAAATCTGACAACTTCTTTGAAAAAGCAAAAACTTTGAAATACATGTCCACCAAGAAGTTCTATGCTCAAAGTCAAAATCATTTTTTGCTAACCATAATAATTTGACTTTGTAAAGAAAACATCATCATAATAGTGTGGGAAAAAGTCTATTCTATGTCATTTTCTGTTTGAACTTGTAAAAACTTTCATATGGATACTTTTTAACATGAAGTCTTTCCATCTAGGGAGTTTATATTATTTTATTTTATTTATTTATTTTTTAAAGATTTTATTTATTTGGCAGAGAGAGACACAGCGAGGGAGGGAACACGAGCAGGGGGAGTGGGAGAGGGAGAAGCAGGTTTCCCGCGGAGCAGGCAGCCCGACGCAGGGCTCGATTCCAGGACCCCGGGATCATAACCCGAGCCGAAGGCAGACGCTTAACGACTGAGCCAGCCAGGCGCTCCTATTTTATTATTTTTTTTAAGATTTTGTTTATTTATTTTAGAGAGAGAGAGAGCAAGAGTGCATGCCTGAGTGGGGAGAGGGCTAGAGCGAAAAGGAGAGAGAGAATCTCTCAAGCAGACTCTGCTGAGCGCGGAGCCTGAAATGGGGCTTGATCTCACAACCCTGAGATCATGAACGGAGCCGAAACCAAGAGTCAGACATTTAACCAACTGAGCCAACCAGGCATCCCATCTTGGGAGTTTAAAAACAGTTTTTTGAGACGCCTGGGTGGCTCACTTGGTTAAGCGACTGCCCTCGGCTCAGGTCATGATCCTGGAGTCCCGGGATCGAGTCCCGCATCGGGCTCCCTGCTCAGCGGGGAGTCTGCTTCTCCCTCTGACCCTCTCCCCTCTCATGTGCGCTCTCTCTCTCTCTCGTTCTTGTTCTCTCAAATAAATAAATAAATCTTAAAAAGATAAATAAATACAGTTTTTCTTTCTTATTTTCTTGTTTCCCTATACATTTCCATAGATTTTGCTTGCAAAGAAAGGTCAAGGTGGGGTTTTGCTCATCAAATAGCTCAAGTGGGTTTTTGCCCTCATTAAGACCTACAGAACATTTTCTCTTTCTCTCAATCCCCTCTTAACTTCACTTCTTCCTGTAAATTATAGATTCCATGATTTATAACTTCAACTACTCTCCTGTCATTATTATTGCCTCCCTTGCCTCATTGTTTCAATGGCACAGGTATCTGGCAAAAGAAACCCGAGGAGAAAATTCAGACAACTGAATTAGATTCTATCTAAGCATTGACTTGACACCCTTGCTGTCTCCTTAGTTAACATCTTTTTCCACAATCAAACTCCCATGTGATCACTGAATCTATACCTCTGCTGCCTCTGTTATCTTCCTCAGAATGTGATCTTACCTAGAACCTCACACAGAAAAATATAACACCATTTCTAATCATTTTCTACTGGCTAGAACTGTTAGTTACTTAGAGGGAAAGTGTATGTAACTCATTTACAGAAGATGAAACTAAAGAAAAAATACAATATTTTATATGTAGAGTGTTCTTATCATGGACTCTTGTTATGACTTTAAAAATTAGTGTTTCTTAAGGCAACCACTAGCAAAATGTGGCTCTTTTTCTTTAAGATTTATTTATTTATTTTTGCAAGAGAGAGAGAGAGAGAGAGAGCAAGAGCACACGAGCTGGGGGGAGGGGCAGAGGAAGAAGCAGACTCCCCGCTGAGCAGGGAGCCCCATGCGGGACTCGATCCCAAGACCCTGGAATCATGACCTGACCTGAAGGTAGACAATTAACCGACTGAGTCACCCAGCCGCCCCAAAATGTAGCTCTTGAGATCCTGAAATGTGACTAGGTCAAGCTGAAGTATACTCTAAATGTAAACTAGACCATGAAGTCAGAAAATGTGATATAAGGAATACAAACTAGTTATGTGAATGTTTGATCTCTAAATTATTTCAATGACCAATACTGGAAGTAAAATCTTCATTAACTCCACTCATATGCTTCAAAACGCACACGTTGATTTTGTTCAATATTCAAGAGGTAGCAGTAATGGTATGATTATAGGGAACATTCATTAGGTTGAGCTTCCTTCAGTATTTTTTAGATACATAGGATTTGACCTTATTGAAGAGATTAGGGTCCTTTGTACTAGCGATCATTCATAACCTCAGAAATTGGTTTAGCATTCAGTCCTTTCTTTTCCCTAGAATATAGGCAGCTACATTTGAATTGTAATTTCACCTTTGAATATATTCTGCCAATAGTCCTAAGTAAATGAAATAAATGAAACATGTAGTCCAAAGTTATTTGAACTATAATTCAAGACTTTTTATTAAATATATGCATGTGCACTTCTATTTGAACACCGCCAACTTAAGGTGAAATTAATTATTACTTAACGGGAAGTCTCTGAGACATTCTAAAGAAAATTTGTTTATATCTGCATGTCTGTGTGTGTGTGCGTGTGTGTATACAAACATTAATGTATGGGTATATACACCTACGTGTCTTCTTATGAGATCATACTGAACATACTGCTTGCTCTAAGACTCGGTGTCTTCACTTTGCAATGGAATAGCATAAGCTATTTCTTTTTTTTTTTAAGATTTTATTTATTTATTTGAGAAAGAGAGAGAGAATGAGAGATAGAGAGCACGAGAGGGAAGAGGGTCAGAGGGAGAAGCAGACTTCCTGCTGAGCAGGGAGCCCGATGCGGGACTCGATCCCGGGACTCCAGGATCATGACCTGAGCCGAAGGCAGTCGCTTAACCAACTGAGCCACCCAGGCGCCCAGCATAAGCTATTTCAATGTCAGTACACCCACATTTACTTCATTCTGGAAAATGACAGCTTATATTTCCTGAGTATTCATGGGAAAATAACACCAAGTGCAGAACCCCCAAATTTCAATAGCTCAAATAAATAGAAACTTTGTGCTGGTCACAGAAAACCCAAATTTTTGCGAATGAGCAGGTGACCCTTCTCCAAATGTGATTCAGGGACTTAGGCTCTCTCCACTTTGGGATTTTGCCATCCCTGGAGACTCACTGATATGTTGATGCCAATAAACATCTAGATTATCTTCAAGATGTCATTTTGGGTTTTATAAAAGTGTTGAACATTGACACAATATTTACAAAAAAGTGTGAAGTAATAGGAAGTTTAGAAAATTCATAAAGTATAATGGGGAAATAAAACCATTATTATTTCTATAATTTACTTCCATATTTAAAGATAAATTTTCTATGCCATTTTCAACAACATGTATAATGGGACTCAAAGCATACTTAAATTTCATATATTTCTAGTACTCTGAATCTGACTTTTTCACTTAAACTTATGATGGGAGCATTTTTTCTCTTAATAGCATTTGCATTCATGATTTTAATGCATGCTTAGCAATCCACTTTGTGGAGCTAAAATGATTTATTTAATTAGTATCCTTTTGGTGGTGATTTAAATTTATTTTGGATTTATTTTCTAACACTGATAAGAGGAACATCATAAATAATACGCCATGTTCATCATTTATCACTAATGATTATTCTAAATAATTGTTCTATTGGTAGGTCTGAGACAAAGCATATACATTTCTTTTCCAACCATACAACTTCCCTTCCTCTCTCTTTTCTTCCCTCTTTCCCTACCTCCCTCCCTCTTTTTTTCTGTCTCTCTCGCCTTTCACAGATATTTTAGTACCTATTATATCCGAGGCACTGAGGATTAGATCGTGCAAAGACATATTTCCTCCTAGAACCGCAGATTTTGCAACCTAGTTTTGGAAGCAGAATAAATGTTAACATCTCAAAGACTGGTCTATGTTTTAGGGTTGGTGAGAATGAAGGTGCAGGCACAACTGAAGGTTGTTTGCCTTTTGTTTACTATCAATTTCACAGTGGAGTGCAAGGGATATGTGTAATTTTAAGAACAGAAATAAGTAACTTGGCTTCCCTGGTTGCCCTCTTTCCCAGAGGCAAGTCTAAGACTGAGCCTCACTTCCGCTGCTGTGCGGAGGACAGACTGGAGTGTCTACCTGTTCTATCTAGACACAAAATGATAGCCGTCTGTACAAACTCTCTAACAGCGGAGGTGTTGTAAAGAAAGAATCTCGAACACATGTGTATTGAAGATAAACAATGGGCTTTGCAGAAGTTTGCTATGTGAGAAAAGGAAGAAAGCCAGGGCACTTCCCACATTTCCAGTTTGACATACTTAGTGGATGGTGGTTCCAGCTGCAGAGATAATGAGGATTGACTTGTGAGTTGAGGAAAGAACACGGAACGTTCCATTTGGACATTTTAAATTAAGGTGTCTCAGAGATAGTCAGCTGCAGATGCAAAAGAAGTCGCTGGATATATGAATCTAGACCTCAGGTAAGGTGATACAATTGTGATAAAATTATGAGAATCATAGCAAGTTGTGGATGCTTGACATCATTTAGAGACTGAACATAGTAGAAAAAAAAAAAAAAAAAAAGAGCTCAGGATTGCTCCAGGAGAAATTTCATGTTGTGAGAGAGAAAAGCGTGGGGGAACTAACAAAACAAGGAAGTACCAGTAAGAAGAAAAAACCCAGCAGGAATGAACGGTTTTATGGAAGTCAAGAGGAAGGAGTCATTGATGGTATCAATTTTACTAGAAAGTTGAATAAAAGCAAAGAGACAAGCACTCACTGGTTGGGGAGATAAAAATATATCACCTTGTGATTGTGCAATTGTCATTTTCAGTGCTTCACTACAATGTGTGATGAAAACTACTAATGACAGCTTTTCTGTAAGGAGACAAAAGAAAAAAAAAACAGGCAAGACTTCTACACACAAGAAGAAGGGGAAGGTAAGTTTTTGGACCATGAATCCAATAATTGTAGTAAGTCTCAGATATTTGGGTGCATATTAATATTTCCTATGACATTACTGAGGCCATCTATCCTCAGAGAGTATGTGGCTTTGTGCTTAGATACAAAGAATAGTTTTCTGACAAAAAAGATACCTACCACTGAAGTGGCAGAAAATTTTGAATTGGTTTATGGGTCAGTGAGGCAATTAGGTCCCATGATTTAATGTATAATGAACTATGATAAGTTTCTTCTCCACCCCAAACCTCACCACCAGATGTTTGAAGATATTTGAGGAACACCTTGGTGGGAGGGGGTGTTAAAACATGGGAAATGGGGTTGCTGAGCAAAAACAGCATTCTAGATATTCCCTAATATGGGGAGCAGGACTTAGGTTTACAAGATAGCCATTTAGTTAATTATTCAAACTAATGAATTTATCCTAATAACTTCACTAAAACACAGGACTTTTCTGAAATACTGTAATCTGTAATCATCCAAATTGCAAGGAAATATCTAGCATTTTTGTTGAAATTTTTCTGCCATTTTTCAGGATTAGTCTCTAATAAAGAAATAAAGTAAAAAAAAAAAAAAAGTCAAGCAGGCCAACTCAAAATGAAGAAAGATCTATGTGTAATTTAGGGAAAAAAATTATAAAGCACCTCTAATTTGGGCAATCTGAAAGTGTATGGAAACACCATCTACAGTATACCCAGGATTTGGTCTGCAGTCTCAGAACTTGACTTCAGTAATCCAGATGTCATTACAACCCCAGGGTTGTTGGTTTACTGTCCTTGAATCTGACACCATGAGTGAGTGATACAAAAAATAATCTTAATTACAATCACTTCACACCTTGGACTCTTACCTACAGAGAGAAGAAATTAAAATCTCTTATTTGGAATTTCTTAAATAGGTGAAACCAGATTTCTATTTTTGTTCATATTTTCCTCCAGATATTATATATCATGGGACGTATTTAAAATTTATAGACCTCTTAACAATCCCTTGGCCCAAGACTGGCCATTGCTTCCCCCACTCTACCAGAAGCTGCGTGACGAGAGCTCCATGCTCAACTTAGCAGGCCACCCATTGTTAATAGTGTTCTCTTGTAACTGAGAGCCTAGAAGAATCATTCCTAGGGGAGTCTTTAAGCCATTTGATCCTGAAGAGCTTGGTTCTGTGGCTTTATAACTGCTATTAACCAATTGGTGAAAGCAGGTATTCTTTTTTGTGGAGAGAAACACATTATTATCCTTGACCATTTCAAAACAAAGCCCACCTTCTGGGGTAGAACAATAATAACTTTGCGTATCAGGGAGTACTAAGACAAGTCATCACTGTAGCTTACATCCCTTAGATTGAGAGAATTCTGTAATTTCTGGAAATCAGATCTGTATTGGTACGGTTATAAAGACCTTGGGTCCTTTTACGACAAAACCCAGGGAAAAGTAACAACCCTGGAGCCCCCCCCCCAAAAAGAAAACTCCACTCAAATTGCTCTCATCACTGCCACTAGAAATGTCTTCATGGATGAATCTCACGGTGCCCTTATGCCTTTAACTTTCCTGGACTACTTGATAGCATTTGACACTACTGTGCTCTTCAAAACTTTCTTTTCTCTCAAAAAATCTATACCTTGTCCCTTGTTCTCTATTTCAATTAATTATGTGGATTTCTCCATCAATAAAACAGAAGTTGCATGAATACTTTCCTCTCTCACATTTCCCATATCAAATCATGTTCATTATACTGCGTAACTAGCTCTAAAATATATCTGCTACTCTCAATCCCTAGTATCATAGACTATACTATGATAATAACTGCCAAGTTGATCTTGTTGCATTTAATATGGTCTCCCATTAATCTGCCTTTCAGTCTGCTGCCAGAGAGATCTTTAACAAAATCACATCTGATAACCTTAGCGCCCGCTTATAACACTCTGATGGCTTTGCATCTCCTTTGGAAAGGAAATATCCTACACATGACCTTTACTGCTTCTATTTTTACCTCTGATTATCTGCTCAAATCCTCACCACTCCGCCTTTGTACTCTCTAGCATTCCATTTTGAAGTCCTTTGATTCTCCAAAATGTGATAAGCTCTATCTTGACTTTGAATGTATCGTTTCCCTGCCTACAACATTTTCATCTCCATTTTTGTTTTTTTTAATATTCAGATTATCAAGTAATAAGCAGTAATACTCAGTTCCTTACAGAGGGCTTATAAGATCACTCAGACAAGGTAAAATATTGTTTCTCTTGACTTGAACCTATCACACATGGCATTATTTGGCAGTCTCTTCTCCATTGCAATAGCTAAAAGCTGGAAATAACTCAGATGTCCTTCAGCAGATGAAAGGAGAAACAAACTCTGGTATATCTACACCATCGAATACCACTAAGCAGTAATGAAAAAGAAAAATATGCAACATCTTTGTGATGATGGATATGTTCTGTATCTTGAGTGTCTCAGTGTCATTATCCCAGGTTTGACATTGTACTATAGCCTTGTTAGATATTATCACTGGGGCAAATTGAGTAAAGACTACATGGAATCTTTCTGTATCATTTCTTACAACTGAATGTGAGTCCATAATTGTCTCAAAAAAAAAAGCTTAACTTAAAAAATTAAAATAATGACATTTTCAGACATGTATAAAACTTCCCACCCACAGAAAACTTATTAAAATAAACTATAAGAAAAATAAAATTAAAAAACTATGATAGGTTGTGCTCCAGACAAGAGAAAAGAAATCTAGAAAAAAAAGTAAAATAAATAAAGGGTCAGAGCTTAGGATAGAATAAATTTTACCACATTCTAAAAATTATTCTTTAAAGCTAGCATATTGTTTATACCAAATCAAGAAAAAGCAGTAATAAAAAAGGAAAGCTAATGAGTATATGGCAGTCTTATTTATCAAAGTATAGAGTATATCAACCCAAACTAGAGTATTAACAAATAAAATCTAGCAGTATATTAAAAGAATAATATACCGAGATTAAACATTCTAGGTGTGGAAGTAAAAAAACAGCATTAGAAAATTTAATTTAATTCATTATAGATATATGAAGAAGAAAAATCACATACATATTTCATGCAAATGTCAGCACATTTTTGTTATACTTAAAAGTGATCTTGACAAGCAAAAAAATAGAAATGAACTAAAAAGAGTTAATGATACCCATCTTCCAGAAACCAACACTAATGATTATACTAAATGATAAAATCATAGTTCTCATGTTTGGTTCCTAGTTTTAATGCAACTAGCTTTACCCATTATTGTGCAAAATTATGGTAAAGTTTCAGCTAAAATCGCGAGATACTATATAATGATTAGAAAAGAAGAGACATGAATTGTTATTTGCAGATGATAGAATTTTCTACATGAAAAACAAAAGGATAAAATGACAATTCAAAATAATCATTGAAAAGATTTCCTGAATAAAACTAAAAAATCAACAACTCTTCATAGATTTATCAGAGAAGTGAGGTCATAGGGCAAATCACTGACCAAATATTAGAGAGACAGACAGGCAGATACTCAGAGAATCAAAACTTCCTGTAGTGGAAACTCAGGAGCAGAAATCTTCATTGGAAATGCCAGCCTCGGAAAGCCGTAATATAATTGACGAATTGCTAGAGGCTCGGAATGATCAAGTATGAGAATTAAAAATTGCAAATGATCACAGAAGACTGAGACCTAATCATAGGATCAAAGAACACTTTCCCTCTGCCCACACTTTACCATCTCTTTGCTAAAGACTTATTTACCAGTTTCTCGTGCCCAGTACCTCATGTCTGCCTTTCAACAAAAAATTATAGCTCATGCTAACTGGCAAAAACTACAGTTTGAAGAGATAGGAAGAAGCATCAGACCCAGATTTATTTATGGCAGGAATGTTGAAATTATTTGATCAGGTATTTAAAAAATAGCCCAAGACCTATGACTGTTAGGCTAAGAGATTTAATAGAGAAAGTAGACAATATGCAAGAACAAATAAATAATTTAAGTAGAGAAATGGAAATTCTAAAAAAAGAATCAAAACAAAATGTTAAGAAATCAATAATACTCTATAAAATCAATAAACTGTAATACTGCTGATGGACTCATTAGTTGATTATGACTGAGGAGAGAATCTCTGAATTTGAGGATATGACAGTAGAAACTTCCAAAACTGGAAAGCAATGAGAAAAAAGAGTGAAATAAATAGAACAGAAATATGCGAGAAATGTGAAACAACTACAAAAGTTTTAACATATACAGAGGGAGAACATCAGGGGAAGAAGGGGAGAAAGGAACAGAGCCAGTATTTGAAGCAATAATGACTGAATTAATGTCAGACACCAAATCACAGATCCAGAAAGCTTAGGGAACACCAAACAGGAGAAATGCCAAAAAACAGAACACCTAAATATACCATATTCAAACTTCAAAAAAGAAAAAGTAAAAAAAAAAAAAAAAAAAAGAAAGAAAGAAATCCTGAAATAAGCCCAAGGGGGCAAAATACCTTACATATACAGGTATTATAGTGGAGAAAAGGCAAACATTATAGCTGACCAATATTCAGAAACCACTGAAGCAGGAGAAGAGTGGAATAAAATGTTTAGTGTTGGGGAAAAAAAAAAAAAACACCAACGTAGAATTCTGTACCTTGAAATCTGATCCTTCATAAGTGAAAGGAAATCGACTTTCTTGGAAAAAACAAATATTGTGGGAATTCGTTGTCAGTAGGCCTACCCTGCAAGATATATTAAAATAAGTTCTTCAGAAAAGAAAGATGTTGTAAGTCTGAAATCTGGATTTACATAAGGAAAGGAAGATCATCAAAGAATATACCAGTGAAGATAAAATAAAAAATTTATTTTTCTTATTCTTAATTGATCTCACAGATAACTATTTGTTCAAATAATAATAGCAATGATGGGTTCAGATAGATAGATAGGTGATAGAGTTATACATACAAATATACATAGACACACATGTATGTGTGATAATGGATAGATAGATTGATAGACAAATAGATGATAGAGCTATACATACAAATATACATAGACACACATATATATACCTCCCTCTGCTCATATGTAAGTGACATGAATGACAGCAATGGTACAAGGGACAGGAGGGAGGAATTAGGAATAGTTTGCCATTGGGGCGCCTGGGTGGTGCAGTCAGTTGAGTGTCCAACTCTTGATTTAGGCTCAGGTCATGATCTTGGGGTCATGGGATTGAGCCCCATGTCGGAGTCCCGTGCTCAGCAGGAGTCTGTTTGAGGATTTTCTCTCTCTCTCTCTCTGTCTCTCTCTTTCTGTCTCCCTCTGTACCTCTCCCCTCTAAAATAAATAAATAAATCTTTAAATATATATAAAGAAATGGGTTTTTTAAAGAAATAATTAAGATTAAATTAAGTCCTTAGAGTGGGTCCTAATCCACTATAACTGACATCCTTATCTGAAGAGGAACGTAGAGGGAAGACCATCATGCAGGGGAACAGCCAGAGGATGGCTCTTTGTAAACCAAGGAAAGCGGCCTCAGACAATAAACCTGCCCACATCTTTGATCTTCATCTTCTAGTCTCAGTCTGTGAACAAATAAATTTCTGTTGTTTAAGCCACCCAATCTGTGGTATTTTGTTTGGGCAGCCCTAGCAAACTAATACAAAAACTAAGATTGAAAAAAAACTATAATATTTTTCAAATAAAAATCAGTATTTGCTAAAAAAGACACAATATCTGAAGGAATTTACAGACTACTTATATAAATATTAAAAATTTCTGTGTCATGAAAGAAAAATGTAAGAAAAAAAATCACAAAACTTTATACTAAAGCCACAAAGAATTAGTATGCTAATAATAAAAGAAGTCCTTAAAAGCACCAACATTGTTAAGACCAGCACTGAAATTACTTATGGTGTATGTATGGAGGAAATGTTATGCAGGCATTCAAAATCACATATATATATATACACATAATTTCCTTTTTTTAAAGATTTTATTTCTAGAAACAGAGAGAGAGAGCACAAGCAGGGGGAGTGGGAGAGGGAGAAGCAGGCTTCCCGCGGAACAGGGAGCCCGATGTGGGGCTCAATCCTAGGACCCTGGGATCATGACCTGAGCCGAAGGCACAGACGCTAAACGGACTAAGCCACCCAGGCATCCCTATACACGTAGTTTCCTAAACTTTGTGTATTTTATTATTTTTATGACCAGACTGGGTTCTATTTGATATGTTTTGTTTATATGTTCTGTTTTTGGTTTTTGTTTGTTTATGTGTTTAACAAGAACAGAAGTCAGTTATAATGAGTGTTTTGTACTGCTTCTACTAAGGAGTAGACACAGCAGCTTGGATAGGTCAACTATTAAGCCATCTATTTAATTTTCTTTTACTATCCAAGACTGAGAACTTTTTTTCCCTAATAACATGACAAATCAACATTTAAAACTTCTCCTCTTTTCCAGGTCATATATACCAATAGTAACTAGTAGTACAGATTTAACAACATTTCAAATGATGTTTTATAATGAAAAATAACAATTTAGTTCTAATGAATAGTTACCAAAAGTAATGTCATATGCAAATTAATTATTTTCTTTATAAAATATCATCAAATTATTTTATTTTTTATTTAGTCAAGAATGAATTAAACACTATCCAGAGAGAATCATTAAGTTGAAAATTCTTTTTTTTAATTTTATTTTATTGTGTTATGTTAGTCACCATACAGTACATCACTAGTTTTTGATGTAGTGATCCTCGATTCATTGTTTTCGTGTAACACCCAGTGCTCCATGCAGAACGTGCCCTCCTAATACCCATCACCGGGCTAGCCCATCCCCCCACCCCCCTCCCCTCTAAAACCCTCAGTTTGTTTCTCAGAGTCCATAGTCTCCCATGGTTCATCTCTCCCTCCGATTCCCCCCCCTTCATTTTTCCCTTCCTTCTCCTAATGTTCTCCATGCTGTTCCTTATGTCCAAAGGACACTACAGATAAAGGTCCGGTATCCAAGATCTATAAAGAACTTCTCAAAGTCTACACCCCCCACAAAAAAAATAAAGTCAAAAAATAAGTTGAAAATTCTTTACAGATACAACTTATTTTGGAATATTTTCAAATCTCAAATTGGCATAAGCAAAAGCGTATGATTGGAAATTCCAGATTCCAAATTCTTAACCAGATGTAAGATTAAAACAAAATAACCAAAGAAAACACCAACCAAGTGAGCAAAACAAAAACCACATAAACCCAGAGATGGTCAAATTATTCATCTCTATATAAAGAGACTCCAACTCATCTCAAAGAAGGGTTTACTTTTATAAATTAAGATCTAAACCAAAACTTTCTAAACCTGCCCCAAAATATCTCATTGTTTCCACTATTACTATTGGATTATCCTTTGTACTATATGTTCAGATTAAAGGAAATAGAGCATTTGGTTCAGTATATTTTGTAAGGAACTAAATACATATATATATATATGTAATTATGAGGAACTAATTTTATATACATATGTATACTATATATATAAGTATATAATTGAATTTTCCTTAATACCATTTTCTCTCAATTTTTCTCTCCAGGAAACAACCCTGATCACCATTTCCTAGGATATGATAGTGCTATGTTTTTGTTTATCAATGTGTATAGGAAAAAATGGCATTGCCTTGAGACCTTTTTTTATATAGCAGTTTAAAATAGTGAACATGTTTAATTATAAGATATTTATTATGCAACTTATTTTTCCTTCTTTCATTTCCATTTCATATACTAATAAAGCAAATATATCCAGACAGCAAAAGGAAAATCCCTGACTATGGCGTATAAAATATGTGCGATAGGATAAAAATGATGTACAGATTTGGATATCACCAAGTGTCAATAGGAATGAAAAAATTTGATACTTGGATACAAAATTCAGACTGGATGGACCCCTCTTGGCTAAGAGATTGAAAAGGAGTTTGGAAAATTTGGGGCTGAAAAAGGAGTTTAGAATGTCTCTTAAGTCTTCAGATTACACAATCGGTAGTTACTAGAGCCATTTACAAGATCAGAAGATGCAGGTCAGAGAGAAGGTGGCTGTGCTTCTGCCAAGCTCAAGACTGGGTAATTGCTTGGCTCTCTAGGAGCACTCCATAATTAAAAAAAAAATTCTACCTCAGGTTCTTGAGAACCTGCTCCCTGCTATGTGTATTCACACACTCACTCAATCACACCCCAATTCCAAAATAATAAAAGGAAACATTACATAGTGAAAAAAGAAAGAAAGAGAGAAAGAAAAGAAGGAAGGAAAGAGAGAAAGAAACCAAGAAGCAAAAACATAGAATTTTGACTGTACCCTTTGAAAGACTAAATTTATTTCTTTTCCCAAGAGGGTATTTTCTATCTTGGGGGAAGCTGAGTGTCCCAGAAGGAAGATGATAATACGAATAACAATTTAAAGGTTTTTTTCCCCCTCCCTCTATCTCCTAGCATCCCAAATCCTTAAGTACTGTGTTAAATCCATCTGTATTTATGGCTTCCAATAAAATATAAGCAGTATAAACATTTTATCTGCCCCATCCCAAGATTTTAGAGTGACTTCTAAAATGTATATGCCGTCTTCTACACTACGCAAAAAATGCCCATTCGCTCACAAGGAGAAATCTTCCCAATAAAAACTTAATAGAGTAAGTGGGTTTACTTTCTCCAAAAGTCATTTAAAGTTACTTTGGAAAGAATACTTCCTAATTAGCATTTCAATGGTTTCCCTTTGAAACAAAGCAGTTCAAAGCAACTTTCCTATTGAAAGCTGTAGGAATTCCTAATTTATATAGAGACAGCTGAGACAAGGTTGTCATACCCGAGCAATCTCAGTGGAGTTTGTGGGTTACAGGGCTGTCACTTGTGCTCTACTGAGATTTCATAGTGCTACACCAGGTTGCAGTAAAACTGTCAAGTGCAAGAGAGACGCTCTCTGAACCAGAGGAAAGACAAGGAAATAAGCTGATCTGCTCTCACGCCAAAACTCTCCTTTCTCTCCAGTCTTTATTTTTTTTTAATTTTTTAAAAAAGATTTTTCTTTATTTGACTGAGAGAAAGAGAGAGCACAAGCAGGGGGAGTGGCAGAGGGAGAGGGAGAAGCAGGCTCCCCACTGAGCAGGGAGCCCGATGCAGGACTCAATCCCAGGACCCTGAGATCATGACCTGAGCCGAAGGCAGACGCTTAACCAACCGAGCCACCCCGGTGTCGCCCTGCAGCTCATCTTTATACATCTAGCACTTAGTACCTGAAACCAACAGGAGCTCCATAAATGAGATTGACTTGAAGAAGACTGAACTGAGCTGACGTATATAGAGACATGAAAAACCCAGAGATCCACCAAAACACAGAGACTGTAGGACTTTTGGCTGCACACAGCATCAGTGGCTAAGAAGTTACATCTGGCGACATTTGACGAGGCAGTGTAGCCCTGGACCAAAAGTGCCCTGTTTTGAACCCGAGCTCCGTCACTCCTGTGACGTTTGGCAAATCATCTAAACTCTCTGACTCTCACTTTCCTCCCTGGTGTGAGAGGAAGAAAAGGAAAGTTAGTTTTCCAATTGACATCATTCAGGTATGACATTTTATTTCCAGACTTCTTGCTTATAAAAGTTATTTTTGCTACATCATTGGAGAAATTAGGGGACTTGATGGAAACTTCACTTCAAAAATGTTAAAACATAATGACCATGGTAGAGGCTGCAAAATCTGTTATTTGGAAAATGCAAAAGTTGCTTTTGAATATGACTTTAGGGCAGAATATCACTATTGCTGTGTTCTTTTCTGAGTAGTTGTTCCCAAATTCCGAAACCGAGATCTTGGAAACTCTAAGAAGAATATACAGATATTCATCTCAACCTAATAATGGATAAAAATGTATGAAAATAAATATATACACATGCACATATGTGTATATATATATTCAAAATAGGCTTGAAATCGGAAAGAGAAGCAATATTAGTTTACTGTTCTGATGGTATTGCCTAGTAGGGTTGCAGCGTCAGAACACCTGAAATGACATTGAACCCTAGCACAGAAAATGACAGTGAAGGTAATCATGAGAGTATGTGAGGCAGGATTATACTCTTGGCCCACCTTGAGCAGTAGCATGAGGGTCTTCCTGAGTGGTACATATATTTGAGAGCATGGTGGAGAAGCTGTCTCTACGTGGAGTAAGGATTATTAAAACCCTTCAAAACAGGTAGATTATGGCTGAGCCCTGAGGGATCTAAGATCAAATCTTTATCTGACTCTAAATTTATCTGGGCCCTAATGCAATTATTACATTTTCTTCAGATCTTTTGGAAAGTAAAGGTTTTAGCCAGATACAATTTCTACTATGGTTAGTAGTTATCTTTGGGTCAGAGAGGTGAAAGGAAGTGGACCACTTCGGGACACCTGGGTGGCTCAGTCGGTTAAGCATCTGCCTTCGGCTCAGGTCATGATCCCAGGGTCCTGAGATCGAGTCCCGCATCAGGCTCTTTGCTCAGCAGGGAGCCTGCTTCTCCCTCTGCCTGCAGCTCCCCCTGCTTGTACCCTTGCTCACTCTCTCTCTCGCCCATGCTCTCTCTAACAAATAAATAAAATCTTAAAAAAAAAAAAAGAAAGTGGACCACTTTTTGCCTCATTGTTCTTCCCTACCCACTTCACTCCCATCCCAAGCAAGCGGAAACACAACAGAGGTTGAAGGTCCCAGAAAGACAGATTATTGTAATATATGATGTCATAAGCAACTCTCACTCATATGAGCCAGGGAATTGATGAAGCATGATCTGATAAGATAGCAGATGTGAAGCCATCACATACTAAAGATGAGGAATCATCAAAATAAGGACTTTCAGTCATACTATGCATTCCCTTGTCTAAAACTTTTTATATGAATTTTATGCTACAATTAATCATCAGGTTATGTTGCCCAACATTCCTAGATTCTTTCCTGTAATTCCAGGGTAACTATTTTCTGCCACAATGTCTTCAAATGCAGAATGAGGTGCCAGTCAGAGCCCCGTTGTTTCTTAGCCTTCCATTTTGGAGTCTCTTAGGTAAATTCTACTAAAAGTAACACAGACATTGTTTAATGAAACTGTTGTTTAGTTATCCCCCCAAATGAAAACTTCAAGTACTCTATACAAAATTAACCTCCTTTTTTAAATTTTGGAATTAAATGAAAAATAGGTAAGGTTTTTCTCAGGCTTGCGTTCTGGCTCATGTTCTACTCACAAAAAACCTGGATTATAATGTTAGTATCCCCAAATTTTCAGAATACTTGTCTTTTCCAGGTTTATGTACCTCACATATAGTATGAATACATTTTGAACCAAGGTTTGATGGATTCTGCTCAATCTTGTATGTTACACGTATTCATTCATCAGTTCCTTTCGAGTCCTTATGTTCCCTTTCATCTGCTAAAAGTTGGAAAAGCATATGGACACATTAAAGGACTTTACTTTTGCAAGAATGGCTATAGAATATCTTAAGATATTCTTTATCCAGTGCCTTCCTAGGCCTCCTGATTTGTTTTACTAGGTTGGTATCTCTATCTAAGCTGATAACCTTTAACAACAACAAAATAAGGATCAATTTATTAGGTGACTCTGATATTTAAGGGTATTCTAGAAATGGCACTGATTATTCTTGTTTCCATTTTCAACTCCCATCAAAATGCAGACAATACTTGGAGAATCTCCCTCAATGGGGTGCAAGCTTCACTCACCCCTCATGGACTATGAACTGGCACCGGTCAATCCCATTTTCTGCTGTTTCATTCGTTCCAGCTGAAAAAAAAAAATTACAATCAGCCTAGAACTCAAAGGAAGATAATTGCATTATAAGGGATTTAGAAAATCAAAATTGAACCAAAAATGAGATACCACTACACACCCATCAAAATCACAAAAATTTTAAAATGCAACAATTCCAAGTGTCATCTAAAATGAGAATTATAAGGAACAAATTATGAATACCTCTCAAATTGAAGATGAGAATGGAAAATAATATAACTCCTTTGGGAAAAAAATTAATTACTTTAAAGATATGCATACACTTACTGTATGTCCCAGTAATTCCCACCAATAGGTATGTACTCAGAGATACCGTATGTCTGCACAAAGATTCACACAATTGTTCATAGCAGTTTTATTCATAGTAACAAAAACTGGAAACAATTCAAATTTTCATCAGCAGATGAATGGATAAATTGTGTTGAAATACTATTCACAATAAAAAGGAACAATACTTATATCCACTACAATGTGAATCTTGAAAAAAATCATGCTAAAAAACTTCTAGATACAAAATAGAACCTGTGATAGATACCGTTCATAAGAAATTTAGAGGAGAAATAATTTATAATGGCAGAAAGCAAATGTTTGGTTCCCTGTGCCTGGGGAGGTTAGGGGAATTAATAGACTTAAAAGAGGCCAAAAAAATCTTTTTGAAAGTAATAAGAATGCTTCATATCTTTTTTGTGATGGTGATTGCGTGACTGTATACATTCATGTATACATTGAAAATGAGGTACATGTTATGTATGTAATTTATGCCTAAAATATACATGCAATTATCTGATTTTCAAAGAAATAGCTGGCCTTTTTGTCTGAAATTTTTGTACTGCTTTTCCATCATCATCTCTAACAAAGAAATCAAGGAATCAAGAAGCCAATCATGTCAACTCAACTTGAATTCAATTATCATTTGTAATTGGAAAACAACAACATTCTCAGGCATCACTAATTTGGAAAAAATTGAAACTTGTATGAAGAGATCATCTACAGTTTATGCATAATTTGGTGTGTAATATGTGTTGGACTTTGACATCAGGACTCTAAATGTCACTTTAACCTTTGTTTTTTTTGTTTACTTTCTCTCATTTTGGAACGATGAGTGACTACAAGCTAGAGATTAAAAAAAAAAAATGACAATCAATCACTTCAAAACTTAAGCTCTTTCCCCAGAGAAGAAATTAAAACTCTTATTATGAAATTCTTATGTAAGTGAATCTGGGTTTTTTTGTTGTTGTTCATATTTTCTCTAGGTGTTATTATAATTAAAAATATTTTAAAAGTGCATACCTCTTAGTAATCCCTAGGCCCAAGACTGGCCATTGCTTTTGACCTTCCCAGATATTGCAAGGGTAGAGCTACATGCTCAATAGAAAACAAACATATAGGGGCGCCTGGGTGGCTCAGTCGTTAAGCATCCGTCTTCGGCTCAGGTCATTGTCCCGGGGTCCTGGGATCGAGCACCGCATCGGGCTCCCTGCTCCGCGGGAAGCCCGCTTCTCCCTCTCCCACTCCTCTCGCTTGTGTTCCCTCTCTCGCTGTGTCTCTGTCAAATAAATAAATAAAATCTTTAAAAAAAAAAGAAATGTATAAAATACATATTCTAGGTGCAGAATTTCAAAAGGCTGCACATTTCCAAATTTATTAATTTAATATTCTTAAATTTAATGTTTAATCAACTAAATCCACCTCCATAAAGGAGCTTATCACGTGTCTGCCCCCAATCCCAAGCTTCAGCTGGACAAACACAGTCTTGGTCTAACTGACCCCATTTCTCTGAATCTTGGCTTTCACTCAAGCTGCTTCAACGGCTCGAACAGTTAAGAAATCTGAAAGAATCCTATTTGACAGGAAACTACGATAATGAGACATCACACATATCCAGTTTGCATTTTTATTTTTTCCTGTCTTTTATTACCAGAAACATTTACAAGAATGTAGAAAAATTGTCTCAGAAAAATTATTTGTTCTTGCTGTTGCTTCACTAACTGCTTTTATGCAGAGTGGCAACATAATTGGTAGCTTGGAGGAGATTCCTAAAGTCACGAATGGGATGTTGCCACTTGTGAAGACTTAAAAACCAAAAAAGCAGAAGTGAATGAAAAGAGCTAATGTGGCACACAAGTATGTGCATACACACACACACACACACACACACACACACACACACACACACACATTTCTCTGGTCTTCTGGGAAAGGAAGACCAGACAAACTAAACTAAAACTCCATGTTTTAGTAAAATTATCGTTTTAATAATGATGCCTTAGTTAAATTATTAGTGATGCCTTTAGTTAAATTATTTTTAAAGGCATATTAGTATTTTTGCTATAGCTGCATAGCGTTGTAATACGCTATTTTCCGAAGCGTATTAGAAGATATTTAAGTAGGGCGCCTGGGTGGCTCAGGTGGTTAAGCGTCTGCCTTCGGCTCAGGTCATGATCCTGGAGTCCCAGGATCGAGTCCCGCATCGGGCTCCCCCTTCTTTGTGGGGAGCCTGCTTCTCCCTCTGCCTCTGCCTGCCACTCCCCCTGCTTGTGCTCACTCTGTCTCTCTCTCTCTCTCTATGTCAAATAAATAAATAAAATATTAAAAAAAAGAAGATATTTAAGTATTTCCTGATTGATTAATGATGTGCTAAATATTCTTATTATTGAAGTACAGTGGACCTACAGTGTTATACTGGTTTCCCATATACTAGACGGTAACTTGACAATTCTATAAATATTCTTTCTTATAATCAATCTAAGATTATTTTTAAAATTTTTAAAAAGATCTTATTTATTCATTTATTTGAGAGAGAGAGAGAGAGAGAGAGAGAGAGAATGGAGGGACGACCAGAGGGAGAGGGACAAGAAGACTCCTCACCGAGCGCCGAGCTGAGGCCGGGGGGGGGGGGGGGGGGGGGGGGGGGCGGGGCTTGATCCCACAACCCTGAGATCACGACCTGAGCCCGAGTCAAGGCAGACGCTCAAGCAAGGAGCCACCCAGGCACCCCATCCAATCTAAGGTTATTTTTAAAGACATCTTTGTGGAGAAAAATGCACATTTTTTTCTTTTATACTTTAGATATTTTCTTAATTAAATGAGATTTTGGAAACTTGAAGAAATGATTAAACCAATACTTAAAAATAGCTCTTTTTTTTTTTAGTATAGAATTCTATCCTGATGGGTTCCAAAAGGTGTTTGGATCACTACCTTCGACTAGCATGAATTTAACTAGAAACTCAAACATTGTTATCATGGATAATGAGAAAAGTTTTTTAGTTGAGCAGCATGGTATTAGTAATTTATATATTCACGCAAGAAACATTAATTAAAATGAAAACAATAAATAAATGAAAACACAATTAAGCTGGAGAGATCTATTCCTAAAAAGGAAGCATTAATTGTATGCAAATGTATTAAATATAAAGTATACCATTACTATCAACACATGTCATTAGTACTCACTCCCAGAAGATTATTAGGCCAGTGATTACACTACAGACAGAAAGATGGCAGACCCTTTTACTATCCTGTTTATTGGTTTCTTCCCACTGCCCAGCACAGATCCTACCTATAGTAGATAATCAACCAATATTTTGTGAATGAACAAATGGATGTAATGTAAGCTTTATGAGTCTACACATTTAAAATCTTAAGATATGATATTTCCATGAAGAGTATGATTTAAAATTTTGCACATTTTCTGACATTTTATGTTCCAAAGGACCCTTGGGTCTAGTAAATTTTATGTCAACACAAGTAATTCTTACATTTGACAAATAGAATTTTCCTACATAAACAAACTGCAAAAGGGGGAAAGAAAAACAGAAAAAGAAATGTATAAAATAAATAGATATGGTTTAAAGCATTCCAGTAAGATGACTATCTCCACCATATGCCTTAAGACTCTCACCCGTTTGCTTCTCCTTTCCCATACTTACTCTTTCTGGAAAACCAGTTTCCTAAAATTTTTGTTAATGGTTCCCATGAATCACTCTGTGGCTATGTCACTTGTCTGGTATCCTTAAATAATATATTGTAGGGTTTTGCATGCTCTTCTGCTTTATTGGAATGGAATTATATTGGATTTTTCTTTATAAGATTTATCTACATTAATGCATTTTACTGTAGTTTATTCATTACCACTGCAATATAAAATTCCTTTGCAATGGGGCCCCTGGGTGGCGCAGTCGGTGAAGCATCCAACTCTTGGTTTCGGCTCAGGGCTCAGGTCATGGTCTCAGGATCTAGAGATCCAGCCCCATGCTGAGCTCCTTGCTGAGTGTGGGGTCTGCTTGAGATTTTCTGCCTCTCCCTCTGCCCCTCCCCTCTTTAAAAATAAATTTGCATAATTATAAACAACTTTTATTCATTCTATTATGATGAACAATTACTTTGTTCCCAGGTTTTTGCTATTATAAATTATATTATAATTTTGCTAGTGAGTACAGTGCTGGAACACTTTTTTTTAAAAAACAAATATATATTCATTTTATTAAACAAATACTAATTTGTAAAATATATATTCTAAGGCATAGAATTGCTGGCTCATTTGTAATGTCAATGTCCAAGTTTATTGGAGTCTGCACAACTGTTTTCTGAAGTGACACAATTAACTTCTATGACCTCACTGGACAAGCATATCCCTGGCTCCACATCATTGTCAGTACACAGTATATAGGATTTCCACATTTTTTTTTAATATCTTGAATGCTAAATGGTGTCTCATGGAAGTTTTCATTTATATCCCCAGTGATCTGTTTAGCTTTTAATTCCTATTGAATTTCCTTAAGTTTTCTGGATACTAAATATTTGGGAGCCATATAAAATGCAAATATCTCAGTATTTTGTTTTATCACGCTTCTAATGTCTTTTTGACGAGTAGAAATTCTTAAACTGAATGCAATCAAATCTACCAGTCTTTCATTTCAGATTTTTTATTTTATCTTTTATAGTTTTATGGTTATGCTTTCCACATTCAAGACTTAAAGCAACATGGAAGCCTTGTGTGTGTGATAAGAAGTAGGAATTCAGGGCTCCTGGGTGGCTCAGTCAGTTAAGTGTCTGCCTTCGGCTCAGGTCACGATCTTGGGGTCCTGGGATTGAACCCCGCGTCAGACTCCCTGCTCATCAGGGAGTCTACTTCTCCCTCTCCTTCTGCCACTACTTTCCCCCGCCCCCACTCATGCTCTCTTTTTCTCTCAAAGGTGAATAAATAAAATCTTAAAAAAAAAAAATAAAACCTGGCCTTCAGCTCAGATCATGATTCCAGGGTCCTGGGATTGAGCCCCACATTGGGCTCCCTGTTCAGCGGAGAGCCTGTTTCTCCCTCTCCCTGTGCCTGCCTCTCTGCCTACTTGTGCTCTCTATCTCTCTGTCAAATAAATAAATAAAATCTTAAAAAAAAAGTACAAATTCAGTTTGATTTCTTTCCATATGACATTCAATGTCTCAGGACAAATGAATAGTCCCTTGTCATCCTACTGATGGTATTTAATGTTTGCTCTGCCAATCAGCTCTCCATATTTGTATGTATCTGCTGTGGGGTTCTGTCCTGTTATGTGGATAAATTATCACTACATTTATAACAAGAATGTTACTGCAGTAACATAAAAAGAAATTAAAAAAAAAGATTCTGACTAATGTAGCAAAACTGCTAATTGCACATAGAAAAAATTTAGGAAAAAGTTTGTATTTATCTAATGTAGTTATTTTTTACTGTAATGTGTATGTCTAATATATATATACACACATATATGTCTGCCTTTCAATGTGAACATGTGATATATGTTGATATGCAATTTGCTTTTATCATTTGAAAATATATATTGAAAGGACTTCCATCTTAAAATGTATAGATTTTTGGCATTTTTCTGAGTAGCTGCATGGTTTTTTATTGTATGGATTTTCTTTTTTTTTTAAGTTTTTATTTGAATTCCAATTACTTAACATACAGTGTAATATTAGATTCAGGTGTACAATATAGTGATTCAACACTTCTGTACGACACCCAGTGCTCATCACGATAAGTGCCTGCCTTAATCCCCACCACCTCTTTCCCCCATCCCCCACCCACCTCCCCTCTGTAACCATCAGTTTGTTCTCTACAGAGAACTGTTTCTTGGTTTCCTCTCTCTCTCTGTATTTCCCCTTTGCTCATTTTTTGTTTGTTCTCTAAATTCCACGTGTGAGTGAAATCATATGGTATTTGTCTTTCTCTGATTTATTTCACTTAGCATTATATTCTCTAGCTCCATCCACGTCGTTGCAAAAGGCAAGATTTCTTTCTTTTTTGCAGCTGAGTAATATTCCATTGTGTATATATGTACCATATCTTCTTTATCAATTCATCGATCAATGGGCACTGAGGCTGTTTCCATAATTTGGCTATTGTAGATAATGCTGCTGTAAACATTGGGGTGCATGTATCCCTTTGAATTAAATAACTAATAGTGCAATTGCTGAATGGTAGGGTAGTTCTATTTCTAACTTTAAAAAAAAAATCTTTTGGGGGAAACTCCATACTGGCTACACCAGTTTGCATTCCTACCAAGAGGGTTCCTCTTTTTCCACATTCTTGCCAACACCTGTTGTTTCTTTTGTTATTGATTTTAGCCTTTCTGACAGGTGTGAGTTGATATCTCATTGTAGTTTTGATTTGTATTTCCCATCAATGATGTTGAGCATCTTTTCATGTGTCTGTCTGTTGCAGAATATAGATTTTCTATAATTTATTCAATCATTTGCTTGCTTATGGACTTTTTTTTTTTTAACTATTTTTGTTTGGAAGCTCTCCTACCAACTATGATGCAGTGAGCATCTTTATACATACCTCTTTGTGCACAAATTAACATTTGTGGTGGGTGGATTCCTAGATATACAGAATTACTGTATTCAAAGCCATATTATTTTCCTTTTCTGGTAATTCTAAACTGACTTCTAAAATATTTTACCGATTCACACAATCACCCACAAATTCTAATCTTTTGACAGACTCCCGTTTTGAGTCTGTTAGGATACAATGAATCTCTCCATTTGGAATCAATTTCTATAGTTATTCCTGAATTGCTGTCTGTATTGTAGGTATTTATCAATTCTTTTATTGTACAGTTTCCAAATGTGCTTCTCTAGGTTGCCACTTTATCCAATCTGTGTCTATATTTTGGTGCTCAGTTCTACTGAAGATATGAGTATCTTTGTCAACAAGATGAGGCCCGAGGAGCAAAATGCCCCTGTGAAGATTTGTATACAGGTTTTCATGTGGACATAGTTTACATTGATCTGGGATAGACATTCATGTGTGTGATTCCTGGGTTATATGGTAGGTACATATTTCTCTTTATAAAGAACTGCCAAATTGGGTCCCAGAGTGGCTGTACCATTTTACATTTCCACCAACAAACAATGTGAGATCTAGCCTTTCTTCATCCTCACCAGAAGTTAGTGTTGTCACTGTTTTGTATTTTAGCCATTTTGGTAGGTATGCAGTGATATCATTGCATTTTTTATTTTTATTTCCTCGATGACTAACGATGAGAAACAGTATTTTCACATACTTATTTGCCATCAGGATAACCTCTTCGTAGAAATGTCTATTCACGATTTTTGGTTTTGTTTCTGTTTTTTGCTCATTTTCTAATTGGTATGTTTTTATGTTGAGTTTTGAGTTTTAGAAAATATTCTAAATACAAGTCCTTTGTCAGATATGTGCTTTACCAATATTTCTCCCAGTTTAGAGATTATTTTTTAATCCCCTTCACATGGACTATCACAGAGCAAAATAATTGAATTTTGATAAGGTGCTATTTATCAACTTTTTATGTTATAGGTTAAATGCCTTTTACATTCAAATATTCACGTTTGTTATGAAAATTTTACTAAGTATATAATGCTGACCTAAATGTATTTGCCATCAGTATTTTAAGATATTTTTTCATTGTTTTCTTGAATCTGTCCTTTTGTTCTTAGAAGCTCTTAGAAATATCTCTTTATCCTTAATGTCCTTAAATATCCTTACAGTTCATCTAGACATACAGATCTTTTTATTTAAAAAAATCTTGCTAAATCTTGATAATCAATCAAGAACATGAATTTATTGGATTTTCTTGAATGTATGTCTCTCCTCTATTCACTCATTTCTTCTAGAATACTTAATGGAAATCTGTTTCAGGTTTGGGGTCTGACCTCCATCTTTTACCTTTTTTTTTTTTTTTTTTGCTATTCTATTTATATTTCATTGTTTTTCATAGAGGAAACACTTCTCCACACAGTCTTCCTAGCAAATTTGTATTTCATTTTGTCCATTTGGCACATAAGTCCACTGATCATAGTTTTAATTTTCATGAACTCTTAGTGATTATTTCTTATGAATCTAAAATTTATTCTAAAGCCCCATCCTGCTCATCCTGCTGTTTCCTAGGATGTGGGATCATGTACTTGTTTATTGGTTTTGTGATTATGCTTCTTAGAAAGTAATTTGGGAAATTGTGCATTCATTTAAGGAAGGTGCCATAAACATCTCTGATGCTCATATTCCATTCTGTTTGAAGGATGATGAACATATAGTACCTGAACATACTAACAGCTGGCCGGGTACCTGGATTGCTAGATCTCCAATCTTTTTATCCAGGTGTAAGGAGAACCGCCCTATCTGACTCAAGCTCATACACTCATGGCTCCTGGATCTGACGGCAGGTAGAATGTCCTGCCAGGGCCAACTGGCATCAAGCGTTGGATGTAAGCTGCACAGATAGTGTGACTCCTTGTTTGCTTCTTCTCTTGCACCTTGGCTAATCATCTGGCCTGGGCTTCAAGTCTCTGTCCTTCTTCCCTTGCTAGTCCTTCACTTCTTGGTAAATACACATGAAAGCACTCTTGTTGCCATTCCATGGTTTCCACGAGTACTTTCCTATGGGAAATAGTTTGGGGTTCCATTCCTTGAGCTAATTTCTTCTGATCTCGATTTTCCAGGAATATCTCAAAATTTCTGGTTCCTGATGCTTCTCTTTTTATTTTCCAGCTTGGAGTGTGTGTGTGTGTGTGTGTGTGTGTGTGTGTGTGTGTGTGTGTGTCTAATTTATTATTATATTGGGTTGAAGAAGCCAAAAACATAGACTTAGTCTACCAACTTGGTTTACAGATTGTGCATGAATCTGGAAAATCGACTTTCAATTAAAAAACATTATTTGGGTATTTACATGGAGACAACAATTTGAAACTGTCACGTCAAGAATCTCTTTATATTATTATATATGTGACTGCACAGGGGATCAGGTTGACATTTGTCTGAGTTTGTGGCTGTCTGGCTAACTGGCTTATCACAAGCATAAATCTTGCACAGCCCTGAGGGATAAATAGGTAACAAATCTCATAATGTTAAATGACAGTATGTTTGAGCATGTAAACCATTTTCCCCAAGAAAATCTCATATAGAGTCTCAGCATCTACATGCAAATGCAGAACACTCAGGTTATACCAGAGAAAGGTGTGGGAAATCTGGCAGAAGTTCTTCTCATTTGTAACATGGCATCACCCTGGGGCTACTCTCAGGAATCCTCAGGCTCCAGAGGGCAGTTCGACATCCTTTCCCTTACACCAGCCAAGATTACAGTGATAATATATTTGCTTAAACACACAGACATTCAAAAATAAACCAGACATATTTTGGTTCCAGAATTCCTCTCCTGAATATTGCAATAATACTTTGCGTTTGTTTTGCCTTTATTTCCTGTGAAGTCCAGACTTTCATAGAGAATGAGAGTTTAATTTTTTTCTTTTTTCCCCTTTGAATTTTTTTATAGATATTCTTGTCTTTACTAATAAGTCCCCAAGAGACAGAACTGCCCAAGGTAACATATTGAGTGCTAGCTAAAAATAGCAGTCCTGTATTCTTACCATAAAGTATGAATATTTTTTGAGTAGCCAGAAATGGGAAGACGTTTCCTAGGCATTTAGAATGTTCCTGATAAAGACCAGTAAAGATCTAGAGATAAAGGATATGTATTTACACTAAACTAAGTTGATATCTTAAAGTCACAAGTTTGAAATTTGAATACTATCTTTGAAGCTTGAAGGGAGGGGTTCAGGACAGATGCACCTTCCGGAATGTGTCACTTTGGCACATGGATTATTTTGAGCTGAAGGCAGTTGAGACCCTTTGTGCTTAAAAGAAACTTTTGCCCCCTCCCCCAAACACACAGGAGAATCTAAATTGAGGGTCTTTCCCAGAATGAGGGTTATTAACAGAGATAAATTTTATCTGAGTGACCCATTTGTATGGTAGGGCAAACATCTAATTACCAAACATTTGTTTTTCTTATCGCCCTGTGAAGTAAGTGCATTCCTTTCCTCTGAAATCCAAGGGCCCTACCCCCTTCTCCTTAGTTCAGAATGCCATATAGACCTCAGTTTGCCTGTCTTTGGGATTTCCATGTCTATGGGGATTCCCCGTACATACACCTATTAAATTTGATTTTCACCTGTTAATCTATCTCATGTCAGTTTGATTTTTATTCCAGCTAGAAGGAACTTTGAGGGGACAGGAATTTTTGCTTCCTGACAAGCTGAAAGTTGGCATTCGTCAAAACACCGATAAATCGCTTCAGAAAAAGTCAAATGATTTTTAGGCAGAATAGATTTGAGAAGATACTAAATCACCCAGCACTGTAAACATGTGAATTATTATTATAGTCCTTAAACATTATATAACGTATATAGCCATTAAAGAAGAGAAACATTGCAGTTGCCTTTCAAAATTGCTTTGACCATATCTGAACAAATAATATAATTCTGCACTTGCCACTTATTAACGTTCCCTTCCAATACAAAAGAATTTCAGTTAACGTCATCCAGGAACCAATGCATGTGACAAGGCTGCAATTTTCACCTGCAGATCGCATATGAACCTAGAAAATTGTTCAGCTACAAAACATAAGTGGAATGTTTGTACAGAGACAGTAACTTGGTGTAAAGTTCTGCACACTTTTTCTGTAAAAGGCCCAAGAGTAAATATTTCAGGCTTCACAGGCCCATAACTGTTCAGCACTGCTGCCATAGCATAAAGCCAGGCACACAGGCAAGACACAAATCAGTGACTACAACTGTGTAACAATAAAACTTTTATCAACACAGACACTGGGCTGAATCTGACCAGTGAGCTATGTTTTGTTGACCCTAGACACAGAGTATTTACTCAATTTTGCATGCAGTCGTTCAACAAACATCTACTGAACATTGATAACATTCTGAATAGGTATTAAATCCTAGGCAGATGAAACTTTGTGAAATATCTCAAACTTTAAATTGATTATACTTTGGCATGAAATTACAGAGGAAAAGTTACCTAATGGACAGAGAGGAGTGTAGGATACAGGCTTGCATGGGATGTCAACCCAAGAGAAAGCTTTTAACCGCAACTGGTCCAAAGATGAAGGGAAGGAAGAAAATATTTGCAAACCATGTGCCACATTCATAGGTAAATCCACCTTCCCCACAGTTCCAGGAGGCTCAGCAACCCAATTCACACTGTAAGAATCCATTCAGGCAATTCAACCACAAAAATCATTAACATGTATAAGGTCTTGTCTGCAGGAATAACCCCTTAGATAAGCTTTCTAGGGCCTCACAATGAACTGCATTCAAATGAAACTGTCCCTTCATTTAAAAACTCTTAAACTTACAATATTGTTATTTGCTGGCTGGAGCAATGTAATTACTTTTTGCTTTGGAATTATGTTTTCTCGTGTATCTTATATATCTTACATTTTTGTGTAAGATAATCTTTGTTCACATCTTATTTATATTTCTATTATGGCAGTTACCATAACAAATATCACGTATCAGTTCAACTTTGATCTTTTCTTCTCCAAGAGATGGTTCCTTCCTTGGTTAAGGTACTGTAAGTTCTAAGTCACAAAAAAGAAAAACACTTTTTTTTTTTTTTAAGATTTTATTTATTTATTTGACAGAGAGAGACACAGCGAGAGAGGGAACACAAGCAGGGGGAGTGGGAGAGGGAGAAGCAGGCTTCCCGCGGAGCAGGGAGCCCGATGCGGGGCTCGATCCCAGGACCCCGGGATCATGACCTGAGCCGAAGGCAGACGCTTAAAGACTGAGCCACCCAGGCGCCCCAGAAAAACATTTTCAAACTCATATAAGTAAAAGGAAAATTTCCTAGAATGACTTGTTTTTCAAAATGGAAAACAGAAGCTAAAAGTATCTCTGGGCCTCTTGAGGGGTCAGGCCTGAAACTAAACAGACTAAGCCAACTCCACCTCTAGGTTCACAGGCTTGCTTCCTTTTGCTTCTTGTGTTTTATCACTGCATTTCCTGCAAAATGATTTATCAGATATTCTGTGTTCATACATGGTAGAAAATAGTTGCCTCGGTCCATGTTCCACCAGGCATTAAGTAAATCATCAAACCTGTCCCGAATCCAAATTCCTAGGATTGAGTATTTGGTTCCAGGTGAGGTTAGGAGTCCAGCCCTGAGCCCTTCTTCCTTGCCTGAAGAGCAGGGTTATACATAGTACAAACACACTCTACACTCATCCCTTTTGTCATGAAGGATTAGTTTTAAGAGAAAAGGGCTTCAGGCCAAGAACAGTAGTCGAACTATTTGTTTTAATCTCCAGGGTTTTGTACAATGCCTGCAAGGAACACTGTAGCAATCCAGATTAGAAATGACTGCCTCGAACTAAGGCAGTGGCAATGAAGATGGTGAGTAGGAGACCGGGTCATAAATATTTAAAAGGCAGGATAACAGGATTTGATGACGAATATAGGATGTGAGCAATGAAGAAAATGGTTGAAATGAAGGGACATTTTTATTTTGTGGATTCAACAAACACAGAATCCCCTCAAGAGACAAGTTTGCATGAGTTACTCATTAGGGTGTGGAATTTTAAATTTTGTTAAATATTCTCCCGGTGGGTGAGATAAATGTGCTGTGTAGTGTAGAGGGACATGCGCTCCTCTCTGTAGGGAATCAAGTGATTGGACTAGGTAGAGACCCATTCTCTCCTATCTCTTCCTACCCCAGTCCAATTTTGCTCAGCAAAGGAAGCTTTTCCGGCTAGATGCAGAGACAGTGTACAGGAGAACTTATAAAGAGAAATCTGAGTCACCATAATTAAGCAAAGTAGGGGACGGGAGTGCTAGCCCAGTACACACTGATTTATATGGAAGTAGCTGAACATTTTCTCGATTTGGCTGGTAAATGCCCACTCCTCCAGGTTTAGGGATGAAATGATTGCCTACCACCTTCATTACATCATTACTTCTTTCCGTGGGGCCTGAGTGGGAACACAGACCTGCAGATGAATAAATCAGAGATTGTATTTAAGGCATCCTTGGCATAGGATTTCCTGCTGAGAATCTAAACTGAATCCTTGCTTCTGAAAAGCAATTTTTTAAAAACTTCTATGAGAACAAAAGAACAATCATGGTTGGAAAAAATTGTAGCTGTTCTCTGCTTGTGTGTGTGTGCCCAATCATTTGCCAGAGCTGCTCACAGAACTGCTTATGGAAGGGATGCTTAGGGCGCCGCATGGGGGAAGGGCTACGGAGCTTTCATTCTCTTTCTGGGTCCCCTACTTTACCAGAACCTCCACAGGTCTACCAACTTGCAAGTTCCGTGAACCCCGTCCTTGTGGGTTTGTACGGAGGCTTATTATGTAGGCATCACTGACTAAGCACTGGCCTCTCCTCCCTAGGGGCCAAGACTTGGGCTGGAAGTTCCAAGCCCTGACACAGTGGTTGTCCAGGCGTCCAGCCTTATCCTTCTGGCTTTCCAACTGTCACCTCAATGAACACAAAAGCAACGTGGTTGAAAGGGGCTTATTATGAATAACAAAAGGCCTTTTATGGCTCTTATCGCCTAGGAAATTCCAAGGGTTTTTAGAGCTCTGCCAGAAGGGAATGAAGACTGAATATATATTTCTTATTAAAAGTCACCATATCACATTACCCTTTCTGAAAATTTATTATTTCATACATATTGTTTGTATGTGTGCACCTATTTTTGTGACAATAGCTCCTAGAGACTGATCCAATTTATTTAAATTTTTCAATTAGCTGATAATAGCAAGTTTTTATGGGAATAATAGTAATTTTTTTCTCTAAAGGGACCTATTCTAAATTCAAATTAAGATAAAAACTGAGTGAGAACTTCTGAAAAAAAAACTATCTGGCATTCTAGTACTTCAATAACTAATTCATTTCACGTTCCAAACACGAAAGCAACATGGTGCTACTTAAAATTGTTCTTTTATATTTTATGCTTTTATTATGAGGTAAATGTCTAATTACAATAGTGATGTACTAATTTTTTGCTGCTCTCTTGAGCAAAACAAAATCAAGCCAGCCTGAAATAACACAAAAAATTTAATTAGGGAATGATTTTATATAATCAATCTTATATTGCTTTCAGACACTATTGGGCACTGGGGATGAAAGGCAGGCTAGGTCAGAAGGCCCAGAGAAGGGTTCTGTCACACCAGCCAAGAGGGTCCTTGACTTCATGCAGGATAGAAATCAAACATGAGCAGGAGAAAGTGAAAGCAGAGTTTATCAAATAGTGAGAATGACAGAGTATAGCATCTGGAGTGTCTGGGAGACTCGAAAGAAAAGGAGACTGAGTCTCATTGTTGCTTGGGGTTAGGGTTTAGATCGGAAAGGGGTCCAGGGTATGTGTTCTTTCAGGAATCTAGGGTAAGGTCTGATCAAAGACAGGTGACAGGTGAATAATAGGTACTATTTTATGAATCACTGAAGGTACGGGGTGTTGATGACAGCATCAGCCGAGGAGGTTTGTTCAAAGCTAATATCCTGGAACATTAGCTTTGGGATCAGGCTCTCCTTGATGTCATCCAGGTGTTTGGGGGCCTGGGAGAAACTCACAGAATGATTAACTTTCTTGCTTCCCCCTTCAGGGTAGGAATATAGCTTCTTTAGTTTTTACTCAGACACAAGGTGAAATATAGACCATGAAAAAATAAGGCCTGGCAGGAAAATAGCAGAAATGGAGCTTTTCCAAAATGGAGTCCCTTCAGCTTCCTGATTTCACAGGGAGTTCCCAAGTTTGAGAAGCTTTTCTTTAGTCTTTGAGCAAGGACCTGGGCAGAGATGGTCAGAGTAGACTCTGAAAAGAATAGAAGTGCTATTTTCTTTTTCTTTTATATATGTTTGTCCTGCTAAGAACAGAATATTCTGTGTAACTTCTTTTTTTATTGTGTGGTTTGTTTTTTTTTTTTGAAGCAAATAGGAAATTTTACATAACTAAAATAGCAGTGGTCACATGAATGAATGTGAGTTACCTGAAATTTTAGAAGTCAGTAATGGGGGTACCTGGTTGGCTTAGTCAGTAGAGCATGAGACTCTTGATCTCAGGGTCGTGGGTTGGAACCCCATGTTTGGCGTGGAGCCTACTTAAAAAGAAGAAATAAATAAAAATTAAAAGTCAGTAATTAGACAAATTAAATATTTTAATTGTCACTCATTTATTTGTCCGTTATCTAGAATAAATTATGTTATTGTCCAAAATGGAAGAAGAAGAAGAAGAAGGAGAAGAAGAAAGAGAAGGAGAAGGGGGAGGGGAGGGGGAGGGGGAGGAGGCAGAAGAGGAAGGGAATGAAGAAGGAGAAGGAGAAGTATTGAGTGTTCTCTATATGCCAGATAATCTTCTAAGCTCTGAACATTGCATACATTATTCAATTTGAAAAACAAATAAGCATACAAGGGGCGCCTGGGTGGCTCAGTTGGTTAAGCGACTGCCTTCGGTTCAGGTCGTGATCCTGGAGTCCCGGGATCGAGTCCCGCATCAGGCTCCCCGCTCAGCGGGGAGTCTGCTTCTCCCTCTGACCCTCTTCCCTCTCATGCTCTCTATCTCTCATTCTCTCTCTCAAATAAATAAATAAAATCTTAAAAAAAAAAAACAAATAAGCATACAAACAGAAAATATCCACGATACACTACTTTCTTCTTACTAGTCCCTTAATAGTGCATAGTAGAAACAATGGTCCCAAGCCAATGGAACGTCCAATAAGCCTTGTCCAAACACAACCAAGAAGCGTAATATTTCCTTTTGATCCAAACCAAAGTATATTCAATTCTTTAGCAAACTTGGGCTGTTGGTTAAGTGTTTGGAGAGATTTTGGGGGACATCAGATGCACTGTTGGATTTCAAAGAAATGAAGTGGGGTGTTGTGAAACAGGCACCAGGATGGACACTAAGTAAGCAACACTGCATCAGGCAAGTGTGTCCCTTCAGAGCTTAGCTCCCCACTGCCCAATCTCTAACTGGTCTTCCAGATACAAGAAACTGTCACTACCGAATTACTTAAGTGAATAACTGATACTTTATGAAATCTTAGAAAACTATTTCCAATGCCAGCGCTTACAAGGTTTTGTTTGTTCGTTTGTTGTTTGTTTGTTTTTTGCATTCTCAGAAGATCATAGTTAAGTTTTGGCAATGAGTAAACAACACTTGGTAGCTGGTAAAAACATGAAGCAAGGACTACCTATTGCTGGATCTCACTAGTGTGGTTCAGAGTAAAAATGGTGTGAGCATACTGACTCCCCTGGGTGAAGAATTGGCACTTGTGAGTTTCAAGAAACTTTACTGTCCTCAAAAGAGATTGGGACTCATGCCAACTTTTGCAGATGGGTCACGTTATGACATACTAAAACAGAAAGCAGCTGTGTGCTTTAATAGAATAATTTCAGACAACTTTCCTCAAAAAAGATGCATACAAGTAAGGTGTCCATCTCTTCATGCTTTGCCACTGATTTTTCTCTTTTTGAGAACAAGGTAGCCTGTAGACATTTGGCCCATATGGCATTTTTATTTTTTTAATTCAGAGATTTCAAACAGAAATATGAATTTTGGGGCTTCTCTGGAAGAGTCAGCAAATACACAAAGTAGAGTATTTTGGACTCTCTTTCCTGAATGGCTACAGTCAGCCAGAATTGAGTAGCCCTACTCTCTTTAAAAGGGCACATGTATTCCCCAGGCTTGGCATTGACTTTTAACCATTATTTGATAATGTTAGACAAAACCAAGTTAGTGATGTTTACTGGACAGCAGTTGGGAGGTAACACGTATGTTTTTGCCACTGTTTAACATTATTGTTATGTATTTGCCATATAGACATACTTATTAGCATATTTTACATTTTTCATACTAATATATTTTATAAAATTTGACAATCTATGATCTCAAGGTGTTTTCTTCCTATAAATTATCTACCCATTACATTGTAATAAGAGGAACTGAGGGTATGCAAATACTATGAAGTTTCATGTAACATCATGTGCTTCATAATACTTTAGGGGAATCAACACAGACCATGAGAAAAGAGAAGAGAATTTTATTCAAAATCTCTTGTGTGCCGTAAGAAATTCCGTTGAAGTTTAAATTAATACCGGTTGAATAATCAAAGCAAATATTGTCCTGCTGAATCCTACCTCATTTAAGTTTCAGTGCTATGGTCAGGTACGTCCTCATCAGAAAGTACCCATGAACTAGGCACATTCACAGGCACAAAGAGCAGCAAATATCTCATTCAAGTGCTTCATTGGGCTTCATGAACGGCTCTGGTCTCTGCCCAAGTTCAGGTTCATGTGTCCTCACCTAGAGGTGGTTTGCACCCATGTAAACCTTCACTGTTTCTAAAAACATGACTTTTCTCTACTCCAAGTTTCTTCTCTCCACCCAGTATAATCCTTAAGGGAGAAAATGAAGACAGAAGTGATAGATACCAGCAAGATACATTTATTGTTTTATTTTATTTTATTTTATTTTATTTTATTTTATTTTATTTTATTTTATTTTAGCATAGTGTGGTGTAGGAAAGATGTTAGGGTTCAAAGCCAACGGCCAAGAAAGAATTCTTGAGGTGTCTTTGGTGCAAAAAGGTGATTTTATTAAAGCATGGGGACAGAACCTGGGGGTAGAAAGAGCTGCAGTGGGGTCATGAGGAGCAGCTGATTATATATAATGTCAAGTTGGGAGGGAGTTAGGGAGAGTATAAGTCTCTAAGGAATTTTGGAAGCAAGGTTTCCAGGACCTTGATGGGACTAGCAATTATTGGGAAAAGGTCATTTATTACCGTCTAATAAAACCTTAGTCATAAGATCCTTCAAATGTGGTCGGTGGGTCATACACTTGGAGGGTGACTGCCAACAGGTATCTTGGTGGGTAGAGACAAAGGAAGTTTCCAAAGGAATTTTTGTATTCTAAAGTACAGGATCCTGGGGGTCGGGCTAAGATCGAGCAAAGTATGAACATCGAGGCATCCGAATTCCTAGAGGAAGGTCACTCTGCCTGTTTCAGTGGGCTGTAGGCAGTGAGGAAATCTAATTTTTCTTTGCCTTTGCCTGCCACATCACAGTGGACACACAATGTTACAATTTCAGGTGTACAACATAGTGATTTGACAAGTTTATACATGATGCTACACTCCCTACAAGCATAGCAACCATCTGTCAACACACAAGGTTGTTACAATAGCATCCATGCTGTTCCCTGTGCTGTGCCTTTTTTTCCTGTCACTTACTCGTTCCACAGCTGGAAGCCTGTGTCCCCTACTCGCCTTCACCCATTTTGCCCATCCACCCCACCGGCTTCCCTCCGGCAGCCATCAGCTTGTTCTCTGTATTTATAGGGCTGATTCTGCTTTTTGTTTATTTATTCCTTTGGTTTCTAGATCTGGAAAGATATTTTAATGCCTCTCTTCACTAGAAAGGAAAGTATCAGGAGGAAGTTGGAGAATACAGATCAATGGGATTTACTGGTTATACCCGTGATTAAGAAATAAAATTAGCTGTCAATATGGGGAAAAATTCAAACTGGTTAATTAACTATAATACTGCTACCCAATTAGCTATGACTTTGACTTTTATTCTCATGGTAGTGAATCCCATGGTTACATTTTGTGTTTATACAAATTTTATTTTATTATGGTACTTTTGTGAAATAGATTATATTTTAAAGAACTTTGAAGTTTATATTTGTCTTAGATAGGAAAATACCATTGCAAAACAGCATCAATTAAATGAATGGAAGAATAATTATTTGCTTAATTTTAATCTTTAAAGTTTTTTTACCAGACTTTATTTATTTATTTAATTTATTTATTTTAAAGATTTTATTTATTTGACAGAGAGAGACACACAGCAAGAGAGGAAACACAAGCAGGGGGAGTGGGAGAGAGAGAAGCAGACTCTCTGCTGAGCAGGGAGCCAGATGCGGGGCTCGATCCCAGGACCCTGGGATCATGACCTGAGCCGAAGGCAGACGCTTAACGACTGAGCCACCCAGGCGCCGCTCCCCCCCTTTTTTAAAGATTTATTTATTTATTTATTTATTAAAGATTTATTTCTCTATTTATTTGAGAGAGAGAGAGAGAGAGCATGAGCTGGGGGAGGGGCAGAGGGAGAGAGAGAGAGAAGCAGACTCCCCGCTGAGCAAGGAGCCTGATGTGGGACTGGATCCCAGGACCGTGGGATCATGACCCGAGCCGAAGGCAGACACTCAACCAACTGAGCCACCCAGGGGCCCTAAGACTTTATTATTTTAAGGACCATTTTAGGTTCACAGCAAAATTGAGAGGAAGGTACAGAAATTTTTCATATACTCCTGACCCACACTCACGCATAGCTTTTCCTTAAAGTTTTTGGGGGGTTTTATTTTTTTATTTTTATTGTTTTATTTGAGATAGAGGGCGAGTGGGGGAGGTGTGCAGAGGGAGAGAGAATCTCAAACAGGCTCCGCGCTAAGTGCAGAGCCCGACACGGGGCCATCCCATGACTCCCAGACTACACCCCAGTCGAAACCAAGAGTCAGACGCTGAAGGGACTTCACGACCCAGGCACCCCTCTTGCATAGCCTTTCCTCTTATCAACGCTCGCCAGCAGAGTGGTACATTTGGTACAACTGAAGAACCTAAACTGACACATCATTACCCCAAATCAGTTTACATTAGGGTTCCCTCTTGGTGCTGTACATTCATTTCACGGTTTAGACAAATGTGTAATGACATGTAGTCACCATTATAGTATCATCTGAAGTAGTTTCGTTGCCCTAA
Source organism: Callorhinus ursinus (assembly GCF_003265705.2). Taxonomy (NCBI): domain Eukaryota; kingdom Metazoa; phylum Chordata; class Mammalia; order Carnivora; family Otariidae; genus Callorhinus; species Callorhinus ursinus. Next base: position 9,994,238 of record NW_027397094.1, on the reverse strand, counting down.
AAATCCCCCATGCTCTGCCTCTGTATCCCCCTTTCCTCCCTAACTTCTGGCAAGCACTAATTTTTTTGCTGTTTCCATAGTTTTGCCAATTAATTAAAATTTTTTTTAAGTACAAGACAAAGATATGGTATAATATGAGGCAGGGTTTGGATATGCTTTCCTTATTCTTGGAATAACCAAAAGATGACAAATGTAAATAACTTTTCCAAGTAGCAAAGCAAATCTCTAGCAGAGGCAAGAATCTGCAGTCCGTTTTTTTTCTTTTTAATACTCCCCAATATTTTTCCATAGCAGTAGATTTACTTTATGATCCCAGCTGATGCTTCTGAGAAAACATTGTGAACCAGATGACTTCATTTAACATAGAGAAAAATTATATTAACTGATTTTAAGATATGTATCTTCTGTCTTAACATATATATTTTCTGACGTAAGACAAAAATATATGTATTTTCTGAAATTCCTTTTAGGGTCCTCTTCATAAGAGGAATTTCCATGTAAACAATTTTTCTATTAAGAAACTGAATTGTCTTGAAGTGGACCTCTAGTTATTTAACTGGGAAGAGCACTAGTCAGTAGAGGCACTTAAGGGACTGTCTTCAAAACCTAATGATGTAATGTATGGTGATTAACATAACATAATAATAAAAACTATATATATATAAAAAGGGACCGTCTTCCTTTGAGTTCTTACCTCTCAGCAGGGGAGGTGAGTTGTCAGATGAAAAAATCCATGTGAAGGGAAACAGAGTCTTCCACTTCATATAAACTGCAGTTAAGAATGATATACATTCCCATTGATGTTTTATAGCTTTTGGGGGTCATTAATTTGGGTAGCAAAAATAAAAATATTGGAACAAATATTTTCATAATCATTTATTAAAATCAAAGGCCCCCCTCGACTGTGCAAGCATTGCAAAAATGCCCATTCATTAACTGTTTAATCAACCAATGCCTATTACATACTCATATAACAGTAAATTCTTCTAACTTGACCCAAATCTTAAGAATTACCATTTTTCATTTTTCTATTCTTTTTTTTTTTAGAGAGAGAGAGAGAGAGATAGAGAGCAGGTGAGTAGGGAGGGTCAGAAGGAGAGAGAGAATCCCAAGCAGGCTCCACACTCAGCACGGAGCTCGATTCGGGGCTTGATCCCATGAACCCGAGATTGTGATCTGAGCCAAAATCAAGAGTTGGACACTCAACCGACTGAGCCACCCAGGCGCTTCATCTTTTTCTCTTTTGATCTTATCACTTGGATGATCTTATCACATATGACTTTAAAAATAACCTATACACTCATGACACCATGTGCATTTCAGTTGTAACCAGAACGATTCAGACCTTTTATTGACTTTAATTATTATTTTGGAAAACAAGTATGTCACAATTTGTACCAAAACCCCACTGATTATCAGTAGCACAAAATGATCTATACTTGACCTCAGGCTCATGTGTCTGTGGGTCAGCTGGTGTGGCTCTGCTTCATGCTGCCAGGCCATAGACAAGCTCAGGAGCAAACTTCCATGAGTGTTTATTCGGGGACCTAACGGGACTGTGGCGACCCAAGAGAAACCAAGCCAACGCATTTCTGGGTTCTGCTTGTACCGCAGATGCTAACATCCCTTTGACTGAAATAAGTCGCAGAGCCGAGCTCAAATCAGGTAGTAAGGAGTGCTTCTGTCTGCCATGATGCGGTAGGGGAGCATGTGAACGTTATGAAACAGAGATCTAATTTACCTCCACGGAGAGAGGCTGATGATTAATGAAGCGTGCGCCTAACTGGAGACAATAGCCAAACAAATACTACAATTAAATTTGAAAAAGTATCACAAGGGGAAGATAAAGATAAGTGCATACATCTATGGTCCAGAAAGGAAGATATAATTGAGAGTCAACAAAGCCAAGAGTTGATTTTTCAAAAATAACATTAAACAGGGTCAAATACATGGCAAATTTGATCACAGAGAGAAAAGGAGAGAGAGAGGGAATGGGTGGGAAGAGGAGCAAACATGTATTCCTTTCACTGCTCTGTTTCTTTTTCAGTTCACTAGGGTATATGCGAGTAGGATCAGAGAGATTCGGAGAGTTCTTTCTTTGCTCTATTTGATAGCCTAGCAATGCTGTAACTGATATATTCATTTTAGTTGTCCAGAATCCAGTTGTATTATAGTTGCCAGACCCTGTAGAGTATCTAGTTTGTCATATTTCTGAAAATTAAAGCCTCTATCGCTGCAGATCCCAGAATGTATGCAACTTATTTGGGGCTGGACCCTGGTCATTGAGAGAGAAAAATCCTCCCTTTGCTTGCGTTAGTTGTGGATAAGAGAGGACTCTCTGACAGCCTACAGAATTTGCATGAGGGAAATCACGGGAAAAGCACAGTATCTTTGTTCCGTTCCAGTAAGCAAAGCACCCAAGTGGAGAGGTCGTAGGGCCCTGGGGCTGAATCAGGCAGCACTCTGCTCCTCGTTCCCTTCCAGATGATGGGACTGGTTCCTGAGAGCCGCCTTGTCTAATAGTGATCTTGACACCAACGGTCTTAACACCCCTGGCAGGCATCCCCCCCACCCCCAGGCTGTGCGTCTAGAGTTTTGCAGGTCCCAGGAAGGGGGGTGGGGTTGCAACTACAAATATTTTCGTTTCTTTCTTACCTCCTCTCCTGAGTCAGAGAGCACATTAAAGGTGAAACTTGCCAGGATTGAAATGCCTAGTTGAGTTTGACAGTGATATATCACCCCAGGAACCTGCAGAGATGAACAGGCTCGAAACTGCAGAAGAAGTTAGCAGGTGTGTATTACAACCAGGAGAGTTGGCAGAAAGCCACTCCCAGTTTTATGCTATTTTAAAATACGAAAACGAAAAGTTACGGAAGGAGGGAGGTGAGGGAAAGTGTTTTAAACAGAGGGAACAACATCTGATGTCCTTCAGGGCTCTGAGGCAAGGAAGACGTTTCAAAGAACGAAAACATATCAGCAGGGCAGGAAGCATGGCTCATGTTGAGCAGATGCCACACTGGGCGGAGGCACGTAAACCTTTTTAAACAGTTTTCATACTTTATCCTGCCCTTGCCAGTTCCTTCTTTGAACTTACAGGTCAAGTTTCACTAGATTCAGCAAACATATATAGCCTACCTTCCAAAAGTCGCCGGTGGTGCCTGGCATGGGCACACATTATTCTGCTGAGAATTAACACATTTTTGACTGTTTATATTTGTGAAAGAGAAATTCTATGCCAGGTAAGATAACAAGGAGGCTTTTACACCCGGGACTTTGAATAAACGACCAGAAGAGAAGGTATAGCCTTTGTTCTCCACCGTGAAGAGCCTCAGCTTTCACCCCATAACATCTCTGCCAGGAAAGCAGGTCACTGCACACTCAGGACCCGTCTCGAGGCAAACTTTTGGTGTCATCTTGCTCTCTCATTTTTGTATATCTTCTGTTGTCTTTAAAATACATATGTTTGGTGCCTGGTGGCTCAATCGGCGAAGCGTCTGCCTTCGGCTCAGGTCATGATCCCAGGGTCCTGGGATCGAGCCCTGCATCAGGCTCCCTGCTCAGTGGGGAGCCTGCTTCTCCCTCTACCTCTGCCCCTCCCCCTGCTCGCACTCTCGCTCTTGCTCTCTATCAAATAAATAAAATCTTTAAAAAAATGCATATTTCCCTTCACTCTTCACAGTCATTTAAATCGTATGATACTAATTCTTGTGATCGTTATCTGTTTCTAATTTTTTAACACAATTTTTTTTTAGCTTTCTATTTACAAAATTTATCCTTCTAGATTGATGCTTACATCTGTGGCTTCTCCCTTTCACGTTCTGTCCTAAATTTCTTTGCCTTTGAGTTCTTTTAAAAATAGTTTACACTTCTGTGACAGTAATTCAATTTTAATTTTGGGTTAGGGCTAGCCTGTGTTTGCAATTTCCTTTCATTTTCTTTTGCTGCTCTTGTCATTATTTTGTTTATTTATTTATTTGTTTATTTAAGTAGGCTCCATGCCCAGCATGGAGCCCAATGTGAGGCTTGAACTCAAGACCCTGAGATCAAGGTCTGAGCTGCGATCAAGGGTCGGACACTTAACCAACTGAGCCACCCAGGCACCCCTTGTCATTATTTTAAAATGGTTATTTTCCCCTTCCCCCCTCTCCTTATCTGGAATTTTTCTATTTCGATGTGCTCGTATACAGGCAGACTAGCTAGAGACTTGCCTATAGGTGTGTGAGGCAGAGACAGAGCAGAGAACATAAAAGGCTGAGAACATAAAAGATCCACCTTCTCTCCCCACAGAATGGCTTGGAGACCTCCCCAGTGTGAGTCTCCCATGTCTGGTCAGAATGTCTCTCCCTCTCCAATTAAAGAACAAAACCAAAATGTTTTTAGGTTAATGGTCATATTTTCTCTCTATATTGTACCTATATTAAAGCAGTACCACCCCCCAGGATGCCTGAGTGGTTCAGTCAATTAAGTGTCTGCCTTCAGCTCAGGGTCATGATCTCAGGGTCCTGGGTTTGAGCCCCACATCGAGCCCCACATTGGGCTCCCTGCTCACCAGGGAGTTTGCTTTTCCCTCTCCCTCTGCCTCTCCCCACCATTTGTGCTCTCTCTCTCTAATAAATAAATATAATCTTAAAAAAAACCCCACGAATAACAGTACCACCCCCAAAACCCAGGCAACTCACACTTTCAGACCCTGTTCTCAAACCATATATTAAGAGTTAGATATTTCTACGTGCATGAAATCCAGCATATGAAACCACTGGATTTGGGGAATACCTTTCTAATATGTTTTGAGTCAGAAGGGGGATAGCCAACAGATCATACCAGGGGATAGTCCTTCATATAATAATTCTGGGATTGCCATGGAAAGGTCCACTGAATTTGGAGGTCGTAGATTTATGAGAGGAAGCACAGAAAAGCATGTATGAAATCTTTTGCTATCACTTTTACATTAACCAAATGATCATATTTTATATATATATATACATATATATACACATATATATGTGTGTGTATATATATATATATGAGGTATTATGTATCTTACGTATTTCTGGTTATGCTGATTCTATCTTTCTAGTAAGATCCTAAGATTCGAGCAGAGGAATGCTGCAATCAGACAGGTCGTTTTGTTTTGTTTTCATTCTAGTTGCTGTGGGGAGGATGCAAGAGGAAGCAGGAGACCTGTTCAGGTGATGTGACAGTCCAAGGGAGAGATGTGTGCGGTTTGCAAAAAGAGTGAGAGCAGTGGCAGTAATGAGGGAAGTTAATCATCTGTCTATATTTTGGAGGAAAGTTTCTTGAGGTTGCTTGCGGTGCATGAAGGAGAGGAGTCAGGACAACTACAAGGTTTTGACCCGAGTAACTAAAAGAATGAACTTGCCACTATCAAGGCTGGAGAACTTCTGGATGGACACAGATTTGGGGAGAGGACAGAGATGTGGGCTTTGGTTGTAGACATGTTAATTTGCAACGGCCATTAATCATGAGTGAAGATGGCAATACGCTGTCTGAGAGCTTTAACTTTTTTTTTTTTTTTTGATAAATTGCTACACAGATTTTAATAGCTTTATTCCCAGGTCATTTTTGCTTGATTTGGGGGTTTGCAAATTATAACTTTTCATATAATTGCATTTTTACCAGTTATTGGTATATTAAAATTCAACTTGAGATTTTTTATGTGCCCAATTCATATTAGCAGTGATCATCTCTAGTCTTTCTTTCTAATTATCACATATTTTATTATTTCCTCTTGTTTTCAGCCCTTCCTGGGACTTATATTAAAATACCGAAAAGAAGTGATAATAGAGCACATCTTTTTCTTGTTTCTGATAGTAAAGGGAATGCTTTCAATTTTCATATATATATATATATACATATATATATATATGATTTCCTGTAGGTTTATGAAGATGCTTATTATCAGATTAAAATTCTCATGTATCAGTATCAGAGTTTCTACCATCAGTGGATGTCGAACTTGTACTTTCTCTATGGCTATTGGTATAATTTTGCTTTTCCTGTATTAAAGCGTAAATAAAGTAAATGATTTTTGTTTGGGTCCCAACACTAAGTCAACCAATTATAAACTAAATGAGTTCACAAAGTATTAATTTTTGTACATTGCAGGGACTTTTCAGACATCTGTTCATTGAAGGGTACATGATTTAAAATGGTGCTGCTCATTTGTTTTTCACAGGTTTAATTGGTCATTCTACTGTATAATTTTTTTTTAAAGATTTTATTTATTTATTCATGAGAGACAGAGGGAGAGAGAGAGGGAGAGAGAGAGAAGCAGAGGGAGAAGCAGGCTCCCAAGGAGCAGGGAGCCCGAGGCGGGACTCGATCCCGGGACCCTGGGATCATGACCTGAGCCGAAGGCAGACGCTTCACCATCTGAGCCACCCCGGCGCCCTCTACTGTATAATTTTATTGCAAGACATTTATGTGCCAGTGAAGACACATGTCAGTTCCAAGAGAGGTCACATAGAGTCAAGGCTCACAGTTTCCCCAACGAGCTACAGATACACAGCACTAAGTTAACAAATGCAGAAGCGTATGCAAAACAGACCACTCTAAAGCCATTATTCTACTAAATACCTACATATTATCCGAACCGCATACAAGGATTAATTTCCTTTCAACCAAGGAAAGAGATGCTTTTTGTCCTATCCTGGATCAGCCACTACTTGTTTAATCACATTAGGTATCATGCTGGCCTATCCTTCTTGAAACCATACTCACACCTTTTATTTTTTCTCACCCCAAAATGGTCTTCTGATGTGTAGTATATCCTGAAAAGAATGTCTTTTTTTAGTTACCCTTCTTTAAAAAAATGCTTCCCTTAAAATTTATGTGTTCTTAACATCAGAATGTATACTGTAATGGTCACATATGATCCAGTGTCCAGATTTCTGTTTTTAAAATTATGGTATGAGATATTTGTGGTTGGGATTTGCAAATAAAACAGGACCAGCACAAAAAAAAAATGCACTAGTTGATGATAACTCTGTATGCTTTACACGGTTATCATAGAGTTAGCAAATAATAACCTTGTAAATAGTAAAATTAGTAAAACCAAAGAAATACTGCCAAGATGGAGTAGCCAAGGAAAAATAGTATGTTCACGACTGTACTCTTTTACCTAGTTTGATCATCTTGCATACTTAAGGACCTTTCTGTACCACAGAACCCACAATAGTCCTGTTCAGAAACATTTAGTCAGTAAATGCAAATGAGCCACAATTTTCCTTCTGCAATTTTCCAACTGGCACACTCTTACTGCAACATGATCAACTCTACTTAGGAGAAGGTGGCTTTTCCCTGCCATTTGCAATTATTTCTGCATACGGGAAGAGCATCTTTGTATTTGTGCAGGCCAGCTATGTGGATTCTGTTTCTCTAGTACATCCTGTACTGCAAGTGAAATAAAATTATTTCTCACTCTAGCCTTGGGAAGGAGGAAGCAGGTCTTCATTGGGAATTCAAAGTCAGTTCTCCCACTAAATTCCATGATATTCCCGTGAATGTTACTGGACAGTACAGAATTTATAGTTTAATCATGTCAGGTTGACACTCATGGAAACTTCATTCTAGTTATTTAGATAAGGAAAACAAAATTATTAATAATAGCAATCCAAGAGAATGAATTGAATAGTCCCAGATGATACAGGAAGCCTAGCATTTGCTGTTGCAAACGACAACCAGCATGGGCTTTGGGATTTATAGAGAAGTGTGTTATGCCTATCAATAATCCCATATCAAAATAATATATTCATATTTTCACAGATACATTCCCTATATATTTTTGTATAACAATTCACCTGTTTTTATAATATTAGATCCCCACCTTCAGACTCTGTTTTAGTAATCATAACATCTGTGTCGTTAGGATTTTTCTGGAATCAATATTGCTTTTTGCTGCAATGTAATAGTTTCTTGTTGATTTTTACCAAAACTATTGTCCTCCTGTGGATTGAAATATCTTGTCTCTTAGCCACCACTTCCACTTATTACTTACACTCTGGCTTCACAGGGAGTGTTCCCTGAGTTGTAGTTCAGCAAATTGCCGTTCACGGAAATGAAATCACTAAAATAAAAAATGCTTTTCCAGAAAGAAAAATTGTGGAATAACTGGAGACAAAATAGTTCAGCAAACACTGTTATAATCTTTTTTTTTAAAGATTTTATTTATTTCTTTGGCAGAGAGAGACACAGCGAGAGAAGACGCTTAACGACTGAGCCACCCAGGCACCCCCGATTTTCTTTCATTTTGTATTTTACTTTAAGAAATGCCTCATAGAAATTTGCCCCTCCTTTTTTTCCCCCCATACTCACTCTTAGTCCCTGTGCTTCCAATTACCCATTAGTAAATTACTAGAAATTAATGAATTTTCTCTTCTTTTGGGCCTCCTTTCTTTCTTTCTTCTTTCTTTTTAAGGATTTATTTATTTATTTGAGAGAGAGAGAGAGGACACGGGAGGAGGGGGAGGGGGAGGGGGAGAGGGAGAGAGAGAGAGCATCCTCAAGCAGACTCCCTTCTGAGTGCAGAGCCCAAAGCGGGGCTCCATCCCTGGACCCGGAGGTCATGACCTGATCTGAAATCAAGAGTCAGACACTTAACTGACTAAACCACCCAGGCTCCCCTTCCTCTTCTTCTTTATCATTGGATTCTTAATAGGTACAATATTTTGGGGGACATATTAATAATATATAACAAATACTTCAATAGAGAGCATATGTATTACCTTAATATCTGAGTTAACATTTATCATAAAAAGATAATCAAGGAAATTCCAGCATGCTCATTAACAAGTGATTTGTATTAGCCCCTTTAGAATGACAATACTGTACATTTGTTGAGGACTGGATCTACAGCTCAGTCATAATCTTTGTGATTTAGATCTTCCTAGGTTGGGATGTTTTGGGAACTTCTGGTTTTAGCACTGAGGTGCAGAGAGCTGAAAAGAACTTTGGTCTAAAATTGCAAGAGAAAAGGTGAATGAATTCTAATAAAGGACTTTCATGAACCCATTGTTGATCTGATGTCACAGGGCAGACAGCTACTCAGGCAACCCAAGAGAGACAGTCATGAGAAAAAGAAACAGACATGAAAGACTTCCTAAATTCTATATAAGTCAGTTGAAAGATTAACCTGGAAAGGTTTAAGGAACTGCTAACAGTGGAGTGTGGGTTAGTTTGAGAATGTAAAACCCTGGGGAAGTGCCAACATAGATGGTTTCTCACTCTAGTGTGGGGCTTTATTCCAGGAAACCCATTAGGCTCTCATGGGGATGTTCGGAAAGAATCTAGAGAAAGTTTCTTACACGTTGGAGGGAAAGAGGAGTCACTGTCAAAATATAATCAAACTGCCCCCTTCTTTCCCCCTCACCCCATCTACACTATAGAAAAATGGACTAAAGCTTCAGGGGCAGGCACTGGAATACTCCCATTGCATGTGGGGGTGGGGAACTGAGGCCATTAACAAAAACTCCATCCAAAACTACCATTGTTCCTATGTAAAACAATAAGCACACACACACACACACACACACAGAGAGAGAAAAAGTTTAATCTGCAAGGAGAAAGTCCTCAAAATTGCAGTCCAAGTATATTAGTGAATCCTCACTGCAGTGAGAAGAGAGGAGCAAAGGGAAAAATAGAGAAGCTTCAGCTCCAGCCCCGGGGGAGGGACAGAAACACTTGTGAAGGCCACATCCCTGAGATACAGGTCACAGAGTGTGTCTAATACAGAAGTTAATCAGAACATCAGGGAACACTTATTCTTCCCTCACCATCACGCTAACACGCCTCTCTCAGAATGAAAGGGGAATGCAATTGGAGAGAATCAAGGAAAGACTCTGAGGAGCAGCACAAAGGGAAAACCAGAATCAAGCAAGGAGATAAACATGAAGTATCACTAGAAGAAGTTGAAGTCTCTGGTGCCTTTAGCAGCAAACTCCATCTCTGGTAACCATAGCGATAGAAAATGTCAAACCCACCCAAACTCTTGACCAGATTAACACAAACTTCATACTACATAGGTCTAGCAGAAGGAAGGCATACTTATCTCTATACACTTACTTCAGTATCTGTTGTCATAAACAGTATCTACAGGCTTCAACAACAACAAAAAAATCTAAGCATAGCATAGCAAAAAAGTACAGCAAAAAGCAAGACAAAGGATAATTAAAAGAAACAGACATTTGTCAGAATCATACACAGACACTGACTTGACATTTTCAGATAGGGAATTTAAAATATCTACGAATAATATATTAAAGTTTTTAATGGAACAGATAAATAGTATACAATATTAGTTAGGTTAATTCAGCAGAAAGTTGGAAATTATAAGAAAAACACAAATATTAGAAGTCAAAACAGTATCACAGGCGCCTGGGTGGCTCAGTTGGTTAAGCGACTGCCTTCGGCTCGGGTCATGATCCTGGAGTCCCGGGATCGAGTCCCGCCTCGGGCTCCCTGCTCAGCGGGGAGTCTGCTTCTCCCTCTGACCCTCTTCCCTCACGTGCTCTCTATCTCTCATTCTCTCTCTCTCAAATAAATAAATAAAATCTTTAAAAAAAAAAGTCAAAACAGTATCAAAAATGTAGTATGTCTCTGACAGTCTTATTAGTAGACACTTCCAAGGAAAACCTTAATTAACTAGAAGATAACCAACACAAATTACAAAGAGAAAAAAAAAAAGTTGGGTTGGGGAAGGAAAACGACTAGCATGTCCAAGACCTGGGGGACAATATCAAACACTCTGACGTGGACGTAATTGGAATCCCCAAATAAGAATAAAAAGAAACGAGGGCAGAAGAAATATTTGAAGAAATAGTGTCAGGACTTTCCCACTTAGTGCCTACAGGCAGCTACACCTCAATAACAGGAAGCAGTTAGCATCCAGGTTTTGTTTCTAAATACCACTGGCCAATAAAAGGAATCATGGCTCTTTAAATAAATGGCTGATTTTAGGGCTGTGGCAAGGAAAATATAGCTTGAGTCCACAGCATCTGGTAGTGCCAGATAGTAAAGAAGAATCCAAGAAACAAAAGAGTGGAGAGTCATGTCAAAGGGAAACAAGAGCCGAGCCTAAAAGAACTTCGATAATTAAAGCTAGAACAATCTGATGACAAAAGAAATGCTATGGTATTGTATTAAGACTCAAATATAAAATAAATATGTATGGGTCTATACTGGTATAAATGATTGAATAAAGAAAAAGTGAGGCAGAAGAAACAAGTTTTCCTTAATGTGGAATTCCAAATAATATATGCTGATACTCCCCTCCAGGAAGTGGAGCTTCATCAATTCCCCAATATCCTTCAAGTGTGTGCTGAATTTAATGGCTCCCTTCCAAACAATAAAATATAGAAAGGAAAAAACAGTAATTTTGGAGGGGAGAAACTTGACAAACTTTATTTTGATGCTTTAACCGAGTATCAAGGTCAACATCAAAAGTGATGTCATGTTGATATTGTATACCCCATATATGGTGTGGTGAAAATGATACATTTTTCCCAAACTCTCAGTCTGATCATGAGAAAGTATGAGAAAAACTCAAATTAAGTGACTTTCTGCAAAATATGTGACCAATACTTCTCAGAACAAAGTCATGAAAACAAGAAAAGTCTGAGAAATTATCATGGGCCACAGGAGGTATGGCAACTAAATGAAATGTGGAATCCTATACTGGGTCCGAGAATAGAAAGAAAGACATTAATGGAAAAACTGGTGAAATCCAAATAAGTCTGTGGTTTGGTTCATGTGCCAAGCTTAAGTTCTTGGTTTGACAAATGTACTGAGATATGTAAGGTGTAAACCTTAAAGGAAACTGGATGAAGGGTCGGAACTGGGGGAGAACTGTCTGTACTACCTTTGACACTTCTGTAAATCTGAAATTATTTCAACATTTTAAAAGAGAATTAAAAATTAAGTGAAACAAAAATATACACATATATTAAGTGACTCAGGAAAAAGTAGTTGTTAAATTAATGAGATAAAACTTGGATTTTTCTTATTGTAAATCATAATAAGACCAAAGTTAAAATACAGTACAAGTTTTTATTATCACATAAATAAGCATCATTAAGAGACGGGAGCGCAATATAGAGCAGCAAATCTATATGAGATTTTTCCTATAACAGGTAGAAACACATACTACAAAAGGATTTCTCAGATTATATCCAAGACTGTCCAAGATTATATGTAACCACTTGGCCTCACATTTATATTTATCTATTAATCCATAAATGGTTCCATATTTGCATGCCTAGTTCAAATAGGTCTGCCACATTTTTGATTCTCAAACCTACATGTTGAAATTCAGGTATCAGACAATAAATATCATTTTCTCAGTACTTCAGAAAATGAGAATGATCAATCTCTGTGTTTATCATCTCCTACAAGATTAACATATATATTTTTTAAAGTTTTTGTTCCCCCTGTGGATATACAAGTTATCCATTATCAAAATTAAAACACTTAGGAAGCAAAGTGGGAATTCTTTTAAAATCTTTGCACATTTTAAGTAGCTAGGATAGAATATATTTGATCCAACTGAAATGTGGACAAACATGTTCTCAAACTAGATGGTAAACTAATTATTGTGGTAACAATGCTCTGTGTTTTGTGAGTGCATTGCGTGTTGTAGAAATACAATATACACAGATACAGTAAATACATATAATACATAATATAAACATAACACAATAGATAATATAACACACAAATCTGTGTATTCACAGACATACAATAAATACATATAAATGCATTATATGCATCAGAATTACTAATTTCAACTATAAACCATCTTAAAAGACCTCCAACAGTTCAAAACTAAAGTTTTATCTATTTTTATCTTTCTCATCTCTCGTTAGTTGGTTTAGTCATTCCCAGTAAGCAAGACTGAATTCAAATAATTTTATGGAAGACATTCAGTTGTGATATAAACTTCAGAGAAAGTAGAACTATTGTCTTGAGAATAAGCATTTCTTGCAAATTGAAATGTATGAAATCTGATTTATTTTTTCAAAGCATAAGTTAAGCAAGATACTTGGTATTTTAAAGATTAAAAGTTGCATTTCAGGCTGTGCCCAAACATCATAACATTGAAAAAAAATAGTGAACTTCTTGGAGTTATTTCCTTAATTGAATAATTACCTCTTGAATATGATCTAGAAATTTTAAATGTATAGTTGTTTAAGTACAAAGTGGTTTCGTATAATAACATTTATTGGGGAGAAAAGTTCATAACTCAAGATCTGAACACAAAAGCTTTATATGCTTATAAAAAGTTATGTCTTTATATCTTACTATTATAAATAAGATAAACCCATTTCACCCTAGCATATAAAACATAGGAATTTGATTTCAGAAAGGCTGACAAGATCTAATTTACTAACGACCTTTTTCAGACATTAGTTGAATTCAAAAGTTAAGGATTTCAAATCCCTCAGATTATTCAATAGAAGCAAGAAAAGTTCTGTCAAGATTTTAAAAGAGGGAGAGAGATAAAAGAGGCTTAAAAAAATGAGGAGAGCTTCTGGCACCTCTTGGACAATAACAAAATATCTGGTAGTGCTATCATCAGAGTTCCAGGAGGAAGGGAGTGGGGCTGAGAGTATTTTTGTAAAGATTTTTAAATTTATTTTAGAGAGAGAGAGAGAAAGAGACAGAGAGAGAGTGAGAGGGAGGGGGCAAGGGAGGGGGAGAGAGAATCCCAAGCTGATTCCAGGCTGAGTGGGGAGCCTGACAAGGGGCTTGATCCCAGGACCTTGAGATCATGACTTGAGCCCAAATCAAGAGTTGGATGCTTAACCCATGAGCCTCCCAGGTGCCCCTGAGAGAGTATTTGAAGAAATAATGGCTGCAAGTTTCCCAACTTTGTGGAAGAGACATACTTGGAGGTCCAGAAATCTATGCACTCCCCACCCAAATAAGATTAATTCAAAGAAATTCATACCAAGACACATCAAATTAAAATTTATGAAAACTAAAGACAAAAACGAATCTTGTAAGTGGCAGACAGAAAGGGCATATAACCTATACAAGAGCACTAACTGGAATTAGAGAAGACTTCATGTGTGAAATCATGAAGGCCAGAAGGAAATAGTATAGTATTTTTCAAGTGCTGAAAGAAAAGAACTGTCAACTGGGAATTTTACATCCAGTAGAAGTATCCTTCAGGAATAAAAGAGCAATTAAAAGCCTTCTCAGATGAAGGAAAACTAAAAGAATTTGTTTTAGCAGACCTACCCTTAAAAATTGGTCCATAGGAATTCTTTGAACAGAAAGGAAATGATCAAAGGAGGAATTTGGAGTACCAGAAAGGGAGAAGGAACAAAAGAAAAGAAATATGGCTAAAATGGGATAAAATAAGTCATCTGTACCTTGTGAGTTTAACAAATTATATTTGATGATTCAAACAAAAATTACAATATCACTTGATATGCAAGACAATGGTTTCTGATAGAGGAGAAAGTAAATGCACCAGGACTGGGGGTTTTCACATTTTCACTCTGGTGGTAAATTATTGTCACCACTACACTGTAATAAGTCTAATGTGTAGATTATAATACTGAGAAACTACTATATACAAAAAGATATACTCAAAGCATTATTAAAAAATCAGGATGGAATCTTGAAAAATGTTCATGTAACTCATAGAAAAGCAACAAAAGAGAAGCGAAGGAACAGAGTCCATAAAAAAATAGAAAACAAATAATGAAATGGTAGACTTAAGTGCTAACATATCAATAATTATCTTAATTACAAATGACTGAAGTACACCAATCAAAAGACAGAGATTTGGAAACAAAAACAAAAAGAATAACCCAACTGAAAATTGTTTATAAACAACTCAAATCAAATTCAATCACATAGGTAAGTTGAAAGTAAAAAGATGGAAAAAGATATACAATGTAAATATTCATTTTAAAAATACAGAAGTGCTATATATGATAAATAAGACTTAAAAGTAAAGAAAATTACTCAGGAAAAGAGGGATATTATGTAAGGATACAAGAATCGATACACCAGGAAGACATAATGATCCTTTTTTTTTTTTAAGATTTTATTTATTTGACACAGAGAGAGAGAGAGAGACAGTGAGAGAGGGAACACAAGCAGGGGGAGTGGGAGAGGGAGAAGCAGACTCCTGCTGAGCAGGGAGCCCAATGAGCCTGATGCGGGGCTCGATCCCAGGACCCTGGGATCATGACCTGAGG
>NW_027397094.1:9928979-9978911 GCF_003265705.2 Callorhinus ursinus | reverse complement strand
AAGATTTTATTTATTTGACACAGAGAGAGAGAGAGAGACAGTGAGAGAGGGAACACAAGCAGGGGGAGTGGGAGAGGGAGAAGCAGACTCCTGCTGAGCAGGGAGCCCAATGAGCCTGATGCGGGGCTCGATCCCAGGACCCTGGGATCATGACCTGAGCCGAAGGCAGATGCTCAACCATCTGAACCACCCAGGTGCCCCAACATAATGATCCTAATGTGTACATGGCAAATAATAGAGTCTCAAAAATATGTCCAGCAAAAACTGGAGAAACTAAATGGAAAAATAGACTAATCCACAAATTTACTATCCCCCTCTCTTAAACTAATAGAAATATTTGACAGAAATCAGCATGTGTATAGAGGATCTGAACAACACAAAAAAACAACAAGATTTAATTGGCATATATAGAACATCTCACCCAAAAAGAGAAGATTTTTTTCTAAGCTCCAATAAAATATTCACCAAGATAGATTCATCATAAAACTAACCTTAACAAATTTTAAAAGGGAAACAATAAAGATCTTAATGGAATCAAACTGGAAATTAATAAATAAACAATAGGAAAATCTCTAAACATGTGGAAATTAGACAACACACTTTTAAATGACTCATGAGTCAAAGACCATGTCTCAAAGGCAATAAAAATTACATAGAATTGAATGCAAATATAAATACAACATTTGCCCGGGGGGGGTGCAGGTAAAGCAGTACTGAGAGGGAAACTTAACAGCACCTAATGCTTAAATTCAAAGAGAGGAAAGGTCTCAAATCAATAATCTAATTTTCTTCCTCAATAAAGTAAAAAAAAAAAAAAGCAAAATGAACACAAGCAAGTGAAAAAAAAAAGAGTAATAAGATAGAAATCAACTAAATTGCAAAAAACAAGCATAGAGAAAATCAATAAAATAAAAAGCTGGTTCCCTGAAAAAAAAATTTAAAAATGGTAAAACTGACAAAGATAAAAAGACATAAGGCACAAATCAACAATACCAAAAATGAAACAGGGATATGCAAATTGATCCTCTATCCACTAAGAGGAAATTATGGGATACTACAAACAAATTGAAGCTCATAAACTAGACAATTTAGAAGAATGGACCAAATCTACGAACCATTGACTACTAGAACACTAAAACAATTGAATCTGAAATTTAAAATCTCCTGAAAATGAGAAAAAAAGCGGGGGGAGGGGTGGGCGCCTGGGTGGCTCAGTCTAAGTGTCAAACTCTTGATTTCAGCTCAGGTCATGATCTCAGGGTCTTGGGATGGAGGCCTAAGTCAGGCTCTGCACTCAGTGGGGAGTCTGCTTGAGGATTCTCTCCTTCTCCCTCTCCCTCTGCCCCTTCCCCTGCTCACGTGCATGTTCTCTCTCTCAAATAAAGAAATCTTAAAATAAATAAATAATAATTAATTAAATAAAATCTCTGGAAAATGAAATTTGAAGGCAAAATAGTTTTACTGAAGAATTCTACCAAACATTTAAAAAAAAAACCCCACTAATTTTGGGCGCCTGGGTGGCTCAGTTGGTTAAGCGACTGCCTTCGGCTCAGGTCATGATCCTGGAGTCCCGGGATCGAGTCCCGCATCGGGCTCCCTGCTCAGCGGGGAGTCTGCTTCTCCCTCTGGCTCTCCCCCCTCTCATGTGCTCTCTCTCCCTCGTTCTCACTATCTCAAATAAATAAATAAAATCTTGAAAAAAATAATTTAAAAAAATCTTGAAAAAAATCCCACTAATTTTACACAACCTCTTCAAGAAAATAAAATATGAGGAACAGTGCAGAAAACTGCAGACCTATCTATATCTCTCATGATCTTTTCTGAAAAAACAAAAATACCTGCAAAAGTATCAGCAGCTGAATCTAACAATGCAAGAAAAAGAATTGTATACCATGACCAAGTGATATTTATATTTGGTATTCAAGTCCATTCCAATATTTGAAAATCAATGAAACTATATCAACAAGCTAAAGAGGGAAAATAATATAATCACAGAAAATGATGCACAGAAATCATTAGACAAAATTCAATGCTATTGCTGATAAAAATTTTCAGAAGTGTAGGAATTAAGAAGAATTTTCTCAACTTGAGAACATCTTTAAGAAGGCTACAGCTAACATTTTTAATGATGAAGGGATAAGCGCTCTCTCTCTAAGTTTAGAAAGAAGGCAAGGATGTCTGCTCTCCTCATTTTTATTCAACATAGTATTGGAAGTTCTAGCCACCACAATAAGGCAAGGAAAAGTAATAATATAGTACAGACTGAAATAAAGAAATGCAACTATCTCTATTTGCATATGATATGACTGTCTACATAGAAAATCCAAAGGAACCTGCAAAAATTTTGTACAATGAGTTTAACAGTGGCAAGGGTTAAAAGCTTAAAAATAAATAAATATTTCATTTGTATATACTATAAAGGAACATGAAAAAAATGAAGGTTAAAATATAATGTTTCTAATAACTTCAAGGAAACTAAATATTTAGTATACATTTAACAAAACATGAACAAGATCTGTATGCTGAAAATTACAAAATGCTGATGAAAAAAATCAAAGAAGACCTAATTAAAATGGAGAAAAATACAACATCAAATGTGTTCATAGAGTGGAGGTTTAATGCAATTCCTACATAAATTCCAGAAAGGAAATTTGTTGACTGGGTAAGGTGTCGAAGATTTATATGGAAAGGCACTTTCCTTAAAATAGCTATAGTCTTGACAAAGAAGAATAAATTGGGAGGAATCACTCTACTGGACTGGGTTACGGGTGTGAGGAACCTGGGTGTGGTTATAATAGGGCAACATAAAGATCATTGTGGTGTTCCTACTCTTCAAGTTCTTGATAATGGTTGTGGATATACTGACCCACGCAAGTGATTAAACTGTAATAGAAATTAATACACACACACACACACACACAAATGAGCGCAAGAAAAAGTGGGGAAATCTAAGATCACTGAATTGTATCAATGGCATTATCCCGATTGTTATATTTACTAGGTTTGCAAAATATTACCATTGGGGGAAACTGTGCAAAGCAAAGGGCTCTCTATTTTTTTTCTCACAGCTGAATTTGAATCTTCATTGTCTCAATAAAAATTAGTTCAAAAGTTTTTACTTCTCTATATTTTGAAAGATTTGATAATATTCCCCGTGTTATTTATTCCTTAAATTTTAGACTGAATGCACTAGAGAAGCAAACTATGCTGGTGATGTTCTTCATTTGAAGATTTAGGCTAAGTTATCTAATAATTATGGTCTTCAATCAATTTTGGTAGTTTTTGCCTTTCAAGAAATTTCTCCCTTCCATCAAGATTCTCAAATGTTTTGCCATGAAGTTGTTCATAACATTTCTTTAATATCTTATTAATGTCTCTAAGTTTTGCAGTGATGTTCACACTATGATGTCACCTCATAATGTCTTGTTTTTATCCTTACTTTTTAATACACTCTAGCTAATTGTTTTTTTTTCAGTTTTATTGACTTTTTCTTTTCAACAAAATGTGCTTGTGAATTTATTTTTCTGTATTGTACTTTTTCTATTTAATGGATTTCTGTTCTAATCTGTTTACTTTCTATTAATTTTGAATATAAATTGCATTTCTTTGTAACTTTTTGATATAGATTTACATCATTAAATTTAGAATTTTATTCTTTCTACCATTAGCATTTATGACTGTAAATGTCCCTCCAAACACTGTTAATTGCAAAACAAACACCTGTATAACTTTTGTTTGAATTTTAATTCAGTTTAAAATACTTCCAACTTTTCTTCTGATTTCTCCTTTTACCTACTGGTAATTTAGAAGTGTGTCACTTAATTTATGCATATTTTAGGATTTTCTGCATATCTCTGTTTTCATTTCTAACTCTATTCCATTATTGTCAGAAAGCAGAGTCTTCATGATTTTAATTATTTGAAATATATTGAGACTTTATGTCCCAGCATATGTAATATTTTGGAACTGTTTTTTATTCATCTTAGAAGAATATATATTCTGCCTTCATGGGTACATTGTTCTGTATGTCAATTACGCCAAGTTGGTTGATAACTGTGTTTTGGTCTTTTATATTCTTACTGATTTTATGTCTGTTTCTTCTAGTAAATACTGAAAGAGAAGTGACGAATCCACCAACAGTAATTGTGAATATCTTTATTTCCCCTTTCTGTTTTGTCCTTTCTGGCTTCCTATATGTTAAACTCTATTGCTTGTGTTCTGGAATAATATATCCCTTTATCATTACAAAATTTCCACTTTTTCTCCTGGCAGTATTCCTTTACATTCTTTACCTTCATCTGACATGAATTTTCCCACTCCAGCTGTCCTATGATTAATATTTCTGTGATACTTCATTTTTAACCTTTTGCTTTTGACCTACCTACGTCCCTTACATTAAAATTATCCTTCCATATGCAATTCATAGCTAGGTCTTGCACTTTTATCCATTCTGCGGTATCTTAACTACAACTTTTTTAAAAAGATTTATTTATTTATTTGAGAGAGAGAGAAAGCACAAGCAGATGGGGAGAGGCAGAGGGAGAGGGAGAAGCAGACTCCCCGCTGAGTAGGGAGCCTGATGTGGGACTCGATCTCGGGACCCTGGGATCGGGGGACCTGAGCCGAAGGAAGACGCTTAACCGACTGAGCCACCCGGGCTCCCTTAACATATTTATTTGTTAGCTCTATAGTCTTTGTAATTTTAATGTCTATCTATTGACTGATTTTTTTCTGATTATGTGTAACATTATAGTTCTTCTTGGCAAATCTAGCCATTTTTTATTGGATGGTGTGTTTTTGATATTATGTTGTTGGGTGTACGGATACTGTTGTGTAACATATAACATGAAGAGCTTTGTTCTAGCACACAGGTACATGCACGTCCATAATTTTTAAGGTTTGTTTTTAGGCTTTGCTTGTGTGGGGTGGGAGCAGCCTACACCCCAGGGATTGCTTATCCCTGCTGTTGAAGTGTGATCCTTTTGAGGTCTCCACTGAATGCTTCAGATGACCACACAGGGCTTTCCTTGTGCCTGGATAGGCTGTGAACATCTTCCTGCACTTCGTGAGAACTGGGAACTGTTCAGGCTGCAACTGCCCGATCACTCTTCCCAGCCATGGAGAGGTCTACACTATACGTGCACAGCCTAGTGCTTACCGAAACTCTTAGGGGTGCCTGGGTGGCTCAGTCCGTTAAGTATATGCCTTCAGCTCAGGTCATGACTTTGGGGTCCTGGGATCGAGCCCCACATTGGCCTCTCTGTTCAGTTGGGAGTCTGCCCCACTTCCCCCCACCTTTCTCAAATAAATAAATAAATAAATAAAAGCTTTAAAAAAAAAAACAGCGAACAAACAAACAAAACAACCTCTAGGGGACCTAACAGATTTCTGGAAGCCTTTTCCCGAATCATTCTCTCGTTTGCTTCACTGTTTTCTTCAAATCACTTCTTTATATTCCTCAAACTTTGGCATATGTCTCCTCATCAACATGAGACTGGGTGTGTGACAGTCTTGGTCCAGAACTTGTCTCCAGGCAGAAAGCTAGGGCATTCTAAAGCACCATCTTATCTGTTTTCCTTATTTCATTGATCAGAGTCCTACACATCTGTGGACAATGTCTAAAACCAGTTTTATATATTTAACCCGGTTTTTCAACTGTTTACAAATAGGAGGGTAAGTCCAGGTCTTATTAATCCTTTATGGCTTAAAAACCCTGGGAAGGATGTGAATGGTGAGTTCTAGATCTTTAAAACATAACAGGCAAATTCAGTTTTGTATTTTATATTGAGTCATTGCCCAGTGTATTTCTCAAGGAATTTGTACATTTCATTTAAAATGTAAACTCCCTTGGCATATGTTGTTCATAATACCTCTGCATTATCAATTTTTAGTGTTTCTAGGATGAGTAGCATCATTCTCTTTTACATTCTTGTTGGTGAATTGAGTTTCCCTTTGTTTTCCTTCACAGTCTAGCTAGGTATTTACCAATTTGATTAAGATTTCAAAAGAACCAATATTTGACTGTTTTTCTCCTAGATCTTTCTTCCATTTCATTGATTTCTGTACTTATCTGTATTATTTCCTTTCTTCTAAAAATTTGGTGTATACTTCAGTCATTTTAAATTAAGCTTTGGAAGGTGCAATTTTTATACCAAACATTTCCTAAACTTTGTTTTGCTCCAATACACTCAAAAGTAAAAATGTTCCCCCCCAAAAAGTAAAAATGTCCCTCAAAAATATCTAGAGCTGTACCCAACTAATTTTGGTATTTATTATCTTCTTTATTATTTAGTTTAAAATATTTTCTAATTTCCCTTGTGCTTTTTTTTCTGACTCATGACTTATTTGTCTGTTACTTAATTTCCAAATATTAGAACTTTTTTCTAGACATTTCATTCTTATCGATCTCTTTGTGAGCAACAAAAGTACTATGTATCATTGTGATTTTTTCAAACTTCATTTTGATATTTTGTGAGCCAGACATTTTTCATTTTAGTAAAGTATTTTGCAAAGTTATAAATGTTGTGTTTTTGTGTTGTTGAGGGAGGTAGTCTATAAATGCAACTTTGGGGCATCTGGGTGGCTCAGTCGGTTAAGCATCTGCCTTCGGCTCAGGTCATGATCCCAGGGTCCTGGGACTGAGCCCCACATGGGGCTCCCTACTCAGCGGGGAGTCGGCTTCTCCCTCTCCCTCTGCCCTTCTCCCTGCTTGTGCTCTCTCTGTTGCTCCCTCCCTCTCTCTCACTCTTAAATAAATAAATAAAAGCTTTTATAAATGTAACTCTTAATAAATAAATAAAAACCTTTTATAAACGTAACTTTGATCAACTTGTGGGAGAGCGTTTTATAAATCCTCTATAGCCAGTTTTGTTAATACATTCAACTTTGAGTGTAGATTGTATATCTCTTTATTTAGGTCTGCTTGTTCTAATTTCCTGTACTTTGAAGCTTTGTTACTGAGAAATGAACTTTTAGTATTATTGTGGCTGGTTGATGAATTCATCTTTTTATCAGAATAAAGGATCTATGTTCATCCCTGGTGATAGTTATTTTGTTGTAGTCAACTCTGAAATTAATATAGCCATTCAACTTTATCATTCCTTGTTTTTGCATTGTGTACCTTTTTTAAATTTATTTTTTATATTTTTAAAGTAGTTTTTTTTTTTTGGATTTAATTTATTTATCTGACAGAGAGAGAGCACAAGTAGGGGGAGGGGCAGAGGAAGAGGGAGAAGCAGGCTCCCTGCTAAGCAGGGAGCCCGACTCAGGGCTCAATCCCAGGAACCCAAGATCTTGAAGGGAGCCCACCATAGAATGCTTAACAGACTGAGCCACCCAGGTGCCCCTGCACTGTGTACCTTCTCACACTTTTACTTTCAACTTTTATAATAACATAGGTTGTGTCTCCCATAAGCAAAGTGGCAAATAGATAATGCTTTCTTGTCCAATCTGACAATCTCTGCCTCCTATGTGGGAAGTTATTCCGTTGCTGTTTGACTAATTATTTATACAGTTGACCTAAATCTACCCTCTTTCTATTTCATTTTTGTTTGTTCCTTATGTTTTTTTTGCTTTTCCTCCATTTCTGCCTATTTTTATATTACTCAAATTTATTTCAGTATTACATTTTATTGATACTATTAATATTTTAACTATAGTTCATATTTTTTGTTGTCTCTTTAGAAGTTAAAGATATAGTGCATTTTTAATTTATCACTATCTACCTTCAAATAATATTTTATTATTTTCCTAACAAATATAATTCTTTTTACTTCTCTTGCTCATCGGGCTCATGTTGTCATCTAATTTATTTATCCATATAAATTTACAATATATTGTTATTATTTTTTGCTTTAAAAATAATAGATATTTAAAGAAGTAATATAAAGAACATATATAAAATTGCACACTTAACCCTATCTGGTATTTTTCCAGTATAATTTTCCCTCACCTGAAAAGTTAACCTTTTTTTCTTTTCAGATTTTATTTATTTATTTGAGAGAGAGAGAGCACAAGCAGGGGAAGCAGCAGCAGAGGGAGAGGGAGAAGCAGACTCCTTGCTGAGCAGGGAGCCCGATGCGGGGCTCAATCCCAGGACCCTGAGATCATGACCTGAGCCAAAGGCAGATGCTTAACAGAATGAGCCAGGTGCCCCTAACATTTCTTATATTATGATTCTTCCAGAAACAGATTCTTTCAGGTTTTGTTCAACTGAAAATACCTTTATTTTTGAAAGATCACACACACACGCACACACGCACACACACACACACACACACACTCAGCGCTGGATATAGAATTCTAGGTTCACAGTTACAGTTTTTGCTTGAGTTTTTCCTTCAGTGCTCTAGCAGTATTTTCCATTGTCATCTATTCTCCCTTCTCCTGGTCACAAGTCAGTGATAATTCTTACAGTTTTTCCTGAGTGCTTTTCTTCTATGCCCAAATTTTAATATTTTTTCTTTATTGATGGTTTTCAAAAGTTGACTCTGATTTGCATAAGTATTTTTTTTTTAAAGTTTATTTACTCAGTCTGGGTCTTACTGGACTACCTGGATTGGTGGATGGCTGTTTCTGATCAAATTTGAAAGACTTCCAGCCAATATGCTGATAGGTTTTCCTTTCATTTTTCTATCCTTTCTTTCCTGGGACTATTTCATGCGTCCCTCCTAATTTCTTTACATCTTCCAAATTTTTCCTGTAATTTCTCATTTTTAATTCATTATATTAATCTTTACCCCAAGATCCTTTAAATTATTCATCATTGCAATTCAAAGTCAATTTCTGATATTTCCCACAATGAGGTAATCTGTAGGGCTAATTTTGTTCAATGCCTTTTCTCTTATTAAATTCACACATTTTTATTTATGTGCCTTATAATTGTTTATTTAATGCTGCACTGTGTGTCTGAGAACAGTGAGGATGGATCTGATGTGAATATTTTAGATAGATACAGATCTATACCCTCTCCTCCCTGTCCCTGAGACCTGCTGCCCTTTTTTTCTTAGGCAGATAAAGTGAATGTGGAATTGATTTATTTGAGCAAATCAAGTTTGAGCTTGTTGGGCACCAGATTTCAGTTTTAATAACCTCTCCCAGAGTCTTGGCATCTGAGTGTCAGCACTAAGGAAAATTAAATTACCCTTAGACCAGCCCTCAGGTTTCCACGTGGCCACATGTTAACATCACTGAACTTAACTGGAGTTAAAAGAGCCTGGAATTTAGTTGCAGCTTTGTTTTCACTCATTTACTTTGTATTCAAAATCCTTTTAAGGTGTGTTCTGGCTTCCTGTTCCAATAGGATGCTGGTGTCAGTCACTGCAGATTGAGACCTCGAGTCTACTTGACTTCAGAGCTTTAGACTGTGAGACACGGAGAGTGTAAAAAGGCGAATGTTTTGGACTCCACAAATTTGAAACCATGAGACTAAAAGACCATGAGACTGTGGGGCTGTGAGATCATAGGATATCTTTCTTTTCTAGTCCTATAGCCAGCTTCTGCTTGCTCAGCTCAAGTCCCATGTCATAAAATCACTCTCTTGGTAACTGGGACTCTTCCAGATCCATACTTGATATGCTGGCCTTCACATTTTTCAGAACTCTATTTCGTTTCTGTCTTTTAGAGAAATAAAAGTTCTCAGTCAAGCTTTTTTGACAGGCTCATGGCCAACTTCAGCAACTAGCCCAGGAATGGAAGCAAACTGCCACTTGCTCATTTGGGAAGAGCTCGGGGTTCTGGAATTTAGTCTTTACAGATTTCTCTGTGTCCATAAACCTTCAATGGCTTTAAAGGAAACTATGTTATATTTGGTTTATTCGGTGATTTCTTGTTTTGGTGTGAGTAAATCTACTATATTCTTTTGCAAGTGGAACTCAGTCTGTTTTTTATAAAACACTTCCCATTATTGAGACTTGGACAAAGACACTTGTCACATAATGTTTTCCTGAATTATACCATCTAGAAGAAAGGTCTTCCTGTTCTGAAATCTAAAAGTGTGTTGTTTCTCATAAACGGAATAAACCCTTACATAGTAACATTATGTCCTAGTAGACTTTATAATCCTTTCCATCCATCTTATCTTCTTTCCTGTGGGGATCTTTTTGTCATCTTTGTGGCATTGTATTTCTTTTTTTTAAATTTAATTTAATTTAATTTAATTTAATTTAATTATGTTATGTTAGTCACCATACAGCACATCATTGGTTTTTGATGTAGTGTTCCAAGATTCATTGTTTGTGCATAACACCCAGTGCTCCCCATGCAGTACGTGCCCTCCTTAACACCCATCACCGGGCTATCAATAGTAATTTAATAAATATTTGGCGAATGACTGAGTTAAGGAGGTAATAGTAATGATAAATTCTACCATTTTCACAATAAAGTTATAGTTGCTCTAAGAATTATAAAAACACATAGCAGAGTGAAGATTGACAAGTTACCCCAGTCTGTGCTCCTGCCAGAAAGTAAAAATGTTGCTCTTTTTCTTTCTTTATACAGTTGTCTGGTCTCATATACTGTCATCTCAGATCATAGCATTCAGGCCTGCATGGCACAACACTAGTCTACTAGGAGCCTGTGCCTCTGAAATCATTAAGACCCAAACCAGCCATTTTCCTACCAAGACTCGTAGGAGTGATAACTGTGAATATATTTTATATAAGCCACTATTATTTGAAAATTTCAGTCAGTCCTAGCCAAGCCTATTTCTAAATAAGGTACAGAGCCAAATAAATAAATAAATAAATAAATAAACCTGGGGCATGCCTTTGAAAGAGGAAGGAAAGACAATACCTCTGTTAGTTCATAAACACAGGTTTCAGACTACTGTAGAGGCTTAATTTTCTTTGTGAACATTTTTCTAGAACCTCTCATTCTCCAGATTCCCAGTGAAAAGGGAAAGATGATAAATTCAGTCTTATATATTTATAAGCAAATAGCAGCGGCTATTAATTTTGGGGACAAAATTGAATGGCACATCTTCCATTGATTAAAAATAATACATTGGTTATAAAAACAAAAATGACTTTGCAGACTGATCGTTTTCTTCCTAACTTAGATATGATGACATTAATTATGCAATGACCTGTCTATTACTCTCAATTTCTAACATGGATTATGTGTTAAAAAACAAAACAAAACAAAACAGAGACAAAATGTGCAAAACTTGCAGAATTAGAAAGTTTAAAAATGTAGATTCTTGAAGAATGTTAGCATGAAATGGAAATCAAGCCTCATTAACTCTAATTAGGCTTCCTGAACACACACCGAAATTTCACTGCAGCAGGCTTCCTAGGTGGCTGATTTTTTGCAGCAAATGCCTATTCAGAGTTTCCTAACAAAACAGACTAAGTAGTTTCATATACTCCGTTTTATTGAAATCTCTCAACAGTGTGCCTTGATGTTCTAGAAAGTTCCTCGTCATAAAGTATGCATGTTTCACAAAGGCAGAAATCAGAAAGCTACTGTTTGCCCTATTATGTATTTATTCTACATCTCACCTTTTGCACAGCTCAACAAATCATACATGACTGGTTAATT
This sequence comes from Callorhinus ursinus, assembly GCF_003265705.2. Taxonomy (NCBI): domain Eukaryota; kingdom Metazoa; phylum Chordata; class Mammalia; order Carnivora; family Otariidae; genus Callorhinus; species Callorhinus ursinus. The sequence goes on along the minus strand of NW_027397094.1, from coordinate 9,967,373 downwards.
TCAGGAGTACAGTAGAAAATGTCATGATTCATTTAAATTATTTCATATAACCAAATGACCATTACCAAATGCGCGAGGTTTTCTTTGTATGTCCTTACTGTTCTTTCCATTCTGATTTATGGTGAATTAGTTATCGGTCTCCCTCATTACAGTGTAAACTCCCTGAGGATAAGAGGACATCACCTTTATTTTGTTTTTTTTTTTGTTCCTTCTATACCTTGACCACGGCTTTATGCAATAAATGCCACCAATTCAATGAAGGGAACCAACTTTTTTCGAAAGCAGGAGCGCAACTCAAAATGAAGAAACAAAACCCAGCACCTCACACTGAATAATTTGTAAATTCTCTCAGCAGAGTTTATTACTGAGCCCAACCAGTACTGATCACCTTTTTGTCTCTTTTTCAGTAAAGGTGGTGAAAAATGCAGCTCCTGGGGACTGATGTTGAGCCGGTTGGCACCCACAGTATGAAGGCACCGATGTTTACAATCAGTAAGCCTGTCTGTGATTGTCTGAGTGGTGCCAAGGTGGTCAGTATTAGGATGTTACTTCTTTCATTTATTCTATAAAAATCCACTAGGGCAATGCAGAATTGACTGCTGAGGACTGACTGACTACGCTTGAATTTTACATCAGTATCTATGCATTATAAACTTCTAAATGGATGTTACTTGGTTGCATCTAAATGGTCACTTGCTTACTTCTAAATGGATGTTACTAAACAAATAACAAAATAAAAGTTGTTTGAACAAGAAGTTTAAGGTTGTGATGAGCAAACTTACTTTCTGTGTCTCTCAGTCCATATGGGAGGAAGTGGCTTTATCACACAGCTCGGATTTTCACAGCTCTGTTGAAGAGAGAACCAGACTGAGTGTAGTATTTCAGTGTCTAACTCCAAATCTGGGGAGTCATTTGATTCAGGTGCCCATCCCTAGACCCATCACCTGTGCCCAAGCAGTGGGCTCATGGTATATATGTGGCCACTTCCACTGAAACAGTAGGAAGTGGGTGAGAGGCAAGATTCTAGAAGGTGATGACACAGTCTGCAGAGAAGGACACAGGGTCCTAAGACAATTACCTAAACGCCTGACATGATGGATATTTGGGTATTCATACCAGTCTTCCACCCTCCACTTATTTGGAATCCTCCTCTTATTTGGAAGAAGGAGAATTAAGCATAAGCACATCAGGCTCATTTGTTAAGGAAAAAAAAAAAACAGAGTGATCTGGATCTGTAATGTTTCAGAAGACCAATCTAACATTAAAGTAAGGAGGACCTCAAAAACTCTTCTGTGGCCTAATTTCACCTTTCTCTTGACTGAAGCTGACAGTGGCTATAAATATAAGTAATCCAATTCAATTAATAAACTTAACCTTAATTAATTGATTAAAGTTCATGGAGGAAAGGCAATAGACGTGCTCCCACCGCGGTGCATGAACACCAACGTCCAAGACAGCTTCTCGAGGAATGAGAGTGTTGATTCTAGAATCAAGGTAATCCTTTAATTAAAAATGTCCTATTTCATTCTGAATTTGTAAAACAAATGAACAGGTGCTGAAATGTCAGGAAACTTCTTTTAGTAAAGTCCTCATTATTTTGTTTCTTTCTGACTCTTAACAACTAAGTTTGAAGTATTACCAAGATGAAGTTGCTTTTTTAACCAGGTTCAAAGGATTGGTTTTCAATTTGAATTGATAATGCCAGTTCCCAGTATACAGCAATTTTTTTTCAGTGAATTCCTTCTGTAATACACCTCATCATAATTTTCATCTAATGCACAAATCCAATTTTCTATGAAGCAACACCAGAATTATCTAAGTCAACACAAACATTTTCTTTTTAAAAAAATAAATTATTTGAGAGAGAGAGCATGAGAAACGGGGGGAGAGGGTCAGATGGAGAGGGAGAGGGACAGAGAGAATCTCAAGCAGAGCCCCTTTCCTCTCCTGAGCAAAGAGCCCCACGCAGGGCTTGATCCCAGGACCCTGCGAACATGACCTGAGCTGAAATCAAGAGTTGGCCACTTAACCAACTGAGCTACCCAGGCACAACACAACACAAACATTTTCAAGTGAAATAAAATATGACATCAGAGAAATGATATTTTCAGAAAGTTATATTTTTCTGTTGAGATTTGAATTGAAATGAGAATTCTTTCTGGAACATGAGCTGAGAATTGACTAATTTTTTTTCTTAACATGAAAAGCTATTTGAAATAGATTCTGTAGGGAGGACAACTGTTTTTAATTTTGCTAACCAGTACTTTAAAAAAATTTTTTATTGTTATGTTAATCACCATACATTACATCATTAGTTTGTGATGTAGTGTTCCATGATTGTTTGTGTATAACACCCAGTCCTCCATGCAGAGCGTGCCCTCTTTAATACCCATCACCAGGCTAACCCATCCCCCCACCCCCTCCCCTCTAGAACCCTCAGTTTGTTTCTCTGAGTCCATCGTCTCTTATGGTTCGTCTCCCCCTCCAATTTCCCCCGTTCATTCTTCCCCACCTGCTATCTTCTTCTTTTTATTTTTTTTTACATATATTGTATTATTTGTTTCAGAGGTACAGATCTGTGATTCAACAGTCTTGCACAATTCACAGCACTCACCATAGCACATACCCTCCCCAATGTCTATCACCCAGCCACCCCCTCCCTCCCACCCCCCAACACTCCAGCAACCCTCAGTTTGTTTCCTGAGATTAAGAATTCCTTATATCAGCGAGGTCATATGATACATGTCTTTCTCTGACTGACTTATTTCGCTCAGCAAAACACCCTCCAGTTCCATCCATGTCATTGCAAATGGCAAGATTTCATTCCTTTTGATGGCTGCATAACATTCCGTTGTATACATATGTGTGTGTATATATATATATATATATATATACACACATATATATTGGAAGAACAAATATTGTGAAGATGTCAATGCTACCTAGAGCAATCTACACATTTAATGCAATCCCTATCAAAATAACCCTCAACTTTTTCAAAGAAATGGAACAAATAATCTTAAAATTTGTACAGAACCAGGAAAGACCCCGAATAGCCAGAGGAATGTTGAAAAAGAAAAGCAAAGCTGGCGGCATCACAATTCCGGACTTCCAGCTCTATTACAAAGCTGTCATCATCAAGAGAGTATGGTACTGACACAAAAACAGACACATAGATCAGTGGAACAGAATCGAGAGCCCAGAAAAGGACCCTCAACTCTATGGTCAACTCATCTTCGACAAAGCAGGAAAGAATGTCCAATGGAAAAAAAGACAGTCTCTTCAACAATTTAGATCATTGTTTCTTAAAGAACAGCATGGGTCAGAATAATCTGCAGTGGTTGTTGCATGAACAGATCCCTGGGCCCTATCTCAGGTACCCCATACCATATTGAAATTCTTAGGCCCAAAATTCAGAAGTGGAATTTTTATAAATTTCCCAGGTGATTTTTCTGAAGAGTGAATTTTAAAACACCCTGAACTTACAGATGGAATCTGGATGTTAAAGCTTCACGAACTTGAAAGATCAAGGAAAATAGGTTCATTTCAATCAAATTTCTACCTGTTATATTTTACTAATACGTGACATTCATCTAATTTAACTCAGGTTCCGACTTCTCTAAAGACTTGAATCTTTAGCGCTCAGGTAATACTATTGTGCCTAAGGGAAATTGGAGCACTGGGCATTTTTCTTTGAAAATTGAGTTAATTGTATAGGTCAGCTTCATTAGGAAAATATTCTTAACCTGTTTTACTCTAGTAATTGTACAAGTATCCATATTTCAACATTTTTGTGAGAAAGTAAAGATGTGAAATACATTTTGCCCTTGAACAATGTGGGAGTTGGAGAAGTGCTGCACAAAACACTTTATCTCCACATATAATAAAGAGTATCAGTCCAAACATTCCAAACAGAGTTCGCCCTTCACAAAGAAAGTACTAAAATATTTCAAATCCTAGTTCTCATATTTTTCTGTCACTCTGTATGTTTGAGATTTAAGTATGTGTATAGAAAGAGATGGACTTTAAATGGTCATTAATCCCTTAGCCCTGAAAATATTTTCTTTACTCATGTCCATATCTATGGCTGTATGTTCACACTCACTATGGGTTTTCTCCCAAATATAATACTGGATAATTAGTGTTTTTTTAAAATTATATAATTAGATCAAGAAGCAACAATAAACTATAGCAAATTTCAACCAATTCAATTAAAGAAAACCCAATAATATAAAAATGACATGGGAATTGGTGTGCCTGGGTGGGCGTCCAACTCTTGGTTTTGGCTCAGGTCATAATCTAGTGGGTCATGGGAGCCCTGTGTCGGGCTCTGTGCTCAGCGGGGAGTCTGCTTGAAAATCTTCTCCTTGTCTCTCCTCTCACTTGTGCATGCTCTCTCTCTCTCTCTCTCTCTCTCTCAAATAAATAAATCTTTTTAAAAAAATGACAGTGGAATAAAAATTACAAGCATGACAACCAAAACACAATCTCACAAAGGTAAAAGAAAAATCTTGAGATATTTTTACTTTTAACTGCTTCTTGCAGTTTTCAAATGTGTTTTTCTTTTAATTCAAGTTAGTATTCAATATTTATGCTTAAATGATCCAAATATGCAGAATTCAACATATAATTGCTTAAATCCATTGTGTGCCATTTGCTTGAGATTTAAAATCATCCTAAGAAAATATAAAGCTCCTTTATGGAATCAGTTTGTTAAAAATTCAAAAACCATTCATCAAGAAGAGTGCCTTAGATAATATATTGAGGCCTATTGATTGACTTCAAATGTCCTAAGAAGGACATTCAGATGCAAGCTGTGATTTCTTACTGGGAAGCAAGAAACCGAGAAGAGCCTGTTTAGAAGATTAAAAACAGCAAGAGCTAATGTATCAAAGTAATAAGTAGTATTTGGTATTTTTTCCTTGAATAACATGGGGGAATAATCTTACACAGGTTCATAAATATGATTTTCCAGGAACTGAAAAAAAGGCAAATGATCCACATTTTCCTTAAGTGTAATAACACACACTGAGTAATGATCACTGATTCATTTGACTGGTGTGTACAAGAGAGCAAAAAAGCCCATTTATTTATTTATTTTTATATCTTTGACTTCTTTTTTTTAAAATTTTTTTATTGTTATGTTAATCACCATATATCACATCATTTGTTTTTGATGCAGTGTTCCATGATTCATTGTTTGTTCATAACACCCAGTGCTCCATGCAGAATGTGCCCTCTTTAATACCCATCACCAGGTTAACCCATCCCCCCACCCCCCCCCCTCTAGAACCCTCAGTTTGTTTTTCAGAGTCCATCGTCTCTCATGGTTCGTCTCCCCCTCTGACTTACTCCCCTTCATTCTTCCTCTCCTGCTATCTTCTTCTTTTTCTTTTTTCTCAAAATATGTTGCGTTATTTGTTTCAGAAGTACAGATCTGTGATTCAACAATCTTGCACAATTCACAGCACTCACTGTAGCACATACCCTCCCCAATGTCTATCACCCAGCCACCCCATCCCTCCCACCCCCAACCACTCCAGTAACACTCAATTTGTTCCTGAGATTAAGAATTCCTCATATCAGGGGCGCCTGGGTGGCTCAGTCGGTTAAGCGTCTGCCTTCGGCTCAGGTCATGATCCCAGGGTCCTGGGATCGAGCCCCACATTGGGCTCCCTGCTCAGCGGGGAGCCTGCTTCTCCCTCTGCCTCTGCCTGCCTGCCTGCCTACTTGTGCTCTCTCTCTCTCTGTCAAATAAATAAACAAAAATCTTAAAAAAAAAAAGAATTCCTCATATCAGTGAGGTAATATGATACATGTCTTTCTCTGACTGACTTATTTCACTCAGCATAACACCCTCCAGTTCCATCCACGTCGTTGCAAATGGCAAGATCTCATTCCTTTTGATGGCTGCATAATATTCCATTGTGTATATATACCACATCTTCTTTATCCATTCATCTGTCGTATATCTTTGACTTCTTTCGTCATTATTTTATGCCTGCCTTTATTTTATGATCGTTGTTATTTCTGTGGCTTTCTAGTAACTAATTTCTTGTCTCAACATCTTTCACATTTTGCATTTTTGCGTGTCTCTTAATTTATTGGATACTGCATTTGCAAATGACACAGGGCTAAATATCTGAATTTTATTCTCTTTCTTTAAAGGTGCAATGTTTAATTCAGTAACCACTAGCTACATTTGGCAATTGGCCATTTAAATTAGAATTCATATTAATTCAAATGAAATAAAATTTAAGATTCTATTTCTTAGTCATTAGTGACATTTCAAATGTGTAATATCTACACATGCTATGGCTACTGTATCAGAGTAGTTCCATCAGAGCATAAAGTGTTATCACATGATGCTGCTTGGGTTCTGTTTTGGCAGACTGGTAAGCTACTTGCAGATCAACTTAAACTTGTTGAGACTCATTTCTTAGCTTTCTCATGACAGATGTCCAGTATTTATTTTAGGCCAATTTTAGTTCTTCTACTAAGCTTTGGTCCTTGTGGGATTTCTATGGAGTGTCTAGGGTGTTCAATGAAGTGTTTCACTCAGCCCACTTGGAAACCTAATCTCGCTGAAGACATTTTCACCTAACCACAACTTGGGACTTGTTCTTGTCAAGCCTCATAAATTATCACCCTGTGTGGGTACAGGTTGGTATTTAGGCAATAATGTTAGTGGACCCCTGTTCTGGGATTTTTCTCTCCTCCTTCATCTTCTCGATACTTGATGCTCCCTGACCTCTCATCTCTACCTCTTCAACTTAGGAAGGATATTGTATTCTATGTAGGTTTTCCTGTTTGCCCCATGGTCTGCAAAATGTCTCAGGGTGGGTAGCTGTGGGGGGGCACCTGGGGAGTGCAGCCGATTGAGCAACAATCTGTGGCTCAGGTTGTGATCTCAGGGTCGTGAGATTGAGCCCCATGGCAGGTTCTGCACAGAGCATGGAGTCTGCTTGAGACTCTCTCTCCCTCTGCCCCTACCCCTCTTTCAAATAAATAAATAAATCTTTAAAAAAAAAGTCTCATGGGATAAATGCAAGGCAGTTGTAGGGCTCTTAATGTTTATTTTCTTTCTTTTGGGAATAAGTATTCTACCTCACCAGTTACTTAATATATCAAAATAAGGTATTCATAGAATCCATCTAATTTTCCAGTCTTCATGGTGAGATAGCAGACAGGACATAACTGGTATTACTTGCTAATACTTTGTTCAGGATTTTGTTCTATGTTTATGAGGATACTGGTCCTTTGTTTACATTTTTATAGTGTCTTTCAGGGGCACGATGTGGGCTTAGTGCAGTAGACTGAGTCACGGCCCCCTAAAGGAATCCACATCCTCATCTCCAGATCCTGTGAGGATGCTACCTCATGTAGAAGAGATTTTGCAAATGTGATTTAAATAAGGACCTTGAGAAGGGGAGTGCATTCTGGATTAATCACATGGTTCTTGCATGTGGAGAATCTTTCTCAGCAGAGGTTGGAAGGAGACGTGACTAGGGACGAAGGGTGGAAGGAAGAGCTGTGATGGGAGGGCTCCGTGAGCCAAGAAAGAGCGGCAGCCTTTGTAAGATGAAAGCTGAGCAAACAGATTCTCCTCTAGAGACTGTAGAAAGGAGCAGAGCCCTGCAAACACCTTGATTTAGCCTGACGAGACTCATGTTGGATTTCTAATCTACATACGTGTAAGATAATAAATGTGTGCTGTTTCCAGGCATTGCATCTGTGCAATTTGTTATAGTAGCAATAAAAAATGAATACACTTGGGTTATGCTGACAACATAAAACACATTCAGAAATGTCCCTTCTTTTGCTACTGTTCAAAACATTTGTATAAAATTGGCTTTGTTTTTCTTTACAAGTAGAATTTACAGTGAAAGCACCATGTCCTAGAGTCACCTTTATTGAAAGTTTCCAACCACAAATTCAATTTGCTTAAAAGATATAATCTATTGACATTGGCTATAATTTTCTTCTGTCAGTTTGATGAATTGATAGGTTGTATCTTTGAAAGTATTTTCTTCCCAATATTGTCAAATTTGTGTACCTGAAATTGTTCACAGGATGTCCTTATTCTTATTTTAGTTACTGTAATATCTGTATTGATGCCCTATGTCCTCTTTCATTCACAATAAAGAAAATTTGAACATTTTCCCTCTACTAGTTTGGCTCATTTTAAAATTTTATTTCCTTTTCAAAGAACCTTTTTTTTCCCTTTTCTTATGTTTATATAGCAAATCATAATTTGCTTGAAATTGACTTCTTTTATATCCTGATTTGGATTATAGGGTGAATTTGAGTTGATTGGCTTAAAAAAAAACAAAAGAAAAATTTTAAACAATTGTTTCTTCAAAATTTTTTCTGCCCCTTTCTCCTCTTATTCTGGGATGAGAATTATACATGTGATAGAAGATTTAATATTATCCCTCATGTCACTGATATTCAACTCATTTTTTTAAAAGATTTTATTTATTTATTTGACAGAGAGAGACACGGCAAAAGAGGGAACACAAGCAGGGGGAGTGGGAGAGGGAGAGGCAGGCTTCCTGCCGAGCGGGAAGCCCGATGCAGGGCTTGATCCCAGGACCCTGGGATCATGACCTGAGCCGAAGGCAGACACTTAACGACTGAGACACCGAGGCACCCCGATATTCAACTCATTTTTAAAGATGCTATTAATCTATTGGCTTCAACCTGAATAAATTTTATTGGCATATCTTTGAGGTCCCCGTTCTTTCCTTCTACACAGTCCAATGTTCTGTTTAGTCTAACCAGAAAAATTTAATTCCCACGGTTGAATTTTTCTTCTGAGTTTTCTTTATTGTGTATATTATTTTTTCTGAAGTGTTGTATCTGTTGATACGGTACAGCCATATTTCTTGTAAATTCTTTTATATATTTACAATGAATTGTTTTAAAGGCCTTGTTTTCTGATATTAATAACTGAGTCATATATGGGGCTATTTTACTGACTATATATTCTCTTTATTATAAGCCACCTCTTCCCCTATTTATGTTTGTCTCATATTTTTATTTTGTTCCAGACATTATATGTAAACAACAGAAACACACACACACACACACACACACACACAAACACACACACACACTATATTGGTGGTGTTTTTTTTTTTTAATTTATAGAGCATGCAATCTCTTTATTTTGTTGTTAACAGTAAGAATGAGACAGGTGAATCACATAAATTCTTCCTAGAGTTGAGCTGGTTTGGGAAACAACTCTATTATTTCTCTTCCAGTTTTATTTAGATATAATTGACACATAACATTGTATTCATTTAAGGTGTACAACAACTAGTTGAGATATATATATATATATATATATATCGTGGGATAATCACCAGAATAAGTTTAGTTAACATCTGTCACCTCATATAGTCACAATTTTTTTTCTTATGATGAGAAATTTTAAAACCTACTCTCTTAGCAACTTTCAAATACACAATATGCTATTACTAACTATAGTTTTCATGCTGTATATTACATTCCCAAAACCTATTTATCTTATAGCTGAAAGTTTATACCTTTTGACAACCTTCATCTATTTCCCTCACCCTGTGGCTCTGGCAACCACCCATATATTTTCTGTTTGTATGAGTTCAGTTGTTTTAGATTCCACATATAAGTGAGAACATACAGTATTTATCTTTCTGTCTGACTTATTTCTACTCAGCATAATACCTTCAAGGTCCATCCTTTGGTTGTCGCAAATGGCAGGATTTTCTTTTTTAAGGCTGAAAAATATCCAGATGCATATATAAATCATATTTATTTATCCATTTATCTGTTAATCGACACTTAGCTTGTTTCCACGTCTTGGCTTTTGTAAATAATGTTGTAATGTACATGGAGGGTGCAGCCATCTTTTGAGATAGTGATTTTGTTTCCTTCGGATATATACCCAGAAGTGGAATTGCTGGATCATATGGTAATTTTGTTTTTAATATTTTGAGGAACCAGGGCACCTGGGTGGCACAGTCGGTTGAGCATCCAACTCGTGATTTTGGCTCAGGTCATGATCTCAGGGCCATGAGACCCAGACCCTCATGGGGCTTCATGTGCAGCATGGAGTCTGTTTGAGTTTCTCTCTCTCCCTCTTCGTCTGCCCCTCCTGCTCATTGTTTTGCTCTCTAAAATAAATAACTTAAAAAAATATTCTGAGGAACATCCATGCTGGTTTTCATTGGCTGCATAAATTTATATTCCAACCAACAGTGCACAAAGTTTCCTTTCCTCCCTATGCTCACCAACACTTGTTATCTCTTGTCTTTCTGATGATGGCCATTCTAATAGATGTGAAGTGATATCTCGCGGTTTTGATTTGCATTTCCCTAATGATTAGTGACCTCGCACATATTTTTATGTGTGTTGGTCATTTGTACATCTTCTTTGGAAGAATATCTATTCATACCTTCACTCTTTTTAATCAGATTGTGTGTTTGTTAGTTTACTATTGACTTGTATGGGTTCTTTACATATTTTGGATATTAACTCCTCATCAGGTACGTGGTTTGCAAATATTTTCTCTTATTTGTTAGGTTGCCTTTTCATTTTATTAATAATTTGCCTTGTAGAAGCTTATTAGTTTGATGTAATCTCACTTGCTTATTTTTCTTTTTGTTGTCTTTGTTTTGATGTTAAACTCAAAAAGAATCATTGTCAAGACCGGTATCAAGGAACTGACTCCGTATGTTTTTGGGGTTTTTCCCCCCTAAGGGTTTATGGTTTCAGGTTTTACATTCAAGTTCTTAATCCATTTTCAGTTGATTTATTCATGTTGAATTTATGTGTGATTATCCAAACTCTCAACATTCTGGGTCTTCCCCACATTCTTGACCTTGTCAGCGTGTGAGTTCCGAGTGTAGGTTGTTGTTTTAGATATTTTGGGTCCTCTTTTGGATTTAATCAATTCTGAAATGCATGAACTCTGAGAAGGTGCAGACCTCTGTTTCTTCTTTGTGCTTTTAAGCCCATTCATCACTTCCTATCTCTTACTAAAACTCAGGGAGAATTATTTGCCTGATCAGTCTATTCTTGTATCTAGGGCTCCTGCAATTCCAATCCTCCCTTGTAGTCCAGAGAATTTTGTAAGAATCGGCTGATTTCTCTTTATCCCTATAATATATCTCTCTGTACAGCCACCTTCCTCTTTTGTCTGCTTCCTCTTCTGTCTACTTTGCCCGGGCATGCCACTCTGTCTTTATGCTCTTATATGACAGGCTTTTCGATGTCCAAAATTCATTTCCCCAAGGCTCCGTCTGTCTACTACCCTTTGATAGCCTCATATAAAACAGTATGTTGTTTTATTTCTGGGATTTCCTCATTTTTACCACGCAAGTAGTTATTTCCCAACATTGCCTATCCTAACAGGAAGTGGAAGTTTTCTCATAAGGTCTTTAATATTATGATCCATTAATCACTGTGATTGCAATAGCAATAAAATTTGTATTTCATGTTTTAATTTTTGAGTTACTGCAAAATGTTACTGTTGATTCCAGAAAGTTACAAATAAATGTGTTTGACTAAAAATGTTCTTTCATTAGCAATCCATGATTGAATTTCTTCCAGCTTTATTCATTTAGCAAATACTGAGTTTCTACTATAAGCATAGCATTGTTGGAAGATCAGAAATAAACAATGTAGTGAGGCCAGGTTTTTCTCTAAATGCCAAAGGAATATTTCAGAAAAATAATGTTTAAAAACAATAACATTAAAAAAATAGAACTTATTTTCACCTGATGGTCAGAACTGAAGAAAAATATCTAGTAAATTCTCATAGAATTGAAATATCATCCCATGGATTTGATGCAAGAATCAGAGTTTATAGTTGATGCTGATGCATGTATTACTGCCACCTGACACAGAGCAAACTGACCCATCTGAAAGTCTTTGAAATAATTTGTCTCTTGTACTGTGACTCAGTTCTGATCACCTATAGAGCATCTATGCCAACAAGAAAAACCTACAACTGTCTTACACTCTATGGAGTTTGTTTTATGACATATAGTCAGAATATATTCACTTTCTGCATACTGTCTAATTGTACTGAAATTCAAGGTAGGTAAAGGTCACACATTAATAGTAGAACCAGGGGTATAAAGTGTCTGTGGCTTACAGCATCCTAGCTTTTTTGAATGCAACAGATAAACTACTGTTGTAAAGCTAGAGACAGGAAGTGTACTACTGGTCCAGTCTTATTGGAGACTTCAGATTGTCAGGAGCTCCATTGGTTATGAGGGTCAGATTTTATGACCTGGTATTAGAAGTGCAATGCATCTTAAAGTGGGCAAACATCCCTTGATGGATACTTATGGATTAGTGGAAAATGGAGAAAAACAGCTTGCTTGAGATTGCCATCCCAGAGTATGAAGGTATCACTTATTAATGTTACAGAGACCTGATATGTAGTCAAATTGCAGGGGTTCCTCACATGCCCTCAGAGGGTTTAACATCTTCTAAAATTTGCCCTCCTTGCTAGACACTATCTCGTGAAGGCAATGGGCTTTGTAACTTTGCATGGAAAGAGATTTACCGCCACCTTCCTAGTTACCCCATGCCATTCTTTATTCTTAATAGTTTCCCAACTAATACATAACATGATGAGGCATTATTCCTTGAGATTAGACACTTGAGTCCATACAACATAGCCAAGTAGTATACAGTCCCAAGGTATTTTAGCATTCAAGATATAGGACATGGGGTCCTGAGAAATCCCTTTAAATCCTCTTAAGACCATCAAAGGACTCAACAGAATAGGATTAGAAACCTCCTAGTTTGGGGCGCCTGGGTGGCTCAGTCGGTTGGGAGACTGCCTTCGGCTCAGGTCATGATCCCAGGGTCCTGGGATGGAGCCCTGCATCAGGCTCCCGGCTCTGCGAGGGGCCTGCTTCTCCCTCTGCCCTCTCCCCTCTCATGCCGTTTCTCTCTCTCCCTCTCAAATAAATAAATAAAATCTTAAAAAAAAAAGAAACCTCCTAGTTTGCTCATTAGATCTTAAGTCAAAATTATTATGTGTGTGTGTGTACACGTGTGCAGGCCCACACTCATGTGCACACATGGCAGCACCGAATCAATAAAGTTTAATACAAGAAAATATAGATGATTATGCAGATAATGTTCTAATAAATGAGGATTTTCTAATCATGTATCAAATATAAACAACACAAAGGATAGTTTTTAAACATTAAAAATTTCAGTTTTTCAACCATGCCATAAAAGGAATGTAACAAAAATGGACTAATAAACTTATATAAATGGCTTTTCAAATCAGTTAGAAAAAGATGCCCTTTCCAATAGCAAGTAATTTATAAAAAGGGCGACAGAAGTCTTTAATATGAGTATTAAAAATTATTTAATCTTGCTGGCATCCACAAAAATATAAATTACAATAATAATGTAAAACTCTCCTCTATCAACTTGGTTAAGATATTTTTTAAATGCTTAAAACTGCATGCGGCAACTATTTATAGAAAAAGATACATTCTTCTTTCTATTATTTTATCTATCTATCTATCTATCTATCTATCTATCTATCTATCTATCATCTATCTATCTATCTATCTATTTATTTTAAAAAGGCTCCACACTGAGCATGGAGCCCATTGTGGGGCCTGAACTAGTGACCCTGAGACCAAGACCTGAGCTGAGATCAAGAGTTGGATGCTTAACTAACTGAGCCACCCAGGCGCCCCAGAAAAAAATGCATTCTTCTTGATTAAAATGTGATATTGTAAAATTATTTTGGGATGAAGTTAATTTCTGCCATTAACATTTTGCCTGTCATTTGACCTCCAAGCATAAATATAATTTGCATAATGGTACCCATCTAGGAATTGAGACCCTGGGAATATTTTTTTATTTATTTATAAATTTGAGTATAGTTAACACACAATGTTACATTGGTTTCAGGTTACAACATAGTGATTCAACTTCTCTATATGTTATGTTATATTCACAGGCGTAGCTACCACCTGTCACCATAGAACACTATTACAGTTGCATTGACTATTTTCCCCATGCTCTGCCTTTTATTCCCTTGACTTATTCATTGTAACCAGAAGCCTGTATCTCTCACTCCCCTTCACTCACTTTGCCCACCCCTTAACCCTTTTCCCTCTGGCAACCATCTGTTTCTTCACTGAAATTTATATGTTTGATTCTGCTTTTTGTTAGTTCATTTTTTTTTTAGACTCCACATGTGAGTGAAATCATATGGTATTTGTGGTTCTCAATCTGAAATATTTCACTTAGCATAATACCCTCTAGGTCCATCCCTATTTTTGCAAATGTCACAATCTCATCCTTTTTTTTTTAATTTTTTTTATTGTTATGTTAATCACCATATATTACATCATTAGTTTTTGATGCAGTGTTCCATGATTCATTGTTTGTTCATAACACCCAGTGCTCCATGCAGAACGTGCCCTCCTCAATACCCATCACCAGGCTAACCCATCCCCCTACCCCCCTCCCCTCTAGAACCCTCAGTTTGTTTTTCAGAGTCCATCATCTCTCATGATTCGTCTCCCCCTCTGACATACTCCCCTTTTCTTCCTCTCCTGTTATCTTCTTCTTTTTCTTTTTTCTTAAAATATGTTGCATTATTTGTTTCAGAAGTACAGATCTGTGATTCAACAGTCTTGCACAATTCACAGCGCTCACCGTAGCACATACCCTCCCCAATGTCTATCACCCAACCACCCCATCCCTCCCACCCCCAACCACTCCAGTAACACTCAGTTTGTTTCCTGAGATTAAGAGTTCCTCATATCAGTGAGGTCATATGATACATGTCTTTCTCTGATTGACTTATTTCACTCAGCATAACACCCTCCAGTTCCATCCACGTCATTGCAAATGGCAAGATCTCATTCCTTTTGATGGCTGCATAAAATTCCATTGTGTATATATACCACCTCTTCTTTATCCATTCATCTGTCGATGGGCATCTTGGCTCTTTCCACAGTTTGGCTATTGTGGACATTGCTGCTATAAACATTGGGGTACACGTACCCCTTCGGGTCCCTACATTTGTATCTTTGTGGTAAATACCCAGTAGTGCAATTGCTGGATCGAACGGTAGCTCTAATTTCAACTGTTTGAGGAACCTCCATAGTGTTTTCCAGAGTGGTTGCACCAGCTTGCATTCCCACCAACAGTGTAGGAGGGTTCCCCTTTCTCCACATCCCCGCCAACATCTGTCGTTCCCTGACTTGTTAATTTTAGCCATACCTGAATAGACATTTTCTGAAGAAGGCATACAAAAGGCCTATGGGGGCAGGGGGCACCTGGATGGCTCAGTTGTTTAAGCATCTGACTCTTGATTTCAGCTCAGGTCATGATCTCAGGGTCGTGGGATCAAACCCCACATCAGTTCAGCACTCAGTGAGGAGTCTGCTTATCCCTCTCTCTCTGCTCTTCCCTGCTCCTGTTCTCTCTCTCTCTCAAATAAATAAATAAATGAAATCTTTTTTAAAAGACTTATAGGTACATTAAAAAGTGCTCAGCATCACTCATCATCAGGGAAATGCAAATCAAAATCACCATGAGATATCACTTCACACCCGTTACAATAGCTGTTACTAAAATGTCAAAAAATAAGAAATGTTGGCAAAGATGGGGAGAAAAGGGAAACTTTCATTTTCTTTCTTTTTTTTTTTTAAAGTGTACCCTTGGGGGCGCTTGGGTGGCTCAGTTGGTTAAGCATCAACTCTTAATTTCAGCTGGGGTCGTGATCTCAGGGTCATGAGATCAAGCCCCACGGCCGGCTCTGTGCTCAGTGGGGAGTCTGCTTCTCTCCCTCTCCCTCTCAGTACCCCCCCAACTTGTGTGCTCTCTCTCTCCTTCTCATTCTCTCGTAAATAAATAAGTCTTTTCTTAAGAAGTGTACCCTTGTGCATTGTTGGTGGAAATATAAATTCTTACAGCCATTATAGAAAATGATATGGAGGTCCCTCAAAAAAACCCTAAAAATAGAACTACCATATGATTTAGCAACACTCCTTCTGGGCATATATTTAAAGGAAATGAAATTAGATGAAATTAGTATCTGGAGGAGACAGTGGCATTCCCATGTATATTTCAGCATTATTCAAAATTGTGTGTGTGTGTGTCTGTCTGTGTGTGTGTGTGTGCATATTCAGTCTTAAAATTGAGGAAATTCTGCTATTTGTGACAACATGGATTAACTTGGAGGACATTATGCTAAGTGAAATAAGCCAGACACAGAAGATAAACAGCGCATGATCTTATTTACAGAGAATTTTTAAAAAATTCACAGAGTCTGGTCAATCCATGTAGTGCTTTGGCTTCAGTGTTGGTCTCCTCAGATATGCTTTTAGTAATTCTCGGATATTGAGCATAGGGTAAGGAGGGTGATTGGGGATAATACGGAATAGTCCTTGCCTGACCTACCTACCTATCATTTTTCTAAAACCCATCTGTTCATCACAATCTGCACTTTACTGATATACTTCTTATAATAGTTTAAGCAAAGTCTCTTTGGAAGCAGAGGAGGTAGGAAAGGAGAAGTGAGTATTAATAAATCAATAGGTAACTAGAAAGTTAAATGTCTAAAAGCTGGGAAGTGTCTTTACTGAGAAATCTTATAAATCAGTAAGATTTAAATGCTTTTCAAATATGTTTCTCCACATTGGAATTCAATACTGAGCTTAAGGATAATCCCACAGTCTGTAATGATTGGTACTTATTTAATTGACTTTAATTTTATTGATTGTCACATAAAATGTACTACTCTAAAATATCTGCATGGATCACTGGGTAGGGTGTTATACGAAAACAATGAATCATGGATCACCACATCATAAACTAATGATGTATTGTATGGTGACTAACATAACATAATAAAATAAAATATAAAATAAAATAAAATAAAATAAAATACAAATATCATTGACAAGTTTGCCTGAATATTTAAAAATTGTCAATAGGTTATTTAGAAAACTGTCCACATTCTTTAAAAAGTCTGATTATTTAATCATTTTAATATTTTCCAATTATAAATAAAAGTATAACATAGGATAGGAAGGATAATAAAATTTTAATTTTAAACAAGGACCCATTTTATTTTTTTAAATTGTATATAATTCAGGTATCTCCAAGATTCAATAGATTCTACAAAGGTCATATTAATTTTAAAATGTATCTAAAAGTTTCTGGAGAAGATAATACAATCATTTGTTTTTAAAAGCAAACAAAATGCATGATAAACTAAAAAATAAGTGAGTTGATTTGTAAATCCTTGTCTAAAATAATCTTCGGTAGGTCTTCCACATAAGGAATTATTAATTTGAAGTCTACATAATAATGTGAGCAAGTACTTAAAGAAATAAACCTAGCTGTATTGAAAATCGAATGAACTTTCTAAAACACATTTCATTTCTGTAAGAACATAAAATCATATTATTAAAATGTTTAGCCACACATGTGAGAAAAAGCTGCAGAAGACTCATAATATAAACTGGTAGATGCATGTTCTTTTGATTTTTTTAACCTTAAAAATAAAAGTGCTAGCTATTTCACTAGCAAAACATAAGCTATTTGGGAATAAAAGAGTATTACAATCGGAGACAAACAAGCTAGACAAAACCATAGGCAAGGGGTGGGGAGGAGCAAAGGAGAAGCACTTTTGGGGGGTAAGTTGGGAAGGCTATTATAAACCAAAAGTCCACTGGAGTAAACTGGAAGTTTGAAGCATGGCTTCTCATTGGCTGAGCTGTTGCCTCAGGGAATAAGGAAAGTGTTTGTGCCTCAGGCTGGAATAGTAGGGTAGTATCTGGTGCAAGGTCAAATCCATCTCTTTCTATTGGGGCTGCAATTGACCACCAGTGAGAGTGTGAGAGCTCCCCCTACTGAAACCTCCTGTCTCTATTATAGTGATGTTTCCCATTACTAATACTAACAATGTCAGATCAGCTGTCTTATTTCCTCCTCATCTTCCTGAGTTCTAGAAGCTAACAGAACCTTCTCTATGGTGCTCAGATGAAGAGTTGGTATGAATATTTTCAAGTCAAATAGTCAGTGATCATTTAAATGGAGAGTAAATCAGCTGAGAACAAAAAGGAACTGTAAGAGGCTTGTGGAACAATGATTGAAATGTCAGTTGTCTTCACATATTCGATGTGGTGTGTGTGTGCATGCGCAGATGCATGTTAGCAGGGGAGACAGCACTTCATTCCATGTTATGAAGAGCTTCCTTTTAAGAATACAGAACTAGCATATTTGGAACATCACCTTCACTTAGGTTTGTCCCAGTTTAAGTCTGTGTAATAGTATAAGAATTATATCAGGTATTGAGGTTTTTAATTGGGAGTTTTCGCCTTCATTTATCAACTTCTTCCTAAAATCTTACTGGCTCAAAATGTATATGTGAATTCACTCTCCAATGTTGGAAGAAAGTCAGACTTATTCTAACTCTTGCTGATAATAGAAACTGAGATGGTGCCCTTCACACAGGGAACAAAGATTCTTATTCCAACTCTAATCTATTTTCATAAAAAATTCCACTGTTAAAGAATAAGCATTTTTCCCAGTCTAAATTTGAGATCTATTGAGGCAGAAGAGGATGAATGGTTGGCTATGAGCCCAGTAAATTATGAAAAGAGCTGGGTTTAACCTATCTTGGTGCAATCATGTCATTCTATAAGATTATTTAGATGTGTAGAAACCTATTTAATAGTTTAGAAGGGCATGTAAAAGTAAAGAAAAATGAATTTAACTTTGTATGATCTTTAATAATTGTTAAGATCCCTGATTGCCCTCCTATTGGGCAAAAATTCATAGTGGAAACTACTTAAACAGGAGCACGTGATAGTAATTCATAATTAAATATGACCATTTTCAAGGTTAATTAATATTACTGAGGTTAATTTCAATATAATTTAAGTAGTCAATTAAATAAATTAAACACTTAATAGGCTGAGGGAAATGAGAATTTGGGGATGTTCAAGTGTCTTAGTTTGCATTCAGGATGCAACAATGAATATTGCCATTTATACATAAAATGTGGAGACATTATACACAAAAGATGAGACTACAGTGAACTGAATTACTTTTTAACGATGTTAAAACTTCACTAAGAAATATTTATAGATAAAAAATTACTTTCGTATTGGTCAGAATGCTAGAACATGCCTCTCACAAGCACCAAGTTTATTCAATTCTTACAAGTATTTAAAGAAAGTTTTTCATCTTTATCTTAATCTTTGGATATAACCCCTGAGTTATATGTAGTATGTGTATAGAGTCCACATAGTGGTAGTATAACTTTTATAAGTATTATTTCAAAAACATGCAAACAAACTAAGCAGTATTCTGTATGTTTCTACTTAGGATATATTTCTTAAAGCAAGACATATGATTGGATTCATTGGAATTTTACAATCTTTTAAGAGTCATGCTATGGTCAAATGAATTACTTTCCATTCCCATGTGTAGTCTATTCCCTCATTGACTTTGGGCTTGGCCATGGGACTTCGTTTAGAAAATGGGCAAAAACTTTAATCTGTCGGAGCTTACATACTGATTAAATTCCAAACAATAAATTGTCATACAGTTGCCCCACAGAAAACAGGATTAATAACCTCCAACCCCAAATTGGTTCAATGCTGAAAATGATGATCCCATGCACACACCAAGAGATATAAAAGATTGCTCACATATTGAGACTTTCTGGTCTCAGAAAATGGGCAGATGGGGCCAAATGTTGGCCAGGGCATTTTCTAGTGAGTGAATGTGACACAAATGGAAACTTGATAGAGCTTATGCATTGGTTATGAACTCTCAAAATACTTCCATAAGACCACTATTTAAAGAAGCCCCATCTCACCTACTGGAAGATGAGAGTTCACAAGGAGAATTGAGGTGCTCCATCCAATAGCCAGAAACAAAAGCCAGCTGCAGCTGTGGGCATGATTCTGGATGAGAAGAACTGCCTAGCTAAATCCATCCCAATTGCCAATTCTCAGGATCATAGGCTAGTATATGAGTGTTATTTAAAGTCAGTGAATTTTGGAGTGGTTTGTTGAACCTCAACAGATAACTTACATAGACCCACACTTTCTTAACTTCTATCTTTTACATCAATCACTCTAGTTGGAGAGGCTGGCTATACAGCTCATTTCCTTTCCTGGATCATAATGGGAAAGAGATTTAAGGCACATATGTTGAGAAAGAGAAGATATAGTATAATAACAGTATGACAAAAAGTCTGAGTCATACACAGCTTAATAAACTCAGAGATGTTCAAGGGTCAGGTAATGAGCTGTAAGGGTTATTAATCTAAGAATCCATGGAGCACAAATCCTGTGTCCCTTACTGCATCGCCTTAGCTAAGAGCATTTCCTTTATCTCTAAATGAATAAATGATATTAAACACATTTTATTCCCACTTAATTTTATTTTGTGGAATCACACCATGTATTCTTACTTATTTCTGTTTCATGCTTCAAATTTAATTTGTTATTTGAGAGTGAAAATTGATTTTGCATATAGTAAACCATATCTGCTTATAAAACGATAAATTTTAAGAAATAATCATCTTAAAACAATCTTCCATAGTTCATTTTCATCTTATATAACTGTATATTGTAGATATATTATCAGACTAAATCAGCAATAACCAGGCAGTATTTACAATTCAGCCAATTATTTGTCATATGGTTTATGAGATCAGGTAGCTTTGCGTGAGACTTTTCACATGATTTATTAAGGAATAAATGTGAATGCATTGAGGCATCACAAAACCTCTGAAAATATTTTAAACTATCAAAAGAAATTAGAACTGTTTTTTTCTTCCCCATCTTCTTCTACAAGTTTAATATAGTCCCTTTACAAGAACTGGTAGGAATGGGTATAAATATACTAATTAATTTGCTTCAGACGAATGAAAAAAAAATCACCTCTACCTTATTTTTCTGAGTCTCTTGACTAATTTTCTCTAACAATTTATCATTCAATCACTGTGATTTGGGGATCTGGAAGGAAGGATGACTATGCTAGGTGTCAGGAGATTTTGATGCAGATTAAGTCACCCATTCAACAAATGTTTTTTGAGTGTCTCAGCACTGCCGTATGTTCCAGAGATACAAAATGGGCAAAAACTTTACTCTGTCAGAGCTTATATACTGATTAAATTCCAAACAATAAATTGTCATACAGTTGCCCCACAGAAAACAGGATTAATAACCTCCAACCCCAAACTGGTTCAATGCTGAAAATGATGATCCCATGCACACACCAAGAGATATAAAAGATTACTCACATACTGAGAATTTCTGGTCTCAGAAAATGGGCAGATGGGGCCAAATGTTGGCCAGGGCATTTTCTAGTATTAAGATAACTGCTGGAAGTTCGGCCAGCTGTGCTGATCCTTGGGGATTGTCCTTGGTCAGGGACATTCTTATTAAGGAGGGACAGCGGCAGACCTCCTGTGACTCCAACACTTTCAACGGTGACACTAGTAAAGTATACAAACATACCTTTTCTGTCTACTTGGTTAATCCCAAGGGACCCTCCAGGTGGCCATTGAGTCCAGGAGAGAGGTGACCTCCTCCAACACCATTGCATCTGACAAAGGAAGCCACTTCTTTCTGTGAAATATGCCAGAGATTGTTTCTTGTAAGTATCATTTTCATTTCAGTTAAGAAAGCTTCTGTGACTATACTCAATCTCGAGGTGCTGCCTCCATGTCTTAAAGCATAATAGGCAAGTGGATCTCAACGATCATCAGGACCAATTAGCTTCAGTCTCCCAAAGGCCTAAAATGCAACCTGCAGTGGTTGTGCTAACGAAGAGTATGGTATTTTGCACAAGAAGCCTATGGACGACTTATGGCCATTGTGGATAGTCCAGAGAGTCCAGGATGCATAAAGTTGCCAAATCCTCTACAGTGAAGGAATGTCTGAAGAGTGCTAATGGGAGTTCTTTTTTATCGCATTTTGGAAAGATCCTAGACCTTTTGTTATTGGAGACTCCATTTAAAGTAGACCAGTTTGAGAGTAACAGTTCTGGTGCACTTAAGTAAAGTTTGTAAATGAGGAACGTATTGCTTCCAGAAGCTAAAAAGTCTAGATGATGTTGGGCTTGTTTTAATGTTGAGGGTTCCGCAAGGGTCAATAGTTGTTTCTTGACGGTGTCAGGGATGGAGCAGTTTTGGACTGACCAAGTAATGCCCAGGAATTTAACTGAGATGGTAGGCCTTTGTACCATGGGTAGGGTTATGAGCTATCCCTTCTTGGGAGCTGCCTCGTCAATTATATTTGTACGTTTTGAGTGTGTCAAATGAATCTCCTCAGAAAAGATGTCATCAATGTAATGTCATTCCCATGATCCTGGAGAAAGTTGGGTGTGATTAGAGGCAAAGATGGTGTGAGTTGGAGGTGTCGTTGAGATTTATGGGTAGCCAGGTAAACTGGCTGAGAAGTTACTGAAGTAGGCACTGAATGAAACATATTTGCCAAATCTACAGAAGCTAAGTATTTTCCAGCTGATGATTGTATGGAACCAGTGATTCCAATAATAGTGGGTAGGGGGAGCTTTAATTGAAGAAACTGTGGTATTAAGGATATGATAATCCACTGTTAGATACCATTCATTTCTATTAGTTTGGATCACTGGCAACACTGGGTTATTCGATAGGAAGATAGGAAAAATGGTCCCTGCCTTAAGTAGGTCTCTGTGACAGGGGGCTCTTGTACTATGGGTCTTGATTTCTGTATGCTTTGTTTTAATCTATGTTCAGGCATAATAACTAATTTGTCCTAGTTTGTAAAACCATGTGTGACATTGAATAGACCCAAACTACTCAGCTGGGAGCATATTTATGGCAATAAAATAAGGACAGTTTTCATATTTTATGTGCTCCACATGATTGTTCTTTCTAAAGAGGAATGAGGGTGAAGAGAAAGCATAGAGATAATAAAATTTAGGGTAATAAATGGAATAGATGGACACATCAAACATGATTCGAAACCTGTAAAGAGGCATGCAAATGATAGCCCATTTAATAGTACATTTCTTTAGTTGATCTATTTAAGGAGAACATGGCAATGATGCAGTGGTAGGATATCTCAAAGTAGTTTTGCTTCTACATAGTTTGGAAACTCACAGTTGAAAACATGATTTAGACCTCACAGGGATCAAATATTAGGCTAATTACACCTGTGGCTCAGTACTTAGTAATTAAGAAATGGCACAAAATGTCTTAATATTTCTCTCTTTGATCTTTTACCACCAAAGAAATAAAGAAAAACTTATAATTTCTTATTTTCTAGTCCCATCCTCATGTCATAAAGCGGTTATATTGTTAATAAAGTGTAAAACATTTAATATTAACACATCTCAAATTTAATTACTTCCTAGAATCATTAATTAACTTTGAAAAAACCTTGGTTTTCTTCAGCATGCTTGTTTTACCTCTAAGTTCACAAAGATGAATGTTCTACAGAGTTCCCAGTACTGATAAATCTCTGCAATCGTTCATTGTAAAACTATGAGGACATATGGTCCTCATTCTTCTCATGAGCCAGATTCTTGAGGAGAAGAAAACCCTAGTATTTGAGGATCTACTGTGTGCCAAACATTGAACAAGACATAAAAAAATTAAACTTAAGTACCTCAAGACACCTTTTGTATGATCAGGAAACTGAGATTCAAAGAACGCAAATACTTAGCACAGGATGGGCAGCTAGTAAGTGGGGATACAGGCTTTTGGACCTACATTTGAATGATCCTCTATCACCTCTTCTTTCCTCTACAAAGTGCTGCCTCCACTCTCAGTGAGTCACTGTTGGTCATATTGCCAACAGATCATAACTGAAGTTCACTAATAGCATACAGAGTAATCTGTCAAATTATTTGGAGTTTTATTTTATCATTATGATTACTCATACTCTGAGCTAGTCAGGAGATGTAATATAAATATAACCAAAAAGTAATCAGAAAAGATCCACATTGCGAAAGCAATTGTCTTGGAATCAGGATACATAATTCAAAGTCCTGCCTACACCACTAGCTTCATGACCTTGTCCAACTTACGAGATCCCTCTGGCATTTAGGTTTCTAAAGGAACTTCCTGCATTAAAATTCTGATTTCTTATCTGCAGTTTATTAGACCTATCTATGATTACTCAGGGATGAAGTAAACTTGTAAGTTAACTCAATGGAATATTTTTGAAGAATAATTTAATAATTCATTTTTGTAAATATCCAATGGATTAATTCAGTAAACACTTTATTTTTTTGAGAGAGAGAGGAGGGGCAGAGGGAGAGGGAGGGAGAGAGAGAATCTTAAGCAGGTTCCACGCCCAGCACAGAGCCTGACGCAGGGTTCAATCTCACAAACCTGAGATCATGACCTGAGCTGAAATTAAGAGTCAGACACTTAAACAACTGAGCTAGCCAGGCACCCCTAGAAGATACTTTTCGACTCAGTCTCCTATCTCTGGATCAAGTTCTCTGCAAAACTCTTGTCATATTGTCGGTTAAGGACAAGCTGTGCTTTGGAAATTATAGTGCCCCACAAGGCTGGAGCCACAAAATTTAGAGTTAGGCCAGAAATGCCACGTTCTGAAGTTCAACAGAGTAAATATAAAATGAATGAAAAATAAGTCATAGCAGATTTCTCCCAATGAGATAAAATAGAATGGTGAGTCATAAATGTCGCTAAAGATAGTGAATTAAAAAAAGACTCGTATTTAGGAAAACAAATGCCTAATAATATGAATTTTAAATGTTGGAATCACTTTCGTTTTACCAGGTGCAATGTGAAGTAACTTCTGAGCACAAAAATTTTTGATTACTAATAAGTTAAAGATATCCATCAATATTTTAAATACAGTAAATTTTTACATGCATTTAGTGTCAGCTAATTGTCTTTTTAAGAACTGAAGGGAGTTGAAATCATGATTGCTAACAGCACAAGTTAGGCATGTTTGCCTCTTAATTAAGTCTTTATGGCAGATATTGATCAAACTATTACAATTTTTAACACCATTCTTTAAGAGCACTCAAGTTCTGTTATCTGTATTCTTTATTAACTAAAGGTTTCCTCACATCAATTTGGACTCCAGCTAGATTTTTTTTATTAGATGGTGAGCATGCTGATTAGATAATGTAGTAAACTCCTTGGCAGTTATAACTCTGAGTATAAATAAATAAAATAAAACATTGGCTCATCTTTCAATAGTAATTAATCCTCCAGTATTTTTCCATTCTGGGTACACAAATAAAAACATACTCACCTGTGATTTATGATAACATCCCCAATTTGCAGACCTCCATCGATCCTCTCCCAGAAACAATCAGCTTCCTTTTACAAATGCAAATCTTTCAAGGCTTAGAATGAGAATATGAGAAGTCTGGGATTTTTTTCTCATATTCTCTGCTCTTCACCTCCCACTCCCAGCTTATAGATTCCTCCACCATAGGGGAAAGCTGTGTGAGGAATTTTAGGAGTTCATTTTATAAACCTACAAGTTAATTGTTGTCCAAGTTTGGAGTGACAGGATAATGGAAGTACACTGGTTCTGTAAGACATTTTACCATTCAAATGGTCAGGACTGTTTAACTTCTCTTGAATTGTATTTGTCAGAACAAAAGCACTCTCTCAATTAGCTGAACTTTAAAATTGACTATCACTGTGACAGACAAGCAGGTAAAGCAGCAATTCACTAGCCATCGTCTTTTAAGAAAGACCTAGAACCATGAGAGACTATGGACTCTGAGAAACAAACTGAGGGTTCTAGAGGGGAGGGGGGTGGGGGGATGGGTCAGCCCGGTGACGGGTATTAAAGAGGGCACGTTCTGCGTGGAGCACTGGGTGTTATACACAAACAATGAATCATGGAACACTACATCAAAAACTAATGATGTAATGTATGGTGATTAACATAACATAATAATAATAAAAAAATAATAACAACAACAAAAAAAGATATACAGAAAAAAAAGAAAGACCTAGAAAATCTTTGATTAGGTAGCTTAGTCACTGTTTAAACTGGAATTGTGATTATGCAACCTTTACTTATTCAATATGTCATCATTAATTTAATCAGACATATTTGTTGTTGTTTGTCTCCTACTAGAGGAGGGAAAATCTAATTACAATTCTAATGCGGTATTTACATATATATCTGCCTAAGACCAGATGAAGTGTTACTCTAATGAAATAGCAATCTTCTGACATCCTGATAATGAAACGACCCAATATTGATTGACTTTTGATACACAAAGCTGTTGTTGATGCATATTTGCATACCGATGATGTTATGTTAAATTGCATGTCACTTTTCTATTACGGTATATTGAGAACAAATATGCTCCTCTGAGGCTGTTCTGAATTCGGAAATAAAGATATTCCATTTCTATATTTGAATCAAGACAAAATTATCATAGGTATGGTAAGACAAAACTCAAGTGGGAGAATACTTAGGTAAATTACAGCTTTTAATGATAATTTCTGTACTAAAATTACATATTAACCAGTAGCAATATGCTTATAGTCAATTAAAATATAATTTTTCATTGTTTTTATGGTGGCATACTTGGCATATGACATTATATTAGTTTCAAGTGTGTAACAATAATTGGATATTTGTGTATATCACTATAATAAGTATAGTTACCATCCAATAAGGATTCTTGTTGAAACTGAGCACAATGCTTGTCGTGTATGAGGAGACAAATTTTAAAGTTAAAATTTAGAATTCTCTCTTGTGGCCACCACTACTGCTAATACCACCAATAAAAGAACCCTTTTCAGATATAGAATGAATTTTCATTATTAATTTCATTTGTGAAGATAATCCTTTCAGGATAAGACATGATTGTTTTGAGGCTGGAGAGATTGTAGGGCATGTCCACACATGTCCACACACACATTAAATGTTTCAGCTTTATTGCTGTCAAATAATCTTTACAATTTGCATCCCCTCCCAGTCCAGGATTCGTATCTCAAACCAGCTCTGTCCAGGAGCCTCATTCTGTACTTAAGAGTCTTCTAGCTCCCTGACCTTCTATACCAGCCCTGACCGTGCCCTGTTGATCCATGAACCTTACCAGTCTTCCTCTTGCCCCTGGAAACTGAGGTAGACAGATGATGTGTGCAAAATGAATTGTGCACCTGAAACTAATATAACACCATATGTCAACTGTTCTGGAATTAAAATAAAAACAAAACAAAACAAAACAAATTAGCTGGGTCCAATCCCATCCTTACTACTTACTAAATAGGTGATCTTGGCCTATTGCTTAATCTCTCTTTACCTCAATCTCTTCTTCTATAAATCTTTAGCCTGTCTCACACATTTGTAATAAAGGTTAAATGAATGAAGGTAAACTTAGTTGTTACAAAATAAAAACTCATCTCATCAAAACTCCAAAAACAATCGAGCACCTAATATGTGCCAGGTACTATGCTAAGCACTTACACTGCATTGCTAAGCAAGCGGAAACCAATTCCTGACCTGTGATTGCAGCCAATGAAAGTAACATTCAGTGTGCTCACTCCCATTATTGTTGCTGCGATTAAATTCATTTCCCAGAGATACTGAGGTTTAGACACACTTTGAAGGAGCAGAACTTGTCTTCTGAGTATGAGGAAGTTTTAGGACAGTCATAGAGTTTGAAAGAGTCATGGTAGAGAAGAGGAAAGATAATGGACTTGGGATACGAAGAAGCATTCGTGCCCAGTTAAGGGTGAGTGAAGACCACGATATGTATACAATGATCTTCGTGGTTATATAATTCTCCCAGTCACGTAGGCCAAAACCTTGGAGCTCTCCTTGACTCCGATTGGCATCTCACATTCACATTTAATCCATCAGCAAATTCTGTTGGTTGTTACTTTAAATATGTCTACAATTTGACCATGTCCTATAATGTCCACATCTACCAGCTAATCTGAGTTTACAATAACTCCCCTGTATGTTATTGTAACAGGCCTTCACTCCTGTTCTCCTACCACATTCCCTGTAGATGGAAGCCATATCATGGACTCCAAAGGCTCACCTCTCTCTCAGAGTAAAATAAAAATTCCCTGCCATGGCCTACACATCTCTCCACAAACTCTCCCTCTTACTGTAGCTTTTATCATTCGGAATCCACTTCACTCACTGCGCTCTTTTCTTCCAACACACCAAGTGCATTCCGGCCACAAAGCCTACCCACTTGCCAGGAATGCCCTTTTTTCTGTACCCTTATAGATCCATTCAGCTGTCAAATACCACTTAGCTTTTCTTTATCACAATATATAACGCAGTACACAAACCACTGAAATTCTTTGTCCTTCACTCTATTTTCTTTTTCCTTTTGTCAGTTGCTTTGGACTGACAGATTCCTTTATTTGGCTGTTTCCTTGTGAATTGCCATTCATCCTGCGAGAATAGAGAGTCCTCCAAAGCAGGGACCTTGTTTTCTTCAGGGCCATTTCCTTTCCTCAATATCAGTACCTAGATCTAGGGGATACTCAATAAAACTTTATGAAGAAGTGAATGCCTGAGACACCCGGGTGGCTCAGTCAGCGAAACCTCTGACTCTTGATTTCGGCTCAGGTTATGATCTCAGGGTCGTGAGATCAAACCCCACATTGGGCTCTGTGCTGGGCACTGGAGCCTGCTTAGGATTCTCTCTCCCCCTCTCCCTTCCCCTGCTCACTCGGGCGCACGCGCGTTCTCCCTCTCTCGCTCAAAAGAGAAAAGAAGCGAATGCATGAATGAAGGAATGGATGAATGATAAATGAATGCTATTTTCTTTAGCAGTACTCAGTGTGGTGAGTGTGGGAGCACAGAAGCAGGTAGATCCAGGCTCTTTCCTATTATTTTTTTTTCAAATTTATACAAAAAGCTTGGGGGCGGTATTAACGTTATTGGTAATTTGAAGAGATGAATCATTGGCTCGAAGTTAATAAAACTGAAGACAGAATGGGATCGACGGTTTAGAGGAAACAGATAAGCCTCAGTGAGGTTGGCAATACTTTGTAGGAAGGCACTAAGTTTGATGGCAAGGAGACTGTTCTGAATAAGGTAAAGAAAAAAGCATTCTCATTAACATGTGTGCAGTATGGAGTAGAAATGTTTCATGCGGAGTTGACATTCAAAATTCTAAACTTCTTAGCTCCAGAAGTTATCCAAACATAAAAACACAGTTTCTATAAATGAAGTTTCTTGAATTAAGCTAAATTTATTGAGAAATGTGAGTTGATTAGTGTTGTTAATTGTTAGGTACTAAATGTCTCCCTGAATATAGGAAGATATTGGTGACCGTTGCCCATGTTGCTTTAGCTCTGCTGAGGGCTCTACGTGTTCCCATTGTTTGTAGACTTTGGATTAGCTAACGCATTCCAGAACTGAGTGCATGGTCCAGTACTGTGGTGGCCTCTAGTCATATGTGGCTATTTAAATTAAATTCATATTAATTGAAATTAATGAAATTAAAAATCCTGGTCCTCATTCCAGCTATAACTATATCTTAAGTACTCAAAAGTCACATATGGCTAATGGCTACCCTATTCGGCTGTACAGATACAGAATGTCTCATTTATCTCAGAAAGTGTTATTAAAGAGTGCTGGTCTAGTAGTTTATCACTAAGACATCGGGGAGCTCAGGAGAGCTGCAGAATACTTCATTTCTTGGGCGCCTGGGTGGCTCAGCTGGTTAAGCGACTGCCTTCAGCTCAGGTCATGATCCTGGAGTCCTGGGGTAGAGTCCTGCAAGGTCGGCGGGGAGTCTGCTTCTCCCTCTGACCCTCCTCCCTCCCATGCTATCTCTGTCTCATCCTTTCTCTCTCAAATAAATAAATCTTTTAAAAAAAAGAATACTTCATTTCTTTAACTATACTTCAAAATATAAGTAACATGTTAGCTTACTAATGTTGATATACTAATAGGTTGTGTATTTGCATGACAAATAATGAACTCTCTCTCTCAAAAGGTGGCAATTGTATTCTTGAATGACTTGATAGTTTTAAACGATAAGGTATGGTAATTATTAGGGATATTGAAGACTTCTGGAAACCCACATGGAGAGAGCTACTTCCCTGGAGTCCAGTAACCAATGAATTAAAAAAAAAATTGACTAAGTTCTCTCAATGAAAGAAAAATACCCCTTGTATTTGGGCATTTCATATTAGAAATGGGACAGAACAAACAGTGCCATGTGTATCTTAATTTTAATTACACAACACTTTGTACTTTTGTAGTTTTCAAAAGTGTTTGGAATAAAATGAGATATTAAAGGGATATATTAGAGAATAGGGTATACGAAGATCAACATTATTAGACATATATGAATTCATTACAAAGGGTGGTGATGTTCAGCAGAAAGAGTTTGGGCCACAAGAATATGAATTAATCTGTATATCAGTTAAATTCAGTGGTTATGAGATTCTCTACTTACACCTCAATTTTTCCTGGCATATACTTCAGGACCAAATAAATAGTCTACCTGTTATATTTGATTGGTAAGGCAAAGTAGGCAATGGACCAACAAGGAGAAAGTGTATGAGAAAAGGCAGAGTCACAGGCTCAGGACTAGGCCTGAAGAAGAGCCACTTTTAGAGAAATTCCAGAGGACATAATTGACTGATTTCAATGGGGAGCAACCAATACTTCCTATATGCAGACTTGCAAGCCAGGTTTCATTAGGGAAGACTTCATTGGCCAGTAAAAATAATTAAACAATGGGCTTTTAACTGATCATTCATAAGGTATTACTAGGATTTATGGTTCATAGACTGGGGTGTTGGGACAGGGACCATGGCTCTGGCAGATCTACAACTTTATATACCACCCAGGGATGTGGAGGATGATTAATAAAAGCCCCAGAAGCACAAGAAGCATAAATTTGAAATAGTACTGAAAATAGGAAAAATTGACATTTTTCTCCCATCAATATTTATTTCAGAATGAATTTCTGAAACTTTCTCTACATTCATATTTAGGGCTCCTGCAACGCCTGGTAAGAATGCTAATGATGACTGAGACTTGGAAGTCTCCTATAGATCTGTACTGCCCAATATGGAGCTATTAGCCCCTGTTGCTATTGAATACGTGGAATGTGGCTAGTCTGGATGTGCTCTCAGGATAAAATGCATGTCAGAATCCAAAAATATATGATAAAAGTATGTAAAATATCTCATGAATAACATTATATTGGTTACTTGTTAACATGATAATGTTTTAGATATATGGAAGTG
The DNA here is from genome assembly GCF_003265705.2 of Callorhinus ursinus. Classification (NCBI taxonomy): domain Eukaryota; kingdom Metazoa; phylum Chordata; class Mammalia; order Carnivora; family Otariidae; genus Callorhinus; species Callorhinus ursinus. The sequence continues at coordinate 9,936,136 of NW_027397094.1, read as the reverse complement.
TTGTATTGAGAGAGTTATTTGATCAATAATTTATTTTATATCCCATTTGACGATTGTCTACCCTAATCGACCTCCCTGCAAAATGTACAATTGACTGTATTACTATTGGTCAATAAAAAATGTCCAGCAGTATAGAGTGTGCTGAGATCTAGAGATCTAGCTAAAATCTAAAAGGTTTTCTTTTCCTTTCTTTATACCAGTTAGGAATAATAAAGACAAAGGTTTTTCAATAAAGATTGGGTAATAATTTATATACAGAAATGTGAGTGGGAAATTTACCCCTAAGGTATAAAGTTCTGCCTCCCATAAGACAAATTCTGGGGTTAGTGCCCAGCAATCTGTTCATTAACAAGCCTTCCAGGTTTCTCTGATACCTACTAGCCTTTGAGAATCTCTGCTCTCGAAGTAGTTTCAAATAATTTCTCCTGGAGGAAGGATGCCAACCTTTTGGAAGTGGCTAGATAATTTTATAATTGTTTCACCAGAGATATCCATCTCAGGAGAGGTTCTTTTTAACAAAATTACACACAGGTCATCATTGGAAGGAGAGGTTAAGGAAATGATATTTGTAATCCTAAATTCTCCCAAACTGGTTATGAGCATTTTCATTTATGTGTCTGTCACTAGGTTGTGGGAGGATGGAGGTGGCCCCTGCAGGTGGGCTCAGGGGCAAGGAGAGAAATTCTAGAGATCTGAAAAGAGGAGTATCTTGGAGTTGTCCATTAAATTCTCTTCCTCATCTAGCTTTGGGTTACAGGTATTTGTGAGTGAGGTAGTTATCATTGCCCTGAATTATTAACAGCAAGGTGATTTCTAACTTTATCATCATGGTGGGGAGTATTTCTAATTGGGAAGGAGATATCGGATAACCAAACTTCTAATATTCCCTGAAAAGCTATTGTTTGTAGATTACTACATCAGAATAATGTAAAAATAAGTTGTCTTTAAGGTAAATGCTCTTGTTAAGCCAATCATGCTTAGATGTTGCATCATGACTGTTATCTGAAACTCACACATAAGGCAGTGCCTCTGACATTGTTCCTACAAATCACCTAAGGATTTTGCTAAAATGCAGATTCTGATCTAGTAGATCCGAGTTTCAGCATCTCTAACAAGGTCCATGGACTGAACTTTTCATAATAAAGCATCTCCACACCAGACCTTTGGAACCTAAATCTGCATTTTTAACAAGATATGTGGGTGCTTCTTTGGCACAGTGAAGTTTGAGACACACTGATAGCAATAATCTACAGTGATTCACAAGTCTGGTTCTGCTTTATAACCACCTAGAAAGCCTCAATAAAATCTGATCCCTTGGTCCTAATCTGGAACAAATACATTAGAAATTGTAGGGTATAACCCAAGTAACTGTGTATTTTGAAAAGTTTGGAAGTTTGGGTGGCAAGCAAAATAACAGCCCCTCAAAGATGTTCATGACCTAATGCTTAGTACCTGTGATCATCTTACATGGAAAAAGTGACTTTGCAGATGGGATTAATGTTAAAATGTCTTGAAATGGGGAGTTTATCCCAGATGATCAAGGTGGGCCCAATGTAAATACATGAGTTCTTAGAAGTAGAGGATGTTTCTCATGTCAAGAGACATGATCACAGAAGGGAGAGAGATGCCCACAAGGACTTACTCACCCCCACTTTGCTGGTTTTGAGGATGCATGAATGGGACCATCAGCAAAGGAATGAAGCTGGCCTGTGGATGTTGGAGAAGGCAAGGAAATGGATTCTTTAATCTCCAGTCTCCAGAAAAGAACTCAGCTCTGCGGATGCCATGATTTTATCCCTGCGAGACACATATCAGAATTCTAGCCTACAGAACCATAAGATAATAAGTATGCCTGTCATAATTTGTTGCAGCAGGAATAGGAAACCAGTACCAGGTGATATAAATATGCAGTCAGTTCTCTAGGAGTCAACAGAAGAAGCCCTCAGATGGTTTCAGGAGTTCTCTGTACAAAGCAAGTATTCCTTATGTCTGAGTGTTCTTCAACTTCAAAGAATTTCCTGACCAGCTGAGCCACCCAGATCATATGGGGTGTCTGCCATACGGGGATCTTTGAAAAATTGGGTAACCTTGAAGCTAAGTACAATTTAGCTGATGTTGATACATTATCCCCTTAATCATTTGTGCATAATGTGCCATGTAAATCACTCACCTGTGTGTGTGCATTAGTATACACACATATATACACACACATTCTTGTTTACACGCACATATGTATGGATGTATATATTCCCGCATTATTAAAAATGTATAGATTTACTCAAGATAACATCTTTAAATTTATGTGTAAACAGCAAAACCTGCCAAGATCTAAAACAAGTCACTATAGTAACCAGTCAGTTAAATGCTACCAGATAAATGATTTGGATGTGATAAATCAGAATGTTTGGATGGCTCTGAGACGTTGCAAACATAACACAGGCATGTTCACTTGGGTGTATAATAAGCATCTCAAACTTAATATGCCCCAAACATCTGGCAACTCAGCCTCTTGTTGCTCAGGACAAAACCCTGGCATCACTTTGGTGCCTCACATCTCTTCTGCCAGCAAATCCCGTCAGCTGTATCTCCAAAATGCATCCATGTTATGACCATGATATGCCACAATTATACTACTTTCATGGGCTTTTAGACCCAGACTTCCTCTGAAGTATACAGCAAGTGCCTCTTAATAGCTGGCCCTTCTGCTGACCTTGACTCCTGTCAGTGTATTCTCTGTATGACAACCAAGAGGGTTCTAGAAGAGCTCAAGGCAAACCATACCCCCCTTGCACGTTGAACAGATGGCTCGCCATTAAGCCAAAGTCCACCCTGTTATGCACTAAAGCCTCTAGAGAAAAGGAGTCCTGAAAACTACCTCCGTTCAGCTCCCCTTTTGCTACGTCTTTCCACACCACTCATGTCCGCCTTCACTGTCCCTCAGACCCACCAAGCAGAGGCCTGCCTCAGAGTTTCTGCATTTCTTTCCTCTGCCCTAGATGATCTTCTGTGTCTGTCCGACTTACTCCCTCGCCTCTCTTAGAAATGTATCCATTGTGGACCTGTTTTCTGTCTTACCAGAAATCTCTACCCCCACCCATACATACACACTTTCTATTCTCCTTCTTTGCTTTATTTATTTATTTATTTAGTCTTTATCTCTACTGCCTGCCTGGCTTACGCTATTTATTGTAGTCTTCTTTATTGCTATTTCCCATGGTGGCATGCAATCTCCATGAAAGCGATGGTTATTGTCTGTCTTCTATTCTCCTGAGAGCTCAGTAGCTCAAGCAGTGACTTGTCTCCTGTAGGCAGTCCATAAATACTTGCAAAATGAGTGAAATAACAATAATAATGTCTTCCGAGGAAATAATAGTATTGGTTTTCTACTGAGGAGTCATAGAATACTATGTTGAACACATTGCATACATGATTTTATCTACTCGCTCCAACAAACCTATGAGAAAGACGCTAATACTAGACTAATTTTACAGAGGCTGTAATAATAGCCTAGGGTGGGGTGACGAGGCACAAACACAGTCATGGGGCAGTATTAGTGATCTAAATCTGAATCTTCTGTTCTTTAACCTGCAGTTAGGGATGCTCTGAAAATTTTGTTGATTTATAAATTAGGAGATTTTAATATAGTTATTGGGACAAACCATTTGATAGAATTGTATACATTAATTCTATAAGCAAGCTGGCAGACTTGAAAAATAACTTAGAACTACAATATATTTACTTTATCTTAGCACCTAACATAAGAGCAAAATTTGTCTTTCTGAAAGAACAGGATTCAACCAAGTTCAGACTTCTCACCCAGGAAATGTTATTGTGTTACCATGTCCTCCTGGAGGGGCTCAGAATCTGTGTTTTGAAATGCAGCAGGAACACAGGAGCTAGTAATGACCTTCATGGTTGTCAGTGTTACATTAGCAGATTTATAAAGAAGAATCGAAAGAATTACATCTGTTTCTAGATTGTATCAAAATCATATTTTACTCATTTTATAATTTAAAAATGTGCCAGAGTTGATAAATATGGTACAGTAAAGAAATACTATTATCCAAGATCTTCATAGCCTTGTAAATCATTTTTTATTTTCAGATTGTTTTTTTCTAGTATATGTGAGTGATATTTGTCTCCTCAGGAATAAAGTATCTGCCATTACTCAGAAATAGCAGCTCAAGGTGATTTAGTTACAACATTACTCTAGTTCAAAGGGAATTGTGCACTTATAATTCATTTCCTCTGCTGTGGCTGGTATCTATGACAGAAAAAGGAATAACGTTTGGAGAGTTGAAGAAGAAAAATTAGTGGAAAACAGAATAGTAATTTAAAAATAATTACTGAGATAGATGCCACCTGGTCATGAGTCCTTTTTCATTGGATACCTCGTTGATGACTCATTATGCTCCACCCCCACCTCGGGTCACTATCACTCAGTCAGCAGGTTGGGTAGGATAGTTATTAAAGGTAGATTTTTATTCAAATAATCAATTAAGCACCAAAATAAAATTAGAATTTTTATGTCAAATTTGTAGACAGTAGCATAGAACCTATTCCACAATTTGAGCCCAGTAATAAATGAACAATGTTCCTTGTCATTGTGAGCCTGGAAAGAGTTCTATTTCCAAGTGCTCCTTTAAAATATTTCATAATTTCACATTTAAGCCATCGAATCTCCAACTTTTCAAATTGATTCATCTTTCCGGTAGGACAAAAGAATTAAATAATCTGATGTATGGTTGCCCATCAACATCAATTTAAAATCCTATCAGGATTAATGAGAAAATCTGCAGTTTTTGATGAGATGCCAACTGAAAAACTGACAGCTATCTATTGAAAACGTACTCTGTGTTTGAACTATCCTAGGGCTAGCAGCAGCTCAAAGTAGCAAGTCTATCCCTTATGTAAGATATATTCTATTTAAAATATGCAACTATAAAATAAAACAGACAATGTTGTTAAAAAATTAAGTGTCCAATCTGGCAAAGATTTTGATTCCAATGTTTATCGAGAGGAGACTAATAATTTAAGTCTAAATAATTTTTTGTATGTAGTGTTAAATTTGGCAGAAGAAAAGAAAATGGATCAGACAGAAGGACTGGATTTGTATAATGATGGGCAATAATACAGTTGAAAAGGAAAAATCTTACAGAAACTTCAGAGAGCTAATAAATAGATTAATATATGCCTGATATTGCAAATGTGTACTGTCTGAATAAAGTTTCTGGACTGTGTTCTTAGCTTTCCAGTCATAGATGCAAGGAATAGCATAAGTTCACATGCCATGCTACTAATTCTAACATTTATGTTCCCTTTTTTTTCTCACTCAAATCTATGTTGTGATATTTTGAAATGCAAAATTAAGCTTTCCTGTACATTATGGTATCATTAAAATGTAAAATGGCAGCTTTCTTTAGATTCAAACCAGTAGAGGCCTGTGGGGACAGGGACAGAAATATATGCATAGCAAATGTTAATTCCAAATAAAATAACCATGCAAAGATCTGTGGGCATTGATGTGATAGGGCACAAATTCACAATGTTTGGGAAAACATTAAAGAAAACCATACTTTTTGTTAACTTCTTACATGCGTGCATACATTTTAGGTGGTATAGCTTTGAAGATCTTTCTTTTATTTACTGCCATTATTATTTAAACTTGACAGGGTTATGGAATCTATGAGTCTGAATTAAAAAAAAACACCCTCCTACCAAAAGAAAAGCCACCCCATCTTACAAGAAACTCAACTTTATCATCATATATTTTTCACATTTATAGTGAAAAGCCATATGTTGAATAATGATTTATCAATATTTTAACAGGGACCTATTAGAAACCAAACTACAAAAATTTGGAAACAAGCCATGTTTCCCTGCTTTAAAGAAAATTGCAATCTAAGGTATTGGCCCACACAAAATTGCTCCCTAGGTAAATAGGTATCAACCAACACAAAAACAAATGCCTTTGAGAAAGATTTAATGTTCAACTAGATCATACCAACCACAAATGGAATTCAGGAGAGATTATTCTTATTGGAGTAATTTGAAAATATTTTAAAACTAAAGAAGACGTCCAGGGCACCTGGGTGGCTCAGTTGGTTAAGCGACTGCCTTCGGCTCAGGTCATGATCCCAGAGTCCCGGGATCGAGTCCCGCATCGGGCTCCCTGCTCAGCAGCGAGTCTGCTCTTCCCTCTGACCCTACCTCCTCTTGTGCGCTCTCTCTCACTCTCTCTCTCAAATAAATAAAAAATAAAATCTTAAAAAAAAAAAACTAAAGAAGACATCCAAATGGCCAACAGACACATGAAAAGTGCTCAACATCGCTCGGCATCAGGGAAATCCAAATCAAAACCTCAATGAGATATCACCTCACACCAGTCAGAATGGCTAAAATTAACAAGTCAGGGGTGCCTGGGTGGCTCAGTCGTTAAGCGTCTGCCTTCGGCTCAGGTCATGATCCCAGGGTCCTGGGATCGAGCCCCACATCAGGCTCCCTGCTCTGTGGGAAGCCTGCTTCTCCCTCTCCCACTCCCCCTGCTTGTGTTCCCTCTCTCACTGTGTCTCTCTCGTCAAATAAATAAATAAAATCTTTAAAAAAAAAACAAAAAATAAACAAAAACAAGTCAGGAAACTACAGATGTTGGCAGGGATGTGGAAAAAGGGGAACCCTCCGACACTGTTGGTGGGAATGCAAGCTGGTGCAGCCACTCTGGAAGACAGTATGGAGGTTCTTCAAAAAGTTGAAACTAGAGCTACCATACGATCCAGCAATTGCACTACTGTGTATTTACCCCAAAGATACAAATGTAGGGATCCAAAGGGGTATGTGCACCCCAATGTTTATAGCAGCAATGTCCACAATAGCCAAACTGTGGAAAGAGCCAAGATGTCCATCGACAGATGAATGGATAAAGAAGATGTGGTACACACACACACACACACACACACACAGACACACACACACACACACACACACAATGGAATATTATGCAGCCATCAAAAGGAATGAAATTTTGCCATTTGCAACGAACTGGAGAGTGTGTTACACTGAGCGAAATAAGTCAATCAGAGAAAGACATGTATCATATGATCTCACTGATATGAGGAATTCTTGATCTCAGGAAACAAACTGAGGGTTGCTGGAGTGGT
>NW_027397094.1:9884357-9928879 GCF_003265705.2 Callorhinus ursinus | reverse complement strand
GAGGGATGGGGTGGCTGGGTGATAGACATTGGGGAGGGTATGTGCTATGGTGAGCACTGTGAATTGTGCAAGACTGTTGAATCACAGATCTGTACCTCTGAAGCAAATAATACATTATATGTTAAAAAAGAAAAAAGAAGATAGCAGGAGGGGAAGAATGAAGGGGGGGAAATTGGAGGGGGAGACAAACCATGAGAGACGATGGACTCTGAGAAACAAACTGAGGGTTCTAGAGGGGAGGGGGTGGGGGGATGGGTTAGCCTGGTGATGGGTATTAAGGAGGGCACGTTCTGCATGGAGCACTGGGTGTCATACGCAAACAATGAATCATGGAACACTACATCAAAAACTAATGATGTAATGTATGGTGATTAACGTAACAATAATTAAAAAAAAAGAAAATACTCTAAAACTTACAGAAACTTGTATATCAGGAGAGAATGAGTTGGTGGAGAAAAATGTGAAGAAGTGATATATTGATATTAAATAATTATAATAATTATTATAAATATAACTAGTAAACGAGTACAGGCAAATTGATGGAAATAATAATAATTATTAAAATTGTACTTAAGTAATAAAAAATTAAGTATTCTTTCAAAAATGAATAGCTGAAATATCTCCAAGTGCATATTATCTCATGGCTCTTTTATTTCTAGATTAACAGTACAATCGGTGATTTTAAACTGCTTCAATTCTATCCACAAATGAATCTGCAAAAAAGATGGGATTCTTAGGCACACAGATAAAAATCCTGTATAAAGCAGTATAAAGTGGCAGATGAGGACCTGAGTTAGACCTTTAAAGTTCAAATCCTAATTTTGCCAATCAGTAGATATATACTTAACTACTCTGTGACTAAATTTTCTAAATTGTAAAATGAAGAATATAGTCCACATCAGTGGGTTGTTGTGATTATCAAATGAGTTAATACAGGTAACAAAATATACGATCTCTGATTACTGCTGAAAAAGAAGTTCAAAAAGCACAAATCAATATTACATAAAAAAGTATAACTATATATACAACGGAGATCCAAATGATAAGAAATAATTGTATTAATAACTTTATAGCAAAACATTTGAAAATGTTGACTTAGATGAAATAGAAAATTCTATAATCCTTCATAATCCTATTACTATGATAAATTGCAATAATTTATATTGAATTATATTGTGCTTTATTGAATCCCAGTTATAAACTGAAACCATTATAAATTGAAAGCGTTATTAAAGGGTTATTAAAACTGTACTCCAAGAAGAAATCTCTGTGTTTAGATGGTTTTATAGAAGAGTTCTACCAAACTTTTAAGAAAGAGTCTCAATGCTTTATAATCTTTTTTCAGAGTTAACAGCCTGCACACTTGATAAAGTGTGTCTAAACATGCAACTACTACAGTAGTATGCATAGAGAAATATTTGAACCACTTCCTTCAAAATTAGAAACAAGAAAAAAATGCTCATTTTCACTACTTCCAGTCATATATTATTAGTTTATAGCCTAAACATAAATTAATCAAAGGCATAGAAAGGACAATTCAATTTTTTCATATTTATAGATAATATAATCACCTTCATATAAAGCCAAAATAAACTATATATTAATTGATACTGTAATATACTAAATAAATATAATAAATATATTTAGCAGGTGGCTACATAAAGAGCAATATGCACAATACTTTGCATTTCTATACGACCAGAATAGAAACAGAAAATATAATTTTTGTAGACATTGCTTTTTTAAAGATTTTATTTATTTATTTGACAGAGAGAGACACAGCGAGAGAAGGAACACAAGCAGGGGGAGTGGGAGAGGGAGAAGCAGACTTCCCACAGAGCAGGGAGCCCGATGCGGGGCTCGATCCCAGCACCCTGGGATCATGGCCTGAGCTGAAGGCAGACGCTTAACAACTTAGCCACCCAGGCGCCCCTGTAGACATTGCTTTAATGATCACTGTAAAAACAAAGTTACCTTGGAAAAACTCACTGTGTTTACATTCACATATATAGTAATTGTCACTGTGTTTACATTCACATATATAGTAATTGTGTAATAAAAATAAAACTTTTTATTGATGATTTTAAAGCACTATATAAATAAATAATTATTCCCATTTTATAGTTCAGTTGTCCCAACAGATTGATCTTTGGATTCAATGAAATTATAATATACTCCTGATAATTATTGCTGTGGCTTTCGAAAGTTGACTCTAAATTCTATTATAGATCAGGGCGCCTGGGTGGCTCAGTGGGTTAAGTGTCTGCCTTTGGCTCAGGTCACGATCTCAGGGTCCTGGGATTGAGCCCCACATTGAGCTCCCTGTTCAGAGGGGAGTCTGCTTTTCCCTCTGTCTCTGCCCCTGCTCATGCTCTCTCTCTCTCTCTCTCTCAAATAAATAAATAAATATCTGTACAAAAATAAACTGTATATAGATTAGCAAAATATCAAAATAGCAAAGACATTGCTGGAGAAGCAAAAGTGGAGGAATAGCATGCCATACTTAGTGATTAAGTCAATGCACTACTGGCATCTGGAGAAGCAAACTGATCGATGTGATAGCTCAGAAATGGGCAATGTGCATGCAGAATTTAGATTTGCAACATCTTTTACCAACGAGAAAATAGAGGAACTAATCACTAAATGGAATTGGAAATGTTGCTTTACCTATATGGGATAGGTGCTAAGGAATCTCCATATTACAGGATTTACAACAATAATATTTTCATGGAGAATGAGTGGGAAAAGCCAGTATTATGCCAGTACTTCTTAAAAGCTAGGTCTTGGAGCGCAGCGGTGGGGCAGGGAACAACAACTCTGATTTGTAGCATTTGCTACGATATTCTCATGACCAATTTCAAGCCACCAGTGTGAGGACATTGGATGAAGAGTGAGAAGAATGTGTATTGTCTGCTCCTTTCAAGCCAATGAAAGATTGCCCAGTACATCACTCAAGAATATTAAGTTCTTCAGAAGGAAATAGAGGTGACTATGTTTTTCTTCATGGGGTAGAGGATCAATCTTAAGATACAAATAACACTAATAGTGAAATAAAATATTCAGATTAAAGACTAATTTTGACAAAAACATTTTAAAGATGGTAGAAGTAGAAAAACAAGAGGTTTTGGAAAAGATAATTGCAACCCAGAAAAAGAACAAAATAAGACAGAACATACCCTAAAAATCAAAATAAATACCCACTCACTAGATAAAACAATGGACAAAGACATAAAAACATATTTCAGAGAAAAGGAAATATGCATGATCAGTAAACTTAAGAAAAAAGGCTAAGATTTGAAAATGCTAAGCTTCTTTCTTTCTTTTTCTTCCTTCCTTCCTTCCTTTCCTGCTTTCTTTCCTTCCTTCCCACTTTCTTCTTTTTTCTTTCTTTTTTCTTTCTTTTCTCTTTTTCTTTCTTTCTTTCTTTTTCTTTCTTTCTTTCTTTCTTTCTTTCTTTCTTTCTTTCTTTCTCTCTCTCTCTCTCTCTCTCTCTCTCTCTCTCTCTCTCTCTTTCTTTCTCTCTCTCTCTCTCTCTTTCTTTCTTTCTTTCTTTCTTTCTTTCTTTCTTTCTTCCTTTCTTTCTTTCTTTCTTTCTTCTTCCCTCCCTTCCTAGCTATTCTCTATCTATCAATCTATTGGTTCTGTCGCCCCAGACCACTCTGACTAATGGGGATAGTAACAGTCATGAGTCAATGATTAGAATTAACCCAACCCTGAGCACTAAGATTGAGGAGAGAGAGATAGAAAGAAAGAGAGAGATGTAGAGAAAGAGAACAGAGACAGCGAGACATTAACTGACTGCCCTCCGATAAAGGGAGAAGATTCATTTAGACAAGCAAAGACAACAGGGACTGAACTGTGAACCCAAATGGAACATAGTTCTTTATGATACATCCAGCTATATCTATGACTGCCCTTTTTTTTTTTTTAAGATTTCTATTTATTTGAGAGAGAGTGAGAGCGAGAGAGAGAGAGCACAGAGGGAGAAGGAGAAGCAGACTCCCGCCTGAGCAGGGAGCCCAACGTGGGGCTCGATCCCACCACCCTGAGACCATAACCCAGGACCCTGAGACCATGACCCAGCTGAAGGCAGATGCTTAACCAACTGAGACATTCAGGCGCCATATGACTTCTCTTGAAGAGGTCAAAGTCTTTAGTAAATAAGAGTTTATTTTGAAATGGTCCTGCTTGATTTGTAATACTCTTGAAAGATGAGGGAACACTTTATAAAACGGACTTTTTAAGCTTTCTGCTTGATGTGTCATGCTTCAATTTTCAGGTATTGCTATGTATTATGCAAGAGATAAAATTTTGCATTTTAAATTACACATAATAAACTTATGATTATGCTTGCAGTTGTTTTCCCCCCTTCTTTCCAAAAATAAGTGTGAGATCCAAATGACTAAGTTTTCAGTTTGTTACTTGGCTTTGCAATATAAATACTTCTAAAGTTCCTCGTAATCATTAAAACATACCGATGACCCAAAAAATATTTTCAAAAAAGTCTGAAACTGAACTGTCACTTGCTGTTTTTCAGGAGGAGAGAATTTCTGTATACAAAACTTAAAAGTCACTCTTCATCAATTTATTTCAAAGCTGACTGTATTACTATTGCAACATTTGAAAAGAGAAATCTAGTCAAAACATTCTGAAGAGTGTTTCTTTTTTGTCTTATTTATGTGTTATGCTGAATATAATTTTTTACTATTAAATGACCCTAGCATTTCTGGAATATACCCTGTTTTTTATAGTGTAATACTTCCAGATTGTTAGATGTGATGTTTTAATACGCAATTTACTAAGATTGAGCTAGTGTTTTATGGTATTTTTTTACTGCTCCTAACTACAGTATAAACTACAAATTGAAAAAAAAGAAGTTGGGTAATATGTTTTTGTCTGTTATCAAAATGTATGTATTAAAATAATTAGATTTCAGAGTTTTGTTTTTGTAAGGAAAACTTTGATAATCACTCTTTTCATTTCTTCCAATATTATACATAGCTTTTTATCTGTTGCAGAAGTCAGTTTTAATAATTTATATTTCTTTTTTTGTTATGATGTACAAATTAATTAGCTTAAAAGGGTACAGTTTTGTCCTAATTAGAAGGTTTTTTTTTAAGATCTTATTTATTTATTTGACAGAGAAAGACACAGCGAGGGAGGGAACACAGGCAGGGGGAGTGGGAGAGGGAGAAGCAGGCTTCCCGCGGAGCAGGGAGCCCGATGTGGGGCTCGATCCCAGGACCCCGGGATCATGACCTGAGCCGAAGGCAGACGCTTAACGACTGAGCCACCCAGGCGCCCCTAACTGGAAGTGTTATAATCTTTCTATAAACAGACTTTTGTTTCTATAATGTCTCATTTGATTCCATAAGTGAGTAATCACAGAGGTTTAGAAAGTGAATGATTTTCACTCACGTGTACTCCTCTCTGCAGAGAAGATGATTTCTGGTTTATTCAGATGCAGGAGGAAATATTAAACACCACTGAAATGGTATGAAAAGCCACTGTCAAAGGGCACTTCGGTCAGACGCTGGCTCGGTTCCCCACAGCTTCCCACATGTCGGGTCAGCGGTGCGGACGAGCCTCTCCCTACTGATTGCCGCGGGGAAACGGATACCGTGAACCGTTGCGACTGGGGTCTTGGCCGGTGAGCTAGTTGTACACGCAACGTCATTCGAGAAAACTGAGAGTGTTTCTTTCCTTGACAGACTCCATGACAATTCAGAAGGTGAAGGGACTGCTGGCCCGTCTTCTCAAAGTTCCTGTGTCGGAACTTCTGCTGTCCTATGAAAGCCCCAAAGTAAGCTGCCCAGCAGAACACAGAGTTTGGCTTATGTCCCCCCAGTGTGACACGCTGGGAAGCTAGGGCGCCATGTGACATGGGTTGCTTCTAAATGGGAAACACACACCTGTTTGACTTTAAGGATAATCTGCTTTGGGGGGAGGTATATATAACATGCTTTGTTAGATCTGTCTTAATCACTCCCCTGAATCTTTGTTATAATTTTAGTTGCTAGGCAGGTTGCTTTTTGACCCAAGGGAGGAGATTTATCTGTGTTTCATGTGGACGACTCAGAGGGGTGCTAGACTTGGAATATCCTGAAAAGTCCTAAACAGAGTTATTTGATGGGGGACCATCAATGGGGACCATTGATCCCCGCAGTGTGTGTGTGCATGTGTGTGTGCATATGTGTGTGTGTGTGTGCATGTGTGTGTGCTTGAGCATGGGATGAACCCCTGAGAACCAGAAGCTGAGCATACAAGTTACTGAGCATAAGTAACCCTCCATAAGAAATGTCTTTGGCCTCAGGAAGTGCAATGGAAAGATTCCCAGTCATAGGCCTTTGAAGAATCCTCAAAATTGCTTTAAGAGGGAAGTAGAATTTTCTTTAAATTTTTTATTGTTATGTTAATCACCATACATTACATCATTAGTTTTGGATGTAGTGTTCCATGATTCATTGTTTGTGCATAACACCCAGTGCCCCACGCAGAACGTGCCCTCTTTAATACCCACCACCAGGCTAACCCATCCCCCCCACCCCCCTCCCCTCTAGAACCCTCAGTTTGTTTCTCAGAGTCCATCGTCTCTCATGGTTCATCTCCCCCTCTGATTTACTCCCCTTCATTCTTCCAAGAGGGAAGTAGAATTTTAATTCAGCACACGGAAGACTTCAATGCCAGATTACAATTTTAGGAACAATGGACACCACCCCTCCTAACCATTAGCTTCTGAACTTAAGCTGAGAGGGGAAACAAGTTATGAAAATGCATACTAGAATGAATCTGTGATATTATACTATGCTTAATTTTTAATACTTAAAGAGACAATTTGTATTTAGGAGTGACCACAAAAGCTATGGGGTCTGCTACTTTCCAGAGACAGTTACTTGGTAGGAAAACAAAGTTATTTTATAATATTAAGTCCAACTCATTGGTGTAGAGCACACATCCAAACCTATATAAAGGATGTATGTGTATCATAATTCAATAGCTGCTTAATATTATGCTCTATAAATTTACTATTAATTTATTTGATTGATGATTTGTTTATTTATTTGATCAATAGTCATTTACTGACACTTTCAATGTTCACTGTAAAAAACTAGACAACTTGTACCAATTTTCACATTGCCACATTATTTATGAGAGTATCTGTTTCCATCAACTCTTAAGAGTGCAAAGTATTATCAACAATCAATTAAGAATTATCAATTGAATAACATTTTGTTAATTGAATAGGCTAAAATATTTATTATATCTCTGTTGTAATTTAAATGTCTTTTATTATTAGTGATTTTAAGCTATAGTGTATCATGTAATAATATTATAACATATATATCTCATAATAATTACATATATTGACCCTGTTCTTTTTAGAATTGCCTCTGTAACTAATTTTTAAGCTCTTTTGTGTTTTAAATAACTTTATCTCATGAACACATCTATGTTGCAAATGGTCCAGTTTATCATTTGGTGTTAATTTCATCTTTATGATGAATTATTACAATGTCATATCTATCACCTTCATAGTTTCAGCTCTTGGTAGAAGGCCTTTCATGCGTAGAACAGTCTTTATTATAATATTATAAAAATACACTTTTAAGTTTTCTTAGTGTTCATATATTTAATCTATCTGAAATGCATATTGTGCCTTTTGAGCTAGGACTGTTTCTATATTTTTTTACTAATGAATAATCAACTATTTCATTCATTTAATGAAGAATGTATCTTTTTCTTATCGTTAAAAAATCTCTCTGTTACTACCTGTATTGATGGCTCTGTTATCTTTTGACTTTCTGCCTCTTTCATATTTGGTGTTTTGTTTGTTTTTATTCTCTATTTATTTAGACTTCTTCATTTAAAAAAAAAAAAAACTATCCCAGTAATCTAGAGGAAAGGGCTGAAGGTGTCCCTAAGATCTGGGGAGTTCACAAATGCATTTTGCACTTAAGCTCAACAGTTGAAATATTGACTAATGGGATGGATTCACCTACCAACATGTTATGTACAAAGGGTACTTATGATTTAGTAAAGTAAGTTGATTAGTCAAACAAAGCTGACTTAGCTGACATCAAGTTAACATATACAATTTAATCAATAGAAATCCAGTATTCAGAATAATGAGGAAGGTTGGTCTGCTCACTTTATGCAGATTATACCAAAACTAAAATTTATATCCACAGTGAGTTCTGAAATTGATGAAGACTATTATGAAAGTCTTTAGACAAATTGCCCAATGGTAAGAAAAGTGAACAATATGTCATATGGGCATATGAAAAATCAATTGAGATTTGTGGTTTGTATGGGTGGTGGGAAAACGGCTTCACATGCTAATGAGAAAGAAAATTTATATTCATTCTGTGTGAATTGCTTTGGTCCATTGCTCATATGAAGAAATTTTTATGCAAGGAAGCACTGCATTCCCTTAGCTCCTGTTTAGCTGCCAAAAGATTAAGTTTGTGCTCTGGTGGTGACTGATTTATTCCCACTCTGCCTTAGGTTGTGTGGGATGGCTCACATTCCCAGGGAGATAAAGAGTAAGAAGAAAACCAAATTCCTTTTATTAGAGTATTTGTTTAGTTACCATTAGATTGAATTGAAAGTCTATATTACCAGGAATTAAATCCAAGAGATGATTCCAGGTTAGTAACTTGCTTTGTTTCAGTTCCCTTTTCTTTTTCTTTTGCTGAAATTAGATATTTCATTTCCAAAGTGAATCCCAGCAGGACTCAATGAGGTGCCAAAACAGAGCAATAGCCCAACCTGGCAAATCCATAGTTTCTTGCATGACTTAGTTTGTGTGTGTGTGTGTGAAGGATGGGATTTGGAAGTTACTTGCTAACCAGAATTACTTAAAACATCAGGATTAAAAGGTCTGTTTACAGATGTGGCAATGCCAGAAAGCAAATGTTTCCCCCCTATTGTTTGTCCTATAGCATGGGCAAAGGGGAAATGTGGATCTATGGAAGGAAAGTTATAGATTAGGCTATCAAAGATAAATTGAAAGCACTGATAATTATCCCTTTTTACCTTGAAATTTTGCTTCTGTATTTTTTCATTATTTGGGGTCTATAGCCAATTGTTTGTGTAACAAAAGTCAGCTTCTTTATTTCAATAAAGGCATGTTTTTCCTTTAATATCACTTAGAGAATAACTTGAAATTGTTTTGACTAACAGATGGCTCCAACAATGGAGACTAGGACTAGTGAATAGAAATTATAAGGAAATAAGAAAGTTCTAACAGTCCGATTTTTGTCTTTACAAAATAATAATGCCCTGGGGCACCTGGGTGGCTCAGTCAGTTAAGCATCTGACTCTTGATTTCAGCTCAGGTCATGATCTCACGGTGGTGAGATAGAGCCCTGTTTTGGGCTCATGCTGAGCATGGAGCCTGCTGGGGATTCTCTTTCTCTTTCTCTCTCTCCATCTGCCCCTCCTCCCTCAAAATAAATGAATAAGTAAAACAATGCCCCTGTCATTGCCCTGTGTCTTCATTGGCTCCCCAGGGTCTTTTGTTATAGAGTTTTACATTTCTCACAAGAGCAAAACTGTAAATATCATAGAGAAAGATAACGTATTTCAACGTACAATTACAATAAACAATAGAAGAATATAATAATTAAATATACATTTAGTGAACAATTGATGTTGGATAATTTCTAAGAGCAGGATTTGATGATGTGACTCTTCATAGTTTAAGTTGTTCAGAAAGAGAAGAAGCACGTATAGAGAAGCAAAATACATGTTAAGAGGAAAACGGTTATATATAAAATTTTTCTTAGGGTTGGGCCAAACCAAATTAGGACTTTTAATTTAATTTTGTACATTAATAGTTTCAGGTCACACTGCTAATACATCAGTTTTGACTCAATTTTATCATTCTGCCACCTTGGGGGTCGGGGGATGTGCTTGGGAACATTTTCAAAGTAGAACCGCATACTTTGCAAAGCTAAGTTGAAGGAGCCTTGGTTAAAAAATTGCTAACCATCAATATCTATCCACACATCAAAATGTATTGGTAACATATCTGAAACCACAGATGTATAAAATATTTTATATATTCTGATGATGCCAAGATAAATGTGTAAAGATAAATCTTGTATCCAGAAAAATGAATTATGTAGAGAGGAGAATTTTCTCTCTCAGATTGTGCACCAAATATATGATCATGTTTGTTTTACTTACTTTATGTAATACTATGTCACAAGTATAAATTGATAGCTCTATTAAAACTGTCAGAAGAGATTGGTGAAATTTATTTGTTATTTCATGTTTCATGTACAACTGTTTTTTGTCTGTTGGACAATTCATTTACTCTGACAGCTCTAATTTTATAGAATTGCTCTTTCAAACATAGAGTTGAGATTGTTCTTTACATCAATATTCTATAACCTCCTTCATATTTTCTCTACTCACTATCTAGATATAACCCTCATAAAAATGACCTACTTTTGTTATTGTTAGTGTTACTTCTGGTCATTGACAACATGCAGAAAAAGTTAGGGCTTGGTCTCCAGGGGCAAACTTTTTGGCAGCAAGCATTTCAAGGGTAAAGTTCATAACTTAAATAAACACTGTTCCAGAACAGTAACGAATTCCCCAAACAATCACTGAGCATTTTGCATTTTTTTTCATCTGTGAAGTCGGTTGTATGCACCAAAATGTGGATAAAAATCAGTTCTTTTCAGAATAGAGAGCCCAGAAATGGACCCTCACTCTATGGTCAACTAATCTTTACAAAGCAGGAAAGAACATCCAATGGGAAAAAGATAGTCTCTTCAACAAACGGTGTTGGGAAAATTGGACAGCCACATGCAGAAGAATGGAACTGGACCATTTCCTTACACCACACACAAAAATAGACTCCAAATGGTTGAAAGACCTAAATGTGAGACAGGAGTCCATCAAAATCCTAAAGGAGAACACAGGCAGCAACCTCTTCGACCTCAGCCACAGCAACTTCTTCTTAGAAACATCACCAAAGGCAAGGGAAGCAAGGGCAACAATGAACTATTGGGACTTCATCAAGATAAAAAGCTTTTGCACAGCAAAAGAAACAGTCCACAAAACCAAAAGACAACCGACAGAATGGGAGAAGATATTTGCAAATGACATATCAGATAAAGGGCTAGTATCCAAAATCTATAAAGAATATATCAAACTCAACACCCAAAGAACAAATAATCCAATCCAGAAATGGGCAGAAGACATGAACAGACATTTTTCCAAAGACATCCAACTGGCCAACAGACACATGAAAAAGTGCTCAACATCGCTCGGCATCAGGGCAATCCAAATCAAAACCTCAATGAGATACCACCTCACACCAGTCAGAATGGCTAAAATTAACAAGTCAGGAAACCACAGATGTTGACGAGGATGCGGAGAAAGAGGAACCCTCCTACACTGTTGGTGGGAATGCAAGCTGGTGCAGCCACTCTGGAAGACAGTATGGAGGCTCCTCAAAAAGTTGAAAACAGAGCTACCATATGATCCAGCAATTGCACTACTGGGTATTTACCCCAAAGATACAAATGTAGTGATCCAAAGGGGTACGTGCACCCCGATGTTTATAGCATCAATGTCTACAATAGCCAAACTGTGGAAAGAGCCAAGATGTCCATCGACAGATGAATGGATAAAGAAGATGTGGTATAGATATACATGGAATATTATGCAGCCATCAAAAGGAATGAAATCTTGCTATTTGCAATGATGTGGATGGAACTGGAGGGTATTATGCTGAGTGAAATAAGTCAATCAGAGAAAGACATGTATCATATGATCTCACTGATATGAGGAATTCTTAATCTCAGGAAACAAACTGAGGGTTGATGGAGTGGTGGGGGATGGGAGGGATGGGGTGGCTGGGTGATAGACATTGGGGGGCTTATGTGCTACAGTGAGCTCTGTGAATTGTGTAAGACTGTTGAATCACAGACCTGTACCTCTAAAACAAATAATACATGATATGTTAAAAAAAAGAAGATAGTAGGAAGGGAAAAATGAAGGGGGGAACATTGGAGGGGGAGACGAACCGTGAGAGACGGTGGACTCTGAGAAACAAACTGAGGGTTCTAGAGGGGAGGGAGGTGGGGGCATGGGTTAGCCTGGTGATGGGTATCAAAGAGGGCACGTTCTGCATGGAGCACTGGGTGTTATGCACAAACAATGAATCATGGAACACTACGTCAAAAACTAATGATGTAATGTATGGTGATTAACATAACATAAAAAAAAAATCAGTTCCTTTTTCCACATAAGGAAGAATGCAGAATAATTATGTTAGTCTTCTGGCACTAGTATTAATAGAATGCGACCAATTTCTTTTTTGATAAATTTAGCAAAGTTACCCTCTGTAGATAACATGGCGGAAGAAAATGCTTTTTCTCACTCCTCTTTATACATACTCTGTCAAGACTATATCCTGTGAACTATCCAAGTTTATAGTCTTGAGGTTTTCTTTTTGTATTTTGTCCAATTATCTCCTTTTTGTATGTTCAATTTGCTTACAATTCTGAATATTTGTTTGAAGTTTCATCTTCTTCCTGAACTGGTGGGCTTTAGATAACACTAGCTATTCTTTTTTTCTGAATAACTCTTATTTTTATATTCAGCTGTATGCACATTTGTTAGGTACTTTTGGTCCCTCCTTCCCTATTCAGAAGTGTTGGCCATAAAGACACCAAGGTGATCTGAACATAGAACTAAGGTGATCTGGGGTGCCTGGGTGACTGAGTCCGTTAAGCATCTGCTTTTGGCTCAGGTCATGGTCCCAGAGTCCAGAGATCAAGACCTGCATGGGCTCCATGCTCAGCAGGGAGTTTGCTTCTTCCTCTCCCTCTGCCCTCCCCCTGCTTGTACTCTTTCTTTCTCTTTCTCTCAAATAGATAAAATCTTTAAAATAAAATTAAACTAAATTATAAAAAGAACTAAGGTGACCCATAATTTTTATTTTCTACTTAGTTTTTCATTAAAACAGGAAAAATCCATATTTTTAGGACCAACTATTTAATTTATTGACCTCACATATGTGTATATTTAGCACTGCTTTATCTCTTGGACCATTTAAATTGAGTACACCCTAAAACGTACCTGACTGTTTTGTCCTTCTTGCACAATTCTAAGGAAGTATATTCTTGACTGGTACAGTTTCAAGGCTCTGTAATGTTGGCTTTGGTTTCATTTATATTACCCAAGGCCATAGTGCAGAGGCCATTAATAATAACAATGTGCAAAGCATGAGCTGAAGCTCTATGTTAAAATCTTAATTTTTCCAACAAACCAACTTTGTTTTCCTTCAAAGTTGTTTGGCATTTCAAAGTCCTTTGTATAGCCATATAAATTTTGCAATTAATTTATCAATTTTTTTGAAAGATGCCTCTTGCAATTTTGATTAAATTTGCATTGAAGTTAAGAATCAATTTAGAGAGAGTAGCCATCTTAATAGCACTCAATATTTCCAACCACCTAAGATAGTACATTTCTACATTTATTTAGGCCACAACAGCATTTTGTTACTTTCAGTCTACAGGTTTTTTGCATCTTTTTCTCAGATTTATTCCTAAGTCATTCATATTTTCAGGTTATTATACATTTAAAATTTCAATTTCCAATTTTTTATTGCTGGTGTATGGAAATTTTTGTATGTTGATCTTGTATCCTGCTGCCTTGCTAAACTCATTTATTAGTTTTGGTAGCCTTTTTCTAGGTTTTCAGATTTTCTACAGACCAGAAATCAGCAATCTTTTCCTCAATAGGGCTGTATAAGATATATTGGATGGTGCGGGCCATAATATTTCTCCCCAATTGCTCCATTCCATCATTGTGGTATGAAAGCAGGTAGAGACAATCATAACTGAATGAGTGTGGTTGTGTTGCAATATTATGTTGACTAATTTTGGGATATTAAATTAACCATGAATTTCCAGGATAAATCCTACTTCTTCACAATGTATACTATTGTATTTATGTATGATTGGAATCTACTTGTTCAACTCCTGTTTGGAATATTAGCATCTGTGTTCATGAAGGTTGCCAACCTGTAGTTTTCCCTTCTATTAACGTTCCTGTCTCGTCTTAGTATCAAAATAATGTTAGTATTATATAATAAGTTAGAAATTATTTTCCTTCTCTTTAATTATCTGGATGAGTTTGTGTAGAACTTCTCCTATTTCTTTCTGAGATGTTGGGTAGAATTAGCCAATGAAGATATCTGAGCCCTAAGTTTTCTTTGTGGGAAGATTTTTTTTTTACCTATAAGTTCAACTTCTTTAATAGATATAGTGCTACTCAGAATATCTCTTTATTCTTTAAATGAACTTTGGTAGTCTGTGTTTTTAACGAATTTGGTCATTTCAGTCATAGTTTCAAATTTAATGGCATGAAATTATTCACAATACTTTCTTGCTAGTCATTAGAAATCTGTAGTAGATGTCATGGTGTGACCCCTCTTATTCCTGACATTAGTTCTTCCTGTCATCCCTTTTTCCTGATCAGTTTGGCTAGAAATTTATCAATTTTATTGGTTTCCTCAAAGACCCAATTTCGTTTATTTTTTCCTAGTTTCTGATATGACTAATTTATACTCTATAATCTATTACTTCATTTTCTCCACTTACTCTGGGTTGAATTTGCTCTCTTTCCCAGTGTTGTAAGATGAAATGTGAGGTCACTGTTTTGAGACCTTTTTTTTTCTAATATGGGCCTTTAGTGCTATAAATTTTTTATAAATAATATTAAAGTGGCATCCCATAAATATTTTTATTTCATTTGCATTCCAATTGAAGTGCTTTTTAATTTTTCTGTGGTTTTCTTCATTCATCTATTTGTTACTTAAACGTCTGTTATTGAACTTTGAAATATTTAGGATTTTCCAGTTGTCTTCCTCTTATTGATTTATAATTTGGTTCCATATTGGTCAGTCAACATATTTTGTAAGACTTGGATCCTTTTAAATTTATTGAGATTTGATTAATGGTCTAAAATAGATCTTATCTTGGTAAGTATTCCATGTGTACTTAAAGCAAATGAGTATTCTGATATCCATAAATGTTAATTAGGTCAAACTGCTTTATAGCACTGTTGAAGTTTCTATAACCTTATTGATATTCTGAATATTTGTTTTATTGTTGAGAGAGGGCTACTGAAATCTCCAGCTATAAATACCAATTTGTCTATTTTTCTTGGATTTCTATCATTTTGCATCTTTATGTTTTGAGGCTCATTATGAGGTACATAAATACTTAGATATTTAAAAAATCCTCTTAAATATAAAATTTTTATTGTTCTAAAATGACCTTCTTTTTCCTTGGGCATATTCTTTGTTCTAACATCTACTTAACTGACATTAACATAGACACTCAAGTTTTCTTTTGTTTAGCTTTATCGTGGTATATATTTTTCTTTATTTTTTAGCTGTAACATTTTTTCTTTTAAGTTTTTTTTTTTTTTTTTTTTTTTTTTTTAGTAAGCAGTACATAGTTTGGCTTTCAACTTTTATCAAACATAACTATCTTGAACTTTTTTAAAAAAATATTTTATTTATTTATTTGAGAGAGAGAGAATGAGAGAGAGCGAGAGCATGAGAGGCGGGAGGGTCAGAGGGAGAAGCAGACTCCCCGCCGAGCAGGGAGCCCGATGTGGGACTCGATCCCAGGACTCCAGGATCATGACCTGAGCCCGAAGGCAGTCGCTTCATCAACTGAGCCACCCAGGCACCCCAACAATCTTAAACTTTTAATTAGCGATTTATAGTTAATGTTTATCGTTATAGTTAGGCTCAAATGTATCATCCTGTTATATATTTTCTGTTTGCTCCATCTCTTTTTTTCCCTCCCTTCTGCTTTTGCTTTCTTTTGGATTAATTGAATATTTTTTTTAATTTTTCCATTTTATCTACTCATTAGTGAATTAGCTCTTTATGACTTTGGTTCTTGTTTTATGTTTTATAGTATACACATTTAAATTACCAGTCTACTTTCAAGTGATAGCATACTTCATCCACATTATACGTGTCTTAAAATAGTATATTTTTATTTCTCTCATGCAGACTTCTGTCCTATTATTGCATTATGTTTATTTTTTACATATGTTTTACATTTCACATTCCATGGTTATTTTTAAAGAGTTGTTTTAAATAATAAGGAAAAACCTCATATGTAATTACCATTTCTGATGCTTTTTATTCCTTTGCATAGATTAATTTTTTTCCTTTGCGTAATTTTTCTTCTGCCTGTAATCCACTATTATTATACTGGAAGTCTTTGGAAATGGTGCTAAGGTGTGGGAGAGGTGAAGTGCTCTATTATCTTATGTATGCATGTCAGTTTTCAGAGGTGCTGTGTCCCTGTGACCCACAAGTGTGAATCAGGAAGGCCAGTGGGTCTGGAGATGGGTAACGTTTTCTTTAGAGTAGGCTTTTGTTTGGGCCAACAGTCCAGGCATAATTCAAGTTGGTTACTTTTCCCTCCTCCTGCCAGAGCCAGTAGGGGATATTTCTTGGCTCTTCACAATGAGAAATTATGTTTTACTTAGAGGTGAAAACCAGTGGAAGTATCGTGGCTCCCTAAGACTATAACCCTTAAGGGTTTCTCAGGCTTATGCTAGTTTATCAGGAATTTGTCAAAATTATCATGTAAGGCTTCCTACCTGCTTATTGCTCCAGTAGCTTCTGCTCAAGGTAAAATGATATTGGCTACGATTCTCTGTATTTGTGCAACTCTCCAGAATCTGGGCAGTACCTCACCCTGCTACTTCAATTCTCTGTAGGTTTCAAGAAAAATCATTAATAATCAGTTTGTTCAGTTTTTATATGTTCTAAGGATATGAAAGGCAACTTGCAAGGTCTACATGTTGGACCTGAAACCTAAAGTGGGAAACATTTTTAATAACTGGTTTAATGTATTTCACTATTAATTCCAACATCCATACTAGGTTTAATAGATTAATTTGTCTCCTCATTATTGATCTTATTTTCCTCGTATGCCTGATAATCTTTTGCTGGATGCCCGACATTGTAAATCTTACCTTGTTGGAGTCCAGGATATTTTATACGTCTAAAAATATTGAGCTTTGTTATGGGATATAGTTAAGTTACTTAGAAATAGTTTGATTCTTTCAGATATTGGTTTTGTGATTTGTTAGGCAAAACTAAAGCAGTGTCAGTCTGGGAATGATTATTCTTGATTACAGAGACACCCATCTATATAACTCTCTCCAGTGTCTTGTGGATCATGAGGTTTTCCAGTCTGACTCCTGGAAACAGGCACTATTCTGGGTCCTATGTTAGATCCAGGCACCATCACCTCTTGGGTTTCAGTCTAAAAATGAACCTTTTAATCTTTATCATTTGGATAACCATTTTTATACCAACGGTATAAAAAAACACCATTTGGAATTTTTATCTTTACCATTTGGATAAAAAAATCTGTTTTTTTTTATTTTTTAATGTAAAAATATATCTTTTATTTTATTTTATTGTTATGTTAATCACCATACATTACATCATTAGTTTTTGATGTAGTGTTCCATGATTGATTGTTTGTGTATAACACCCAGTGCTCCATGCAGAACATGCCCTCTTTAATACCCATCACCAGGCTAACCCATGCCCCTACCTCCCTCCCCTCTAGAACCCTCAGTTTGTTTCTCAGAGTCCATAGTCTCTCACGGTTCGTCTCAAGACGAAAAAATCTATGTTTTAAAACAGTTTAATTAAATGGAATAATACATAACAAGAAACCAAGTAAACGTATTAGTTGGAATTTTTTAATTCAAATTAGCCTAAATCACATGGGTGATTTTTATAGAAAATAAATACCACCAGGATTCCAAAAAAGAAAGAAGAAAAGGATCATATGAGGGGTAGGAGGGTCATATAAAGTTTGTAGAACTGGAAAATAAATTGAAAAAGGAAGTAATAGGCAATCTAAAGGGCAACCCTCAACGAAAAGTACTGAGAGGTGGAAAGGAGAAGCAGCCTGAGAAGAAGGGGTTTGATGATTTAAAGGGAAAGATGTAACATAGATTTTGATTCCTGAAACTTCATTCTCATTTAAGCAATGATTATTTCTCTCTCATTATTCTGACTGGGGTAAAGAGAGTAATCAATGAAATTCTACAATTTATGCCACACACAAACACACATATTCACACAGAGACTAGTTAACATTACACATATAAGTCTACTGGCCGCTGAGGATAGAAATTTCCAACCAAAAGCTCCTCCATAAGTAGTAAGATATAATTGTGTTAATGGCCATGTGACAAGGCATAAATCTGCAGCTAATACCTGCTCAGAGCCATTTATCTAAGGTTTATTAGCTCTGGTTACTGTTCCTTTCATTTGTCAACAATAGGAATTATTTTTCCAGACAACAGGGAAAATTCAGAGGCACAGCGTAAATAAATCATCTTAGGGATATAAACATTTTGGTGAATTATAGTCTCCCTAAAGCTAAAGGGAATCTTGTAGCTACCTATCTTGCTGTTGCTTTAACTTGACACGAGCTTTAAAATTTAGTATTGGAAACTTGTGTTTTTATTTCTATTTTAAAGTGATATCTCCCCAATTGGTAAGTCAATTTTTACTTGATCTATGTAGAAAGATCATATTCTGGGTAACCAGTAGGTATGGATATAGATAGATATAGAAAGATTATAGGAATTGACCCACACAAATGTGGAGGCTGAGAAGTCCTATGATCTGCCACCTGCAAAGTGAAGAACCAGGAAAGCTAGTGGTATAGTTCAATCCAAGTCTGATAGCCTGAGAACAGGGTAGCTGATGGCATAAGTCCCGGTCTGAGTCTGAAGCCTCAAGAACGAGGAGCACGCATGTAGGGGGGCACAAGATGTATCCAGGAGCACCCATTTATGAGGACACGAGAATACAGACATCTCAGCTCTAGCAGAGAAAGAAAATTCACCCTTATTCCACCTTTTTATTCTGTTCAAGCACTCAGGGGATTGTAAGATGTTCACCGACATTGGTGAAGGCAATCTTCTTTACTAAGTCTACTGATTCAAATGCTAATCTCTTTTAGAGATGCACTCACAGAAACACCCAGAAATAATGTTCACCAGCTATCTGGGCATCTTTACCCAGTCAAGATGGCCTATAAAATTAATGATCACAATAACCTAGATATTGCAGAATGTAATTTTCAAAGATAGCTGTACCAATATTTATCCTAACTCCCACTTTCCCATTGAGAGGTAGATCTATGTTTCCTTCCCCATAAACTGGATGGAGCTGTGTAACTGCCTTGATCAATAAACTCCAAAGGAAATGACACTGCATAGTTTTTGCAGCTAGGTCATAAATGGCAATAGTATTACTTGAGGCTGGCCTCTCTCTCTCTCTCTCTCTCTCTGTTCAAGTGCTCTTATAGCCATGCTGGGACATCAAAAATTAAAGGCACAAAATACTGCAGAAGGCATTTCCATGGAGAAAGGTAAACATCTCTGCAGTCACTCTTCCATAAGAACATTGGTTATTTTTGTGCACAAGGCAAGAGACTGACATTCCCAAGATTTGGACAAAGACATTAAAATAAGTGATTAAATCAGTATAGCCTTCAATAATCATAAGAGGCTGGAGAGAATACAATAATAACAGTAACAATGACACATTAAGAGTTGAGGAGCCAGAATTCTACTGAGAAAAGAAGAGTGGTGAATTAAGGTTTCAGTCTGCCAATTTTCCCCTCAAAAATGTTTGTTAATTTCAGAAGTTATTTGGGACATTAAGCTAAGGGACAAAACAGAAAGCTTCCAAAAAGCAGAGCTGAAGGCTTAGAGTTAGGACCTCTGCAGCAAGTAATACTCTGGTGATGGCCTCAATTTCTGATGTGGATGACACTTTCAGTTGATGAAGCTCTAGTAGTGGAAATTATTTAGAGGTAAACAGAGCCCTAACAGACATGCAATCTTACCCACAGCTGAGTCAGTATATGACTGAATTAAATCAATCACTTAACCCACCTAGGAAAGTAAAAACTGACAAAAATAAAAAGTGAAGTAGATAGATGTGAAAACCAAATAGGATATTTGAACATATTTTTTTCAGTATCTGAGGGGAAAAAAGGATTTTAAGAAAATTGTTTGAAGTAATTCTAGGAAGATGCAGTAGAAAGCAGCAGGATTCTGTCTCCCTACCTAGACAATAATTGCATTAGTAGAATCTGTCTGCTTTAACTATTTTGGAACTCTGAGTAGATTGAAGGCTTGCATCTTCCAGGAGAAAGCTTGGGTGGCAAGTTGCAGTTAAGTGTGGTCGTTCAGTTCTTAGCACAGTAGTAGCTATCTGTCTCCTATGGCAGACAACTACATACATGGTTCAGGGTCAGCTGCACAGAGCATGTGGGAGCCAGGATAGGAAAAAAGGGCACTGTCCTCCAAATATTGGGAATGTGGTAACTGATTGCTATCAGACATGCAGACAGACACAGAGGCCAGCCATTGTTGTTGAACCTCCTCCCACTGTTGCAAGCCTTTCTCCCTTCCAGAGCATTTAAAGTGACTTTCATAGCATTTAAAGGGCTACCATCTTTCCTTCATCTTCATTTTTCTCTTTTATCCTTCTGGGAGCCAGACATTGACGACTGGGACACTCAAAAGATGCTGCATATGCAGGGGAAATTAGAAAGACATTGTGCATGACCATGGGAAAATGCAGGCTCAGAAAAGACCTGAGAAGACATTACCTTCACACTTAATCCTGATCTTCAGCCTAGAGAGTCTACAACAGTAAAATAAACAAAACCCACAGCAACCCCTAGGAAGGTAGGAATAGGGGGGATCTGATTTCCAGAGTTACTACATTATTAGATTCAAATGTCTAGTTTTAAACCTAAAATCTCAAGGCATACAAAGAAATAGTAAATTATGGCCCACTCAAAGGAAAAAAATAAACGAACACAAACTGTCCCTCAAAGAGATCTGATAGTGAATCTATTAGACAAAAAGTTTGAAACAATTATCTTAAAGATACTCAAAGAGCTAAAGGAAGTCATGGAGAAAGTCAAGAAAATTATGTATGAACAAGATGGAAATATCAAAAAAGTAATAGAAAACATGAAATAAACCAAGAAGAAATTCTGGAGATGAGAAGTGCATTGACTGATATGAAAAATTCACTGAAGAGATTCAAAGGCAGACTTGAGCATGTAAAAGAAAAAATCAGTGAATGTGAAGATAGGACAATGAAAAGTATCAAGTCTGAGGAATAGAAAGAAAAAAAGTCTAAAGAAAAGTGGATAGAGCCTGAGAAACATGTGGGACACCATCAAGTGGACCAACATATGCATCATGGGAGTCCCACAAAAAAAGATGCCAAGAAGAAACACAATATTTGAAAAAATAATGGCTGAAAACGTCACAGATTTGAAGGAAAATGTGAATATTAACATCCAAGAAGCTTAATGAACTCCAAGTATGATGAATCAGAGACACCCACAGCGAGGCACATGGTAATCAAACTGTTAAAAGACAATAACAAACAGAATTTTGGAAGGACAAGGAAGCAGTGAATCATATCATAGGAGGGCTCCTCAGCAAGATTATCAACAGATTTCTCAACAAAAACTTTAGAGACCAAAAGGCAGTTAGTTGATATAGTCAAAGTGCTAAAGAAAAATATTAATGCAGAATCCTATATCCAGCAGAATGGTCATTCAAAATGAGGAAAAAATAAAGATATTCTCAGATAAACAAGAACTGAGGGAGATCATTACCATTAGATCTTCTCTGTAAAAATGCTAGAAAAAATTATCTGAAAAATAAAGTGAAAATATTTTTATTTGCTGTCTTTTTATGAAGCAAATTCCAAAGAATCTGAAGATAAAATATTAAACATAATAAATAAATTTGACCAACAAGCTTGCTGAAGAAAACAAAGTCTCTGTAGTCACAAATAATTAAAGGATAAAATTTAAAAATAAATCACTTGTAAAAACAACAGAAAACATCAAATACCAAGGAATACATCTAAAATTGTGTTCCTCCAAAAGGTATCTAACATCTATGAGACAAATTAAAGATGATCTAATTAAATGGAAATATATGTTCAAGATTTGAATGGCTCAATATTGCTAAACATCTCATATCTTGTCAAAGATATATTGGTAAATAGTATTAATGTAATCCCAATAGGCATCTTTGTCAAAATTGAAAGCTGATTCTTCAAATTGTAGGAAATTGAAAAGTGCCAAGAAGAACCTATAGAATCTTAAAGAAGATAAACATTGGAGAGCATATACCATCAGACATCAAGACTCTTTATAATGCCAGGTGACAGAATACACAAACCAACTAATGGAAAAAAAATAGATTCCTGACACATTTCAACACAAATATGGTCACTGGATTTAAAAAGCTGAAATGTGACTAGAGAAAGAATGGTCTTTTAATAAATGGTGCTGGATTTAACTGATACATAGAAGAAAAAAGATCTTGAAAAATACCTTACAGCATAAACAAATATCAATTCCAGATGGAATGCTCTCCTGAATGTGAAAAGTAAAACTATAAAACTTACTGATCATAATATTACAGAATATCTCCATAATCCTGAGATAAGCACAGATTTATCAAAGGACATGAAATCACACAAAACATGCATGAACATTTTATTTAATAAATTTGACTTCATTAAAATTAAGGACTTTTGTTCCCCTAAATAATTTTCATATGTCAGACAATAGATTTGCGTCTGAAATATATAAAGAATACCTTCAAATTCATAAGAAAAAGAGGAAAGTCTCTCATAAAAATATGCAATAGTTTTGTTTTTTTAGTGCTTTTTTTAAAAGATTTATTTATTTATTTATTTGAGAGAGAGAATAAGATAGAGAGAGCATGAGAGGGGGAGAGTCAGAGGGAGAAGCAGACTCCCCGCTGAACAGGGCACCCAATGTGGGACTCTATCCCAGGACTCCAGGATCATGACCTGAGCCGAAGGCAGTCACTTAACCAACTGAGCCACCCAGGCGCCCAAAAATATGCAATAGTTTTGAACAGATAATTCAATGAAAATGATGCCTTGTTCTCATAATGATATGAGAAAAGACTTTGTTATTTGTAATCAGTGATTTTCAAATGAAAATCAAAATGAGATACATACCCTTATATACCTACAGGGCTAGACTAAAAATGAATATGTAAACAAATTTTCAATAACAGATGAGAAACAAACTCTCAAACACTGTTAGCAAGCTGTTTTAGGAAAAATGGCATTGTCTACTAAACATATCCTAAGACACCAGTGTCATTTCTAGGAATCTACCTAATGGAAATGAGACCATACACCATCAACAGACATGTACATTAATGTTTATAGTGGCTTAATTATTTAGAGACACAACCTGGAATAAAAAATGTGTATCAACAGTAAGATGGATAAATGCATTTTATGTGCAATTTATTGTATATATAGCATACATCAAATAAAATATTAAAAAAACTTCCTAGTTTGCATTTATTAAGCTATGTTTTTGGTAGGAGCCATGAAAGCTAATATCTACAAGGGCTCATGATGCAACATGCACCATCTAAATGAAACAAACCATGCACAGCTCCAGCAAAATGCTATCATAACAGATTGTGAATCCAGTGTGGCCATATTTTCTAATATGTTAAAGAAACTAGAATTTTTTTCTAAACTGTATTTTATAATACATTATGGAAGCTAGATGTTTTGTGGAATTTTCTAATTTTAAGTGTCTCTTTTATCCCCTAAAACATATCCCAGCATAAAAAATGTAAAATGTATTTGGTCCAGGGGCAAATGTTTGGTGCTTATTGAGATCTCAGTATGGTCATTACTACCAGCCGTTTACCCAAAGAATACAAAAAACACTAATTTGAAAGGATATGTGCACCCCATGTTTATTGCAGCATTATTTACAAGAGCCAAATTATGGAGGCAGCCCAAGCATCCATCCATAGATGAATGGATAAAGAAGATGTGGTGTATATATATACAATGGAATGTTACTGTCACAAAAAGAATGAAATCTTGCCATTTGTCATGACATGGATGGAGCTAGAGAATGTAATGCTCAGTGAAATAAGTCAGTCAGAGTAAGAAGAATACCATATGATTTTACTCATAGGTGGAATTAAAAAACAAAACAAGGGAACAAAGGAAGAAAAAGAGACAAACCAAAAAGCAGACTCTTAACTATAGAGAACAAACAGATGGTGGTCACCAGAGGTGAGGTGGGTGGGGGGGTGTGGGGGAAATATGGAAAGGGGATTAAGAGTATACTTATCTTGATGAGCACCAGGTGATGTATGGAAAACTGTTAGATCACTATATTGTACTATGTAAACTACAACTGGAATTCAAACAAAATTTTAAAAATCTTGAAAATAGATTTCTTTACTTTGCAACTTTTTTTGGGGGGGAGAGATATATATCTGCCCTTTTGTATTTGCTTAGGCAAACTCTGTGCAGTGTTAAGTTTTTGTTGTTATTGCTGCTTTTCCTTATCATGGCATATTTTCCTCTTAGGTACCTTAGCTTTCACAAGTCACTTTTATTCTTTTACCCAGATCAGCTGACTGTTAACAAATGACATTCCACACTGAATCATCAATATGGAATGGTTGCAATCCAATTGCTTGTCGGGATGTATAACGTCAAATCGGCTATAGCTCAATATTTATGAAAAGCGAGTTGAGAGGCCAAATATTTATGGGAAAATTTCTGAATGGTAAGCACTGCACTCATATCTCTAAATGCTCTAATAGCTATCTGCAAATTAATCCATAGTGTAAGTGTACCAGCAGCCTGGATCACATAATTTTACCACCTCCTAATACAAGAGCATTTACAGAATTGCATTTTGGCTAGATGCCATCATCATGCAATGAGGGATAGTATAAGAAACATCCCTAAGGCATTTGTGGCTTTTATGCTACATACTCTTTTTCCTATGACAAATCCCCAGAGAAATCTCTCTCTGATCTTAGTATCAGGAAAAGGCGTGCATGCTAATTGAATTGCTTTTGTTTCATGGACCCTCTGATTTATGTGCTTCTCTACTTTTCAAAATAAGGGTACCTGGAACTAGATCCATGTAAAGAAGGCTAGAGAATGAATGTTGAGTATGCATATTTTCTCTGAAAAAATAATTTCATTCAAACACGTAGAGAAACATTTTGAGTTTTGTGGCTCTCAAAACACTTTGCCACACATGGGCATAAATAAATTCATCAAAATTCAATGTCTTCATTTTGGTAATCAATATTTTTGGCTTTTCATTTATTTTGTTTCACAAACATCTTAAAAGCATAAATTTGACCATAAGTTTAAATCCACTAAAAGTGTGTGAGAAAATTTAGACTATAAAGATAGGAAATAATTAAGACTATGACAGATAGGGAATCGTTTCTGATGTAACCCCCAAAGATTTTGACAAGAAATGTGAATTAATCAATTATACCAAGAAATTTGGTAGAAAATATACTCAAAGGCTTACATGAAATACATACTGAAATAAAGATGAACTCTGATTCCTTTTATACAAAAAACCCTGAAGTGTGACAACCTGAATATATGACCTTTATGTAATTCTTCATACGTACTTAGTCCTTCTTGTCTTATTCATTGTATCATTAAATACTGACTTACAAAATTGTAATTTTACCATATACTACTTGAGCCTGAAATTTCACTTAACCACTACAAAACAAAATGGTGAATGTTGTGAGTTCACATGAAAGATTACTGTGTTTCCTTTGCTGTGCAGAAGCTTTTTATCTTGATGAAGTCCCAACAGTTTACTTTTGCTTTTGTTTCCCTTGCCTCAAGAAAAGTATCTAGTAAGAAGTTGCTACAGCCAATGTCAAAGAGGTTACTGCTTGTGTTCTCCTCTAGGATTTTGATGGGTTTCCTGTCTCACATTTAGGTCTTTCGTCCATTTTAAATTTATTGATATGTACAGTGTAAGAAAGTGGTCCAGTTTCATTCTTCTGCCTGTGGCTGTCCAGTTTTCCCAACACCACTTGTTGAAGAGACTGTCTTCTTTCCATTGGACATTCTTTCCTGCTCTGTCGAAGATTCGTTGACCATAGAGTTCTGACCCATAGAGTTGTGGCTCTAATTTTAGGTTTTTTATTCTGTGCCATTGATCTATGTGCCTGCTTTTGTGCCAGTACCATACTGTCTTGATCACTACAGCTTGAAACAAGTGTGTGAGGTAAGGACAAAAGGGTACTAAATGCTTTAAAAGGTAAAGAACAGGACACTAACAAGATTCATGCGAGAATCACACATTCCCGTCAACAATGCTGAAGGCAAGGAGATCAATACCTCCAGATTTTTAAAGGCTCGTGGTTATGAACCCACAATTGCAAATCAAATCGAAACAGGCAAAACAGACATTACCATATACAATGTTTTTCAGAAGTTAGCCACCTTTCCAAATGTTCCTTTTAAAAAAGGCTCAGGACATCACTCATCATCAGGGAAATGCAAATCAAAACCACAATGAGACATCACCTCACATCTGTCGCAAAGGCCAGAATAAAAAAAGACAAGAAATAACAAGTGTGGGCAAGTGTGGAAAAAAAGGAACCCTTGTGCACTCTTGGTGGGAATCTAAGTTGGTGCAGCCACTGTGGAAAGCAATATGGAGGTTCCTAAAAAAATCAAAAATAGAATTACCATACTAGGTAGTTACCACTACTAGGTTCTTACCCAAAGAGAATGAAAACTAATTCGAAAAGATATATTCACTCCTATGTTTAATACAGCATTATTTACAATAGCCAAGATACAGAAGCCACCCAAGTGTCCATCAATAGGTAAATGGATAAGGAAGAGATGATATGTATACAAGGGAATATCAGCCATAGAAAGGGTGAGATCTCGCCATCTGTAACATCATGGATAGACCTAGAGGGTATTATGCTAAGTAAAATAAGTCAGACAGAAAAAGACAAATACCATATGATTTCACTTTTATGTGGAATCTGAAAAACAACATAAATGAATAACCAAACAAAAATCAGAAACAGACTCACAAATACAGAGAATGAACTGATGGCTGGCAGAGGGGGACGGTGGTGGGGGGATGGGCATCGTGGGTGACAGAGAGTGGGAGGTACAAGCTTCCTGTTATGCAGTGAATAAGTCACGGGGACAAAAGCTACAGAATAGGGAATATAGTCAATGGTTTTGTAACAGTGCTACACTTGTACTGAGACACCTGAAACAGACTGTGTGTTAGCTAATGGTGTGTTAGCTAGGAATTTAAATATAAACTTTAAAAAAAAAAAGAATGCAAGATAGAATGCATTTAAATTTTTCCCCTGAATCATTCGCCTAGAGAAGCAGAGTTAGTGGATTTTGGCTAAATCCCCTTTTCGACTGTTTTAATATCATGTTATGCATACATTAATATTTTAATAATCATAATTGTGTAAATGCTGTCCACCAGTTTTCCCTTCAGAATAAACATACAGGAAAAAATGGAAAAGACTGAATTATAGTTACTGACCGGAATATAAATATTATAAATAACATAGTCAGTATTCTTGAAATAATATTGTAATAGCAGCTGGTAAGTGAAAAGGAGATTGCAGACGGTGACCAAATTGTAGGCTTAATAAAATGCTAAAATATAATTTCTAATATTGACAGATTAAGACGTAATTTTAAAATATATCATATAAATAAAAATAACCACGAAACACAAAATTTGAAAGCAGTGAACGAAGAGGAGGATGTGCTTCCACAAGCTAAATTCTTTAGTAGTTAACAAATATCTGAAATTAAGGAATGGAGGTAAATGCATGGTATGTAATTTTATTAAAAAGATTAAGACATTTATTTTATTTTATTTATTTGAGGGAGGGAGAGAGAGAGAGCACGTGCACACACGAGAGAGAGCAGGCAGTGGAGAGGGAGAAGCAGGCTTCCCGCAGAGTGGGGAGCCGGATGCGGGACTCGAACCCAGGACCCTGGGATCATGACCTGAGCTGAAGGCAGATGCCCAACCGACTGAGCCACCCAGGTGCTCCCCAGATGAAGACAACTTTTAAAAGTGGTTTCTTGGGGCGCCTGGGTGGCTCAGTCATTAAGCGTCTGCCGTGGGCTCAGGTCATGATCCCGGGCTCCTGGGATCGAGCCCCGCATCGGGCTCCCTGCTCCGCGGGGAGCCTGCCTCTACCTCTCCCACTCCCCCTGCTTGTGTTCCCTCTCCTGCTGTGTCTCTCTGTCAAATAAATAAATAAAATCTTTAAAAATAAATAAATAAAAGTGGTTTCTTTTAGGAGGACATAATTTAGGACGATATAGAGCAGAAATTTTTATTTTTAAATTTATTTTTTTAAGATTTTATTTATTTTTTTGACACACAGAAAGAGATAGTGAGACAGAGAGCACAAGCAGGAGGAGTGGCAGGCAGAGGGAGAAGCCGGCTTCTCACCGAGGAAGGAGCCTGATGCGGGGCTCGATCCCAGGACTCCGGGATCATGACCTGAGCTGAACGCCGCTGCTTAACCAACTGAGCCACCCAGGCGCCCGAGATTTTTATTTTTAATTGTACAACCCTCAGTTCTGTTTAATCGTGTTTTAGCCATTTGATTGTGTTACTCAACATCAGATTGTTTTTATGAAGCATGACAACTTGGTTTTACATCCAATTTTTTAGAGCTGAGAAGAGAGAATTACCAATAACGCAGCAAGCATTAAAGAAGGATGTATGTATTTTATTTCCTTCAAGATGAGCCATAAAAGCATCCTGACAGATAACGTGACCGCAGTAAAAGAACAGCTGGTCAAACCTTGGGTTATAACTATAGTTACACTTAGGGGCGCCTGGGTGGCTGGTCGGTTGAGTGTCCATCTTCAGCTCAGGTCATGATCCTGCGGTCCTGACACGGAGCTCTGCATCGGGCTCCCCGCTCAGCATGGAGCCTGCCTGTCCCTCTCTTTATCCTGGTGATGGGTATTAAAGAGGGCACGTTCTGCGTGGAGCACTGGGTGTTATACCCAAACAATGAATCATGGAACACTACATCCAAAACTAATGATGTGATGTATGGTGATGAACATAACATAACAAAAAAAAATAAAGTTTATGAAACACTAGTGAAAGGGCCATTTTGTACATCTTTAATCAGGATACATTTTATATGAAGTGGCTGATTGTGAAATCAATGATGAACACATTTTCAAATGATACCAATTTTTTAAAAGATCTTATTTATTCATTTATTTATTTGAGAGAGAAAGAGGGAGAGTGGGCAGTGACAAGGGGCAGTGGGGGAGAGAGAGAATCTCAAGCAGACTCCGTGCTGAGCATGGAGCCCACACAGGGCTCAATCTCATGACCCTGAGATCATGACCTGAACTGAAATCAAGAGTCGGGTGGTTTAACTGACTGAGCCACCCAGGTGCCCCCAAATGATATCAACTTCAAATCACTTTAAAAATAATATGTGGAATGTCTGCAGACTTGATAATACTCTGAGTTATATAATACATTTCAATGGCATTTGCAGACAAAATGTATTAGTCACCACTATATTATTGTATCACTAGCTTACCTCCAGGCATCTTACTTCAGGTTTTCACAATGTGGAAAATATCTATCTTGTTGTAAAAGTGATAAAGTTTATAAAAATCAGTGACTAATTCATTGATCTTTGTGGAGCTTTTTACGAAGGAATGTAAAATTGTGTTGACTTACTCTAATATAAAAGCATACCTTTTTTGGTTTTGCATGGTTTTGCAAATTCACTATCTAATTGAACCTGACGACATCACAGTAATGAAATTTAAGTTCAGTTGGTAGATAAAGATAGTTGATTGCTTGAGCCTTCTTTACATATGATGAAAGTTATACTTTAGTTATAAAATAAGTAACATTCCCAGCCATTTTTCCTCACAGTGAAATTCTTTTGATGAGTATTTCACTGAGATAGAAAAAAAACGAACTTCACTATTGAGCCATGGAGGCTTCAACTCAATCATATAGCAGAATGAATTTGATCGCCAGTCAAAAGATGTATTGCTTACTACGTTGCTAAAACTGGCCAAGGACAGCACCTGGGTGGCTCAGTCGTTAAGCGTCTGCCTTCGGCTCAGGTCATGATCGATCCTGGAGTCCTGGGATCGAGCCCCGCATCGGGCTCCCTGCTCAGTGGGAAACCTGCTTCTCCCTCTCCCGCTCCCCCTGCTTCTGTTCCCTCTCTCGCTGACTCTCTTTGTCAAATAAATAAGAAAAATCTTTAAAAAACAAAAACACAAAGAAAAACAAACAAAAAAACCTGGGCAACGAGCTTCTCTTTCAAGAAATATGGTAGGTCAAGTACTCAAAGAGGCCTTTCTCATAATGATCAACTCTAATTCTAGATAAAAATGTTTTGACCTGTTTAAATGGTTGATATACCAGAGAAAATCAGAAGGTATTCTTAGAGTCAAAGGAAAAGGAAAAGAAAAAAAAGAAAAAGAAAGGAAGGAAGAAAAGATGGAAGGGAGGAGGTAGTGGGAGGGAGGAAAGGAGAAAGGGAGGGAGAGTAGAAGCTAAGAAGGAAAAAGTGTGGATTCAGAGAGATAAATAAGCATAGAGCCCGTTATACCCTGAGGTTACCCGCTAAGGTGGAGTAGAAACTACGATTCAAACACTGGCTTAAGATACAGAAGACAAAACCTGGTGACTACTATTTGCATTTGTGCTCTGGGGGATGCATTTTGAAGTCATCTAGGAATATGGTGAAATTTTTCATCTGATTTTGGTTTATCACACTGTGACCTCCCCCTTTCCACAATCTTTCCTTTTAGTAACCAATCCTCCAAGGCAGCTACAAACTCTACCAGATCAGGCATTTTACACGAGCGTCATCTCTCTGTGGGCCCAAATTTGGGAATATATTCAGTGAGCCAGCCAATTAAATGAAGGTTTTATCTAGACGGTTTCCTCTTCTTTCAAGAATGTTATTACCTTCAGTTTTGCCTTTTTTACTTACTCTCAGATGTCATCAAAAGGTGAGCTTTTTTTTCTCATATTTGTCCCCAAATTTGTAATTGTTTCTGAAATAAGATACTTTACCACTGCGAAATAGAATTTTATCTCTTTCTTAAAGCATATCGTCCTTTCTAGAATAATCTAATTAAATTACTCTCATTTTAAACATAATTTAATGGCCGACACAATTTCAATTACTTAAATATGCAATATCAATAGTAAATACTATTTTAAATTACTATCTGATACCAAAAGAAAATAGTAAATAATAAACATTTGGTCCTAGATCTTGAGAACATAAATATACACATAGTGCAAGAAATTTATCAGTTGCTTAAAATATCAAACATTTGCATTTTTCTTAATTATAAATAATCTTCCTCTTTATCAGAATTTGTTTTGCTGAGGGATGAGTGATTTGTGATGCAAAGTAAATCTGTAAGATCATTATAAATGGCAGCCTTTAGAAGATGGTGAGGGGGCAATCCATCTAGATAAAAGAAAATTGCTGGGGTTTTTTAATCATTGAAAATCATCTTCTGTAACATGCTGCTCAGGGGAAAAAAACATTCACTTTCCTCTTCTAATTTTCTAAACAACATGCTGATTTACACGGCTCTACTGATGCAGAAATAATTGGTAATTCAGAAGAATGTATCAGACAATAGTCTTGAATATCTTAACATTTTTGTCTCAAATTGGGTAATCACTTAGCTCTTTCTTCTTCTATTACAGTTCCTTAATATGGATTAAACAGCTGAATATTTGCAGTGATGCTCTCTTTAGCCATATAAATATACACTATTGGTTAGTAACATATATATTCTTAGAAGTCCTCCTATATACTATCCAATATAAAATTCAGAAAGCAATGCCTTCTGTAACCTAGAACACTTACTAATATGAAAACATTAATCCATCTTAGAGTTTCAGGATGTGGAATCTCCTGTGAAAATCACTTCTTTCAATTTTTTTTTTTTGTTAATGAGTACTAAGGTGAAAATTAATATGATGAACAGCAATGAAGGCAAAAGATAGCATAGATTAATTCTTCAAAGTCTTAGAGGTTAGAAAAGAAGTTTTTGCTTTAGCAATGAGGGAAAGAAGAGGAGTGGTATGATTTTTATTTCAGTGTCTACTCCTGTTTAGGTTTTGTAAGCAGAGACATCTCCAGCTAACGCTTGGCTGGCCATTTGTAATTACTCTGTTGGAGGCAAGATGCTTGGAGGTTCTCATAGTCAAGGTTCTTAGTTCCTTATCGACTGCTCTGTCATATCTAAGAAAACTGAGAACAGCATGTCTTAGATATGCATCCAAAAATAAATAAATGAATAAGCTCTATTATATTCTGTAGAGCTTGTCCTGTGGAAATACCACTTACATCACTTTTGGGCAGAGATACCACAGAGAGCACAATTCACACAACAAATGGGACAGGTTGCCGGAATTTCTGTCACTGTCACCCACAGGAATCTAAAGTAGCTTCAGACAGTATGCAAGATATCAAGAAGTAGCTGCTGCCTTGTAGACATTCAAATTTTGTAGTTAAGAACACATGATGGACTAAGCTTAGGTCCCATGATGTACGTGTGTGTGATCAGCATCAAGGCTGGGAAAGTGAATATTTGGCTTTTTCAACATTTATGGTGGACGGCAGGCCCGCCTTCATAAAGTGGGGACTTCCCAAAGCAGAAAATGTAATGTTAATTCAGGTCTGAGGAGTTACAAAGAATAGCCTATCTCCACTATGGATGGTCTAGATAAAATGAAATGTGCCATTGACAAAACTAATGCGAAATAGCAATATCTACAAGCTGAAAGTTAACTTTAAAATTCTAATTGCATCTAATTTTGTTTTAAAAGAAGTCCATTGAAATAATTTTTTAAAAAATGGAGTATCGTTCAAGAACTCTTTCAAAATAATTGTACATTTGGTTTGCAGGAAAGCAGGTGTTATCCAAAGAGATGTATTTGTTGTTTTTTAGGAAAATAGTCTTCCCCCCACCCCCAAATGCAGGCCCATCTGTGAATTTTTATATTTCTAGTTTGGAAGATTTCCTTTTAGTTTGGTTATTATTATCTGTTAGTTCTTCATCAAGACGATAGCCAATATGTTAGTGGTAAGAACATGTAATGGACTTCCTTACATTTATCTTGTTACCATTCTGTTAAATCAGAATACTATCTAAGCTCTGTAATTTCAACTATGCCTATGTAGACCCTTGTATATATGAATTCCTACTTCATTATATATGGTGACAGGTATCTCTGTTTTGCAGATGTCCAAGTTAAAGTATTGTATTTTATTTAATGTGCTGGACAATGATGATTTTTCTTTGGTTACTTAAAGGCATTGTTACTTAATTAGGAAATTACCAGAGAGTTCTCTAGGAGATGCAAGTATAGCACCTATCACGCAAAAGTCAGTCAAACTTAAAAGACAAGTTATTTTATGACTATTTAAAATGACTGTTTGTTAAGCCCTACACCAATTTCTTTTGCAGGTCCTCATATTGAATTATATGCCTTCCTAACGATTCTAAACTAACAACAGATAGCACCTGAAACTAATACAACACTTTATACTGGAAATAAAATAATACACTTAATAAAATTCAAAAAATAATAGATATACCTTCATTTAAAACAATGTAAATATTAAATATTTTAGGCAAGGAAATATTCAACAAGAACTTATAAAAGGTGGTAATATTCCCAAATAGATAGGTGTAAGACTAAAGTCTACATAAAACATCTGATAATGTATTCTAGGAACAAATGCTGCTAATTTCCTCTGATACATAGTAACATTGGCTCAAACTTGTCCTAAAGGGTTTCTTTATTGAATTTTTACCTTCTGTGCCGTCCATTCACCTTACAGCCCTTGTCCTTTGCCGTTAAGCCTAATCATTATTTTCCGTCCTATATTTTTCAAATTCCTAATGTTTACCCCAGTGGATCTCATTGACTTGGATCTCATTGACTTCACATTCTAATTATGAAGATCTCCCTTCAAGCCACGTAAAAGGTCATTATAGGAAGCGCCGTCTGATCTACTGACTGCATTTATACTATTGAAATAGCCAGATCCCATTGCAGTGATTAGGCCTGTTTTCACAATTCTCAGAACGTCGTACTAGAAAGTCAAGACTATTTCATTGTTTTCTTTGTTTTTTTTGTTATTTTTTTTTCTGAAGATGGCTGAAAACACAACATCAACGATACTCAAGCCATTTCATTCATGGAAGAAAATAATAAAAGTTATGTGCTAATTGCCCTGTTAAGATTAGCATGGGGTGTTTACAAAGTGTAAAGAGATCACACATATATCAAATCCTGGCATCCTGGACTAGGAGAACGTTAAGGTAAATCCTCAAATATTAAGTAAAGGAGAACAGGACACAACGCTAAATTATTTTCTACAATTTTTCCAAATTGCCTCTCTTGCCTCTGCTTATATATTTGTTTTATTTTCTAGCTAGACCATAAACTGTTACATGTTGGAGTCTATATGAACCGGCCATATTACTGAAAATGCAATAAATGTTTGTTTATCATCTAATTTACTGATAGTTGAGGAAGAAAGACTTTTTTTTTTCTCTTCTTCAATTTCGCCCAAGTCTGTAGCCTGGCTCATTCAACTAGGAAGGTTGGGTATTGCATTGTAAACTTTGGAATTATACTCACTCTGACGAAATCTCAGCCTCACCATGGCTAGATGGAAAGCCTTGTGCAAATTGGTAAACTTCTGTGAGCTCCATTTAGAAACGAAGGATTTTTTTTCTTTCTTTACACAGGAGCTTTATTTAGAAAATGATTACAACATTTTATTTGCCATATAAATTTGAGGGTTAACTGAGATGTCATATGCTCTGCTAATATTATTCTTATTTATTTTGTTATTTATTTTAGTTCGGCACAAGAATATCATTTTGGGGATTAAGCTAATAACAAACTTTTATTATTTACTGTTTTCTAAACAAAGACACATGGTGTGGGTGATTGATAAATTCTCTAAACTTTATGTTTTTTTAAAGATTTTATTTATTATTTGAGAGAATGAGCACAAGCCGGTGCAGAGAGAGAGAGAGAGAGAGAGAGAGAGAGAAGCAGTCTCCCTGCCGAGTGGGGAGCCCAACATGGGACTCGATCCCAGAATCCTGAGATCATTACCCGAGCTGAAATCAGACACTTAACTGACTGAGCCACCCAGGCCCCCCTCTAAACTTTATGTTTTAATTATAGTGCAGAGTTAAATATTTCCTGTCAGCACGTCAGGAAAATTCTCTTACGTAACCAAAGTACAATTACCAAAATTAGGAAGTTATACAATGACTAATACTAATCTATTATAAAGCCCACATTCAAATTTTTCCAATTGTTTCAAAAATGTCATGTATAATGATTCTCTTTTTTAAAAATTACAATTTAATCCATGCAAATTTATTGCATTTATCATGTCTCTATAGTACCTGTTAACAGTGAACCAGTTCTCCACCTTATTTGTCTTTCATATCATTGTCATTATTTAAAGGAATGGGTTAATATTATTTGTTTGTTTGCTTATTTTAGAGAAGGGGTAAAGAGTAGAGGGAGAGAGAGAATCTTAAGCAGGCTCCACACCCAGCAGGGGAGCCCACTGTGGGGCTTGATCTCACAACCCTGAGATCATAACCTGAGCTGAAATCAGGAGTCTGATGCTTAATCAACTGATCCACCCAGGCACTGCAGAATGGGTTAATATTTTTGAAGCACGTTCTTCAATTTAGGTTTGTATAACGGTTCCCTCATGATTAAATCCTGGTTACACATGTTCATCAGAAATATTGTATGAATGATTTTGTGTTTATTTCACTATATCATATCAGGGGCACATGATGTCAACTTGGTTCTTTATCAGTGATATTTACTCTGATCACTTAGCCGAGGTGGTGTCTATTCAATTTCCCCACTGTTAAAGTACTTTTATTCCTTTTATGATAAATGAGTAATCTGAGGGGAGATACTATAAACAATTACTCTTTAATTTTAGCAGCCATTAATGATTCTTGCCTGAATTGGTTATAATTAGGATGATATGATACAGTTGGGGTTTATTAAACTTTATTATTTGTTTACATGTATTTTTGACAATCCCTTGTTATTTATGAATCCCGTATGAGCGTATGCATATATCAGTGCATGTCTGTTCTTCTATACCATTACCAACACAGTATTTTATTATTATCTTAATTTTTGCAAAATAGATGAAAAAATATAATATATCTTTTATTTGCTTTATTTATTAGGGTCAAGTGGAGCACATTTTCCTAGGTTTAAATGTCACTTTTAAATATTTTTTATAAATTGTTCATATTTCCCCGTTATTGTTTTTACTGAATTTCTGGTCCTTTACTATACTTAGTTTTCAAATTTTTAATATTTCAGGGATATTAATCCTTTTTTAGGATAAATGCTGGAAATAGTTGCTCTTTGTCATTTGATTTTTGGTTTTGCTTAGAGTATTATTTTTTTCTATCCAAAACTCTTTTCCCTTTTCTAAGTACCTGAACGTCATCTTGTTGCATCTACATTTTGAGTCAGAGTTAAAGTACTTTTCACCGTATCTATGTTATAAAAGAATTGATATATATTTTCTTCCAATACTTGCAGGGCTTTAGTGTTTGTATTTAGATCTCTGATATGTTTGGCATTATTCTTTTGTGTGTTGCATGAGGGATGGATCCAGTTATGCCTGTCTTTAAATATCTACTACAGAAAGATTTTACTATAGAGAGATTTTGAATAGTATTGTTGTAATATCCAGATCATATTTATTTTTAAAGGTTTTTATTTATTTACTTGAGAGACAGAGTATGAGAGAGAGAGAGTGAGCACCAGCAGGGGCAGAGGGAGAAGGAGAAGCAGACTCCCTGCTGAGCAAGGAGCCCAATGTGGCGCTCAATCCCAAGATCCTAAGATCATGATCTGAGCTGAAGGCAGAGACTTAACCCACTGAGCCACCCAGGTGCCCTCAGATCATATTTTTTTGCCAATTGTTTTTGCCAATAATACCTAGTAGTCAAAGTCCTTTTGAAAATGTGATCACATGAGCTCTTGAAGAAAAAAGCATGTCCAGAAAACATGTCTACGTGCAATTTCAGGAAGTTTATAGAAACCTTCCAAGCCACTCATGAATCAGAGGGATCCATGAACTCTGTTGGAACAGGATAACAGAGGGGAAATGATTTTAGTCTTCAGAGAGTACTTTTAGAATAAGCTTCTGTAGCAGGATCCAAGGCACACAGTACCATGGAGTAGGCAAAATGCCTCATCTTCCAACACATTTTCACTGAATATGGGAACAGAGAAGTGACAAAATTATAAGGACATCATTGCCACCAGAAAACTGAGCTCAGACATTTTGCCACTGAGTCTGGAGAATATTTTTCTTAAAGTAATTTTAAATCTTTATTATTAAGATCCAAGATATGGGATTGTGTACATTAGAGACAAAATGCTCTAAGTTTGTGGTGGTTCCTGAAATCTGCAT
The DNA here is from genome assembly GCF_003265705.2 of Callorhinus ursinus. NCBI lineage: Eukaryota > Metazoa > Chordata > Mammalia > Carnivora > Otariidae > Callorhinus > Callorhinus ursinus. The sequence continues at coordinate 9,891,358 of NW_027397094.1, read as the reverse complement.
GTAAAAGTTCTGAATAACATAGATTTAAATATTAAAGTAAATCTAGAAACAAAACTCAATCAATTCAAGATTTTGGTTACATGTTTCTGCTACTTTTGAGATTTATTTTAAAATTTTCTACAATTTCTTTTTGTGTGGAATATCTACTTTTCTAGTCAATCAGTACCCTTTACAAATTATTACTTTTTATTGTTGGTTAAATAACCATATGTTAAAACTAGTTTTTGATCAGGAATTTGTGCTAAGTTAGTGAGTTTTGCAATGGATAAGAGAATAAATCAATCAAAAACTAGTATTCACAGTATTAGTTTTTCTTATGTGAATCTAATTGCTTTGTCTGGTGGAAGTAGAATGAGTGCTAATCAGCCAAATTGTACCATGCACGCCTTGGCCTTTCAAATAATTTCTATGAGTTCAGCCCTGCTAAGTAGAAACTATTTCATACAAATTTAATGAAATATATCCCCAAGGATCACCTTCATGGGTAAATTGAAATCCAACGAAAGAATACATATACAAAATGAGATTTTTTTCTGCTTATTAAGTATAATAGAAAATAAGTTAACTAGATCCATTATGTGTGAACAGCATTTACTAGAACCACACAACCAATTAATTTTCACAGTTGCCTCATTTTGACAGTGTGATTCTTAATACTTTTCTTTTCCTTCACTTGACTCAACAGATTGTGTAATGCAGGTACAGAAAAATGAACTTACTTTGTAGTAAGCAACTGCTTGATCTCAGAAGAACTTCTAATGAGTCAATCCTGCTGTGTTAGATAATAATGCCTGTAATTCTTTTTTCTTGTAATACCTTTTTCTGGGTTTCTAAAATACAAAATCCAGCTATGAAAGTGTATGGATATACTGATTTTCATTTTTGTTATATTTTTTCTCTATTAAGGAGACAGGAGAATCTGTCTCCTTTGATAATAAAAGGCATTTGTTTATATATATATATATATATATATATATACTTTTTAAATTTTCATTAATTAGGTCCCTTTGGGTTGCTCAAATAATTTTACCTAAACCTCACTATCTCTTATAATAACATGGAGTGTTAGGGGTGAAAATTGCTTCATTGGTTTTTATTTCAATCATCAGAATATATGGAATTAACATTCTGTAAACCTTTGAGCAAGACATCAACAAAACCAAGCCCAGACTTCCTGAGTTAAACCTCAGTACTTTTCCCACCAAAATTAATTCTTGGTGAAGCTGTCTCTAAGGGAAACTATCTGCACATAAAAATCATATAAGCTTTCAAAACCTGAAAATTTTGATTCTTTATTGTTAATTCTTTTCTTTTCTTTTTTTTCTGAAAATTTTAAGATTCTGAAACCCCACCCAAAATCAACTGAAGTAGTCTTATGAATCAAGGTCCAGTAACCTAAACTTAGAAATAGTTCTTCATGTTCCTTCTCTTCTCGTAAAGGATCCTGCTTCCTAAATGGTCATGCAAATACCACTTCTCATCTTCCAAAAGTATAGAGGAAATAAAAAGAGAAGTTAAAGGCAAAAATGCAATAATACTGGCCTTGTATTGGTCTTTCGTAGTTGACTTTACCAGAATTCTGTATTTCTTCATATGGCTTCAAATTCCTGTCTCGTGTCCTTCATGAAGAACTCCCTGTAGCATTTCATGTTCAGTAGGTCAACTACACATGAACTCCCTCAGTTTTTGTTTACCTGGGAATGTCTTACTTGAGTTAATCTGTCCCTCACTTTTTAAGGATAGCTTTTCCAGACATAGAATTCTTGATTGACAGTTGTTTTTGTTTTTGTTTTCCTTCAGAACTTTATTATGTTTTTTAAAGATTTTATTTATTTATTTATTTGAGAGAGAGAGAGAATGCACAAGCAGGGGGAGGGGCAGAGGGAGAAGCATGCTCTCCATTGAGCAAGGAGCCCATTCTGGGGCTCATTCCCAGGACCCCAGGATCATGACCTGAGCTGAAGGCAGCCACCCAACCAACTGAGCCATTCAGGCACCCCTCCTTCAGGACTTTAAATATGCCATCAGACTGCCTTCTGACAGGCAGTCTGTCTTTTCTGTTGAGAAACTTTTAATATTTTGAGGATGCCTTAAATTGACAAATTGCTTCTCTCTTGCTACTTTCAAGATTTTTTTTTTGTCTTTGTTTTTTGACAATTCGATTATGTGTCTCAGTGTGGTTCTCTTTGTGTTTATGGTTCTTGGAATTTATATGAGCTTCTTGTATGTATATATTTATATCTTTTATTAAACTAAAGAAGCTTTTCACCAGTATTTCTCACCTATTCCTTCTGTACTTTTCTCTCCCTTCTTTTTTTTTTTGTTTCAAGTTTTTATTTAAATTCTAGTTAGTTAACTTATAGTGTAATATTAGTTTCAGGAATAGAATTTAGTGATTCATCACTTATATACAACATCCAGTGCTCATCACAAGTGCCCTCCTTAATGCCCATCACCCATTTAACCCATCCACCCTACCCACCTCTCTCCATCAACACTCAGCTTGTTCTCTATCCTTAAGTCTCTTATGGGGCGCCTGGTTGGCTCAGTCAGTTAAGCATCTGCCTTCGACTCAGGTCATGATCTCAGGGTTCTGGGATCAAGCCCCGAGTTGGACTCCCTGCTCAGCAGGGAGTCTGCTCTTCCTCTCCCTCTCCCTCTGCTCCTCTCCCCACACTCATTCTCTCTCTCTGTCAAATAAATAAATAAAATCTTTAAAAAAAAATAGTATGTTTTATGGTTTGCCTCTCTCTCTTTTTTTCCCCTATGTTTGTCTGTTTCTCAAATTCCACATATGAGTGAAATCTTATGGTATATTCTTTCTCTGACTAACTCGTTTTCCTTAGCATAATACTCTCTAGCTTTATCCAGGTCATTGCAAATGGCAAGATTTCATACCTTTTGATGGCTGAGTAATATTCCACTGTGTATATATACCACCTCTTCTTTATCCATTCATCAGGATGTAAACTTGTGAGTAAGACATCAACAAAACCAAGTTGATGGACAATTTGGGCTCTTTCCATAACTTGACTATTGTTGATAGTGCTGCTATAAACATTGGGGTGCAGCTGCCCCTTCCAATCAGTATTTTTATAACCTTTGGGTAAATAACTAGTTCTCCTCCTCTTCTGAGGTAGCTTTTATGAATATGTTGGTATGTTTGTGGGTGTCTCAGAGGTCTCTTTGGTTCTATTCATTTTTCTCCATTCATTTTCCTTTCTGCTCCTTAGAGTATAAATTCAACTGACCTATCTTTAAATTCATTGCTTCTTTTTTTCCTATGGCAAATCTATTGAAACCCCCTTTTCATTTCAATTGTTATCCTTTTCAGCAAAGTTTTATTTAGTTTCTTTTTATATTTTTCATCTCTTTATTGAAATTCCCTATTTGTTCACACATCATTCTTCTGGTTTCTTTGAACTCTTCATCTGTGATTTCCTTTAGTTTTTGAGAGAATTTAAGGTAGTTGATTTAAGTCCAATGTTTATTTCCTCAGGGACATTTTTGTTTTTTTGTTTTGTTTTGTTTTGTTTTCCCCTGATAGGCTCTATTTTTTGTTTCTTTTCTTTTCTCCTATATTTTGTTGAAAATTTGACCTTTTGAATATTACAATATGGCAACTCTGGAAATCACGATATTTCCCATCCTCAAGTTTGTTTTGTATCTTGCTTTACTCTATGGCTGTTTCTAAACTATTTTTGTAGACTCTGTATTCTTTGTCGTGTGTTGTCTCTTAATTCTCTATTTCCTAACTTGTGTTTAGCTAGGGTTTTGACAAAGATTTTTGTCAATGTCAGGAGCGAAAAAAAGATAAAGACAGACAGATAGATGATAGATGATAGATAGACAAAAAGAAAATTAAAAAGAAAGGGGAAAATAAAAACCTTCTCTAGCCCTTGAGAATTGACTTTGTGCTTGGCTACACATTCAACACTTAGCCAGTCCATTTACAAATCTGCCTCAGCTTTCAGATCTTGCTTTCTCTAGGTCCAGAATCAGCCATTGGTGAAAACCTAGTGTCTTTCTGGTCTTTTCTGAACCATGTGTCCTACCTTCAGCAGGCATGTAGCTTTCTTAGTTCTCCAATATACACAAATGCCTTTGAGAGCCTTAATTTCCCAAAGATACTCTCCCCAACTTTTCCTCCTAGGCTTTCAGTGCTCTCTTACTTGCCCCAACTGCAATATTTTTCCACAAGTAGTTCCACTTGGTTGCTTGTCTTAAAATGTTCAGTTACCTCTTTTACAACCTCTTTTCCAAACTTTGTGAGTTTTGAGTTAAACAAAACAAAGTGCTTTGTATCACCCCATTAGGCAATCCTCAGACAGAGTAGCACAGACAAACACAATTCATGGACCATAAGGTCTGCTCTTCTCCCTTCAGAACCAGAGACCAGAATCCCATACTGGGATCACAGACTTCCATCTTCAAAATGACCAGGGATGGGAGTGGGGCAAGTGTAAGCATAATGGTCATAGAGCTTCCCTACCACCTGTAAGTTGCCTTTGCATTGATTCAACATTTGTTTGGTTCCTGTAAACCCTTGATGGCTTTCCAGAGTTCTGACAAAGTTTATTTATAGAATTCTTGATTCATTTTTTAGTGTTTCTGTGGAGAGATAAGCCAGTGGAGCTGCCTACTCAGCTATTTTCCAGTGTCATCTGCCCTGTGGACTTCTTAAAAATTTTATTTATTTCTGACAAAGAAAGAGCAAGAGAGAAAGAGAGAGAGCATGAGGTAGGTGGGGAGAGGCAGAGGGAGAAGGAGACTCCCCACTGAGCAGGAAGCCCCACGTGGGACTCCATCCCAGGACCCTGGGATCATGAACCAAGCTGAAGGCAGATGCTTAACTGACTGAGCCACCCAGGAGCCCTCACCCTGTGGACTTCTAAATCAGAGAATACATTTTTCTTTTTCATCCCTTTGTGGAAATCATAAATTAGTAAAATTCAATTTTTTTCCCCTGATATTGGTAAGAAATAAAACTGGTTGGGGAGAAACTTTTTCTGCTGTGGAAACATCTATAATTCAAAATGCATCCTATACTTTCCCCCCATTTTTCATCAAATTGAGGATTATTTGTGAGCTTATTATTTACCTCCTCCTTCATCCACCACTAACCTTATTCCTTATCATCAGATCAGATGTATCAACACACATTGTTTATCCATAAATGGCTATGGTTAGGAACAGAAAGGAAATGTACCTAATTAAGCCTAGTGGACTCCAAAAATCTATTACACTGTTTTGAAAAGAAATGTGATCTCTTAGGTTTATAGAAAAAATTAAAGTTTTAACATGAACCCCCACAGCTTTCTTTATTTAATGTGTAAGTTAACCACAAATACACCCCTTCATTTCCTTTACTCTTAGAGAACCAGCTGTACTCCTTACCTTCAAAGTGAACCCCTATCTCTGCTTTTCATGTTCCCATTCTTCTCTAGGTTTCAAAAAAGTACTGCTCTTAAAAATACTGACCATGAACTTGAGGTCTCCAGGTTGTATAAGCAATAATCACTACCTAGTGTGTGTGTGCCTTTCAAAAGTAGGGAAATAATAATTGGTCAGGAATATTTTCACTATTTTATAATTTTATAAAATAAACAATAACTTTTCTCATAATATAATCCAAAGCATTAAGGAAGTAACTCAGATTTTTTCTTTTAAATAAGTTTTAAAGATCTGAATTTGTCTTTTGGGGTCATTGTAGCAAAAACTGTAATATATTTTAATTAAATATTTTGTTTTCCTTAAATATTGGTTATAAATTCTTTTATTTTATTTTTTTAAATATTTTATTTATTTATGAGAGAGAGAAACAGACCAAGACTGACGCAGGGCATGATCCCACGACCCTGGATGCATGGCCTGAGCTGAAACCAAGAGTCGATGTTTAACCAACTGAGCCACCCAGGCACCCCGGTTAAAAATTCTTTTAAAACTAAACTCTTTACAAAATGAAGGGGGGGTGCGGAATCAGAGGGGGAGACGAACCATGAGAGACGATGGACTCTGAAAAACAAACTGAGGGTTCTAGAGGGGAGGGGGGTGGGGGATGGGTTAGCCTGGTGATGGGTATTAAGGAGGGCACGTTCTGCGTGGAGCACTGGGTGTGATGCACAAACAATGAATCATGGAACACTACATCAAGAACTAATGATGTTGGTGATTATGTAACATAATTAAAAAAAAACTAAACTCTTTACAGATGGAATTAGCTTTGTCCTGAATTCTGCTTTTTGGCTCAAATAAAAATATAGGATTGTCTAAAATTATAGGTGAGCTAAGGTGATAATATTTTATGTACATAATTTTTTAAATGTTAGAAAGAGAACAAAATGTTTTGAAATAGTCTATCACTGTAAGTGATCGATAATAATTTCTTAGTTTGATTTGTTAAATATTTTTAGTATTCTCTATTTTTAGACAGAATCATTTATTCATTAATTTATTGCTTTATTAAAATAAACTTAGGACTCACAGAAGGTCTTAAAACACATAAAAGGAAAACGAAACCTAATTCCTATTCTAAAATTAGTTACCTGACATGGATACACTATAATCTATTGTTGCTAATTTTGATGTACCTTTCAGTTTATTATTTCATTTTGAACTATATGAGGTTTATACAACCACCATATTTTAAAGCTCCTTCATATCATATTTATCAAATGGACTTTATAGTCTTGATAAAGGTTACTAAAAGTCAGGATAATTATTAACTCTGGATGGAAACTAAGATCTTCCAAACTAAATATACTAATGAGGATTAAATTGTTAATATATACCTCAAGCATGTTCCTTTAAATAGTTTTCTGAAAAAATGAAAGAAAAGACAAGACAAACTAAACATTTTAAATCAGAAACATCACTTTTTACCTTAGACTAGGTGTTTTCTTTCTTTCCTTTCCTTTCCTTTTTCCCTTCCTTTTTCTTTTCCTCTTTCTTTCTTTCTTTCTTTCTTTCTTTCTTTCTTTCTTTCTTTCTTTCTTTCTTTC
>NW_027397094.1:9858472-9884347 GCF_003265705.2 Callorhinus ursinus | reverse complement strand
TTCTTTCTTTCTTTCTTTCTTTCTTTCTTTCTTTCTTTCTTTCTTTCAGGGGGTTGGAGAATCTTATAAAGGAATATTTTTTCCAGCAACAAGAATATATCTATATATATGTGCATCAGAATGTTTGATATTAATAATCTGTGGCATGAAGAAAGCCTATTTTTGTTTGCAGATATTGCTATGAATAAATATGAAGGTGGATCGCGTGGTGTTTTTTGAGTCCAAAAGCTTGGTTAGGTGTGGCAGAAAATGGCTAATGTTACTGGCGCATGCATTTTTAGACTGGTAGACTGGTATAATCTGTAGATGATTGTCAATAGAGTTATCAGTAACAACTCTCCGTAGGGTAAACTAAGCCACCAACAGAACATGATAAACTGCGCCCATGGTTCAATGAACTCTCCAGCTTTGCGCAGAAAGTTCCCCAGGCCAAACCACTAAGGAAGAAGCGCCAATACCTGATTATAGCCGGCGCAGGCTGGCTGAGCCGAGATACACCGTGGGAAGGTAAGTGGAGCCCTGAAAAGGGAGGGAGACATTTCAGCATTTAGAACTGAGGTACTCATTTCAGTTACTCTGATTGTTAACAGGGATTATTTGAGAACACAGCAGAGGAAACTCCTGCAGTGAAAAGGATTAGAAGCTTTACTGCAGCCAGACTCCTGCCACTTTTATAGGATGCATCTGCTGTCAGTAGTCTCATTCAATGTCTTTGTGAAGTCTATTTCTAATATTAAAAAAAAAAAAGAAACAATTCCTACTTCAAGCTCATTTTACTTTTTTTCTAAGGAAGTATAATGTTTAACCATATTTTAACTATTTCCAGGTCAGGTAACTATGAGTAAATAATTCATGTTGTTTTTGTATATTAGAAGGACAAATTTGAGATTTTAATGAATTTTGCAAAACCGGTGTTTTTTTAATTAAAAAGTAATAAAATTCTTGAAATGTTATTCTTTGAAAAGACTGCAACTGATGTTTATAAAGTAATTCAGTCTTAGATATTGTATGCAAATTCCTCTCCATCGTCTCAGATGAGTGATAATCCAAATTATGTCTAAACACAATCAGAAACGGAAAAACAAGGGCTTAAAATGGCAGGTTCCTATTCATCTTCAGAAAGTTCTATTTATTAAAAAATGCCATTGTGTTAAGCCAAAATTTAAGGTCCCCTACTTCCTACTTATGGATGATAGCTCTGCCATCTAAAGTTAGAAGGTATATTTAAAAAAAAACCCTCACTTCATTTATATTTCTGCAAATATTGAAACAATTGTCCTGAGTGTTCTCTCTTCTAGGCCTCACAGAATTACTTCATCATACTGTAATTCGTGTACCACTGGCTTAGTTTCATCAAGATTTCCATTACTTTATAAAATCCCATCCACTAGTAAAGCACTGAACTGATGTCTGAACATGATAAGGCAGGTGCATTCTAGCTACTGTACAATTTTCAAATTTCTAAAATCTGCAATTTTTCCTATTTATTCAAGCAACATTCAAGGCATTACAATTTTTTTTTCCAGGCGCTATAATCAAAAGGTAAGAAACATAGAACCTTGTCCTAGGGTCTCGCTTTGCTGTCCCCATAACCTAGTGTTTCCTCAATGTTCTTATTATACCTACTCTTGATCTTCATAGAGACCTTTCACACCTAATTATTCTTCAGCTGGAGGTTGGCTTTGCCTCTCCAAGAATGTTGCCACAGTGGGGACTTAGTGTTGGTATTTGTTACTGGCATTTTCTTCCAGTGGCAGGGGTAAGTTCAACCTTGGTGAAAGGAAATCCATGCTACTGATTACATATGTAATCTCCATCCCAGCTGCTATGCTCATTTTGTCATGAGCCCATTAAGTAATAAGCCCATTTTGGCATAAGCCCATTATGTTGACTTGGGGAAAAAAATTTAACATCCACAGCAAGTCCTAGTGTCTACCTTGTAGTCTGGTGTTGCTATATGACCAAGGTCTTATAAGCAGAATTTAGGTGGAAGTATGCACGTCATCTCCAAGTGGATGTCACCTATAGATCAGTTTCATAATGTGGGATTAAAACATGCCAAGACTCTGTGCCATTTCTAGAGATCTGTTGTATAGCTCTTCCCCATCCTCTTAATCACCAATCGTATCCTGTCTTTTCCAGGAACATAAGCATTCAGGCAAAATATTGAACACTGCCTATTAACTGGTGTATTTCTACCGGTCAGACCATCTCCCTTTTCAGGCAAGGCTAACAAGTTCTACTGCATAAAATTCAGCAAATGGTGGATTTCTCTTTTCTACTGTACCTTCCAGGCACTCCTAAGCAGGGCTGTTATGTTTTAACAGTTTCTAAGTAGGTGATGGAATATAAACAATAGACCCACCTATAAACTAGGATTTCTCTTTCTCAGTTATAGGGTCAGAAGGAACACACCATGTTAGCTGAAGACGAGATGAATAGGGAGCTTACTCCTACCTTTGGGTCTGTTTGATCTTATCTTCCATACTACATTAAACTTAAGGATAGATTATTGTTACACACCCACATACATATGACTTTATAACTCAAAAACTTTTTTTTTTTAAAGAGTCTATTTATCCGACAGAGAGAGACACAGCGAGAGAAGGAACACAAGCAGGGGGAGTGGGAGAGGGAGAAGCAGGCTTCCCGCTGAGCCCGGAGCCCGATGCGGGGCTCGATCCCAGGACCCCGGGATCATGACCTGAGCCAAAGGCAGACGCTTAACGACTGAGCCACCCAGGCGCCCCTCAAAAACTTTTTTAATTGACAGCTTGGGATGGTTGGTCACATCATTTCATATTAAACATGGTATTTGTCCAGAATCCAAAAAGTCTCCTCAAATTTTTTTTCTTGGCTGTAAGGGGGCAAAGTATAGGGATCTGTAAGCTATTTGGGAGATATGCTTCAAATCAATAAATTCCTTAAATTTAACTTATAGGGTAGACCCTTCTATGTTCATGAAGTTAAATTACCACCAAGGTATTCCTTTCTCCTTTAAAGAAAGTTAGCATACCTGCCAATTCCCTCTCCCAGACTGAATTGGAATGATGTCGTCAAAGTAGTGGGCCAACCTGATGTTCTGTGGGAGAGCAAAATAGTTAACTTCCATCCAGAGTAGTTTATAACAGAGAACCTGAGCCCTGAGGGAAGATGGTGAAGTACTTCTGTCACTGACAAGTATAATCAAGTGGTTTCTAATGGTTAATAACTGTAGCAAAACAAAAGGCCAAATCAGTATCTGTACACTAGATGTTGAGGGCTACATTTATTCACCTCACTAAAGAGATTGCATCTGCAATCACAGCTGCAATAGGTTGATGACAACCTACTGTCAGTTTCCAGAACCCACATGTCTCCTACATAGGCCAAGCAAATAAGCAAATGAATTAAACAGAATTTAATAGCAACGACTATTTTGTAGTTAGAAAGGGGTGGTGTAGAGAGGTAGATGAGAGTCTTTTAACACATTTTTTTCCTGTGATAATAGCCCTAGTACACTAGTCAGGGAACTATTATAGATCATTGTCCTTCCTTCTGTCCTGCCATCTTCCTTCCTTCCTCCCTCCCTCCCTCCCTTCCTTCCTTCCTTTCCTCCCACCTGCCCAACTTCCTTCCTTCCTTCCTTCCTTCCTCCCTCCCTTCCTTCCTTCCTTCCTTTCCTCCCACCTGCCTAACTTTCTTCCTTCCTCCCTCCCTCCCTCCCTCCTTCTCCTTTCTTTCTTCCTTTTCATGTTTCTATCCAAACCTCAAAACTATAGATTCAAGAACTATGGATATAACCAAAGCTTGTGGCACTGAATCCATCTGTCCCACTGTATAAAAGTCCTAAAGTGAAATGTTTTTGTCACCTCTGATTAGTAGACTACAGTGACATTTTCTATCCTCAGGGATTTACAGCACCTCAGCGTCAGTACACAGTAAATCCCCAAATTATGAGTTATATTGGAACACTTGCATAAGTTTGTTTTTTTTTTAAGGGAAGGCCTGGGGAATATTAAGTACATACTTGAGAATGTTGCAGGTTTCTTTTTTACGTGGATGAACTTTTCATTTATGGACTCTGAGTCTGTGAATTGGCTCTGATGTAAAAATAGATTAAAAAGGCATAACTCTGAGAGAACCTGAGCTCTGACAAAGCCCTCATCAGCCAGGCAGCAATTCTTTCCATTCATACAGATCAAGTAAAACTCGTGTTCACTGCTCACACATTAAAGTCCTTAGAACAGAATGATAATCAGTGATCACCAACAATCTCTATGGGTCACACCGTTATAATTTCTGCCCTGGACTTGCAGCCCTTGTTAGAAAACACATTTATTTTGGCTCTGAGGCTAAGGGCTATAGCTGGAAATGCCACTGCAGAAATCCATCATCCTCCTTGAATCAGGGGGTACAATTCAGTAAGGCATCCCCTACCTTCATTCTTATCCTGGAGTACAATCTCCAGAAGTCTACGTGGTGAAGCATTTTAAGAACACTTTAATCCTCTCCAATAGATTTCTCAATAGTTGGAAGAGAGGTTTAGAATTCTTTGGGTACACTGGCACTCCAAACATCTTTTCACTAGGTTCTGGATTCCATGATTTCCATGATTTCCAATGTACATGTACTTGTAACCACTCCTTGTGGTTCAGGGGAGAGTCTAAAAGTGAAGGGGTGTTTCTGAATACCAACGGACAATATCTCAAATTTAATGAGCTAATATATTTCCTTTATAATTAAGACAGTTTAAGTTAGTCTTCCCACTAACGGTAAGTTGGGAATCTCAAGAGGGTTGGACTTTCCACCTTCCATCCTCTATATCAACCAGTCCTTGGGTGCAGGTTACCCTGGAGAGAGAAATTATAACCACAGACAAAGTAGTTTCCTCCATTAAGGGTAAATCCTGGGCTGAGACTAAACTGTGAGACAACAACAGGCCATGTTCCCTGCATCCAGGGTAGGGAGGCCTTCAGTTTGTGCACCAGAGTGTCCACTAACCACGTGTTTTCACTTACACATGTACACGCCAAAAATATCGCTCATTTTTGCTTTAACTTTATACAAAACCATCTAACTTTGTGAAATATTCTAGTACTTTACTCTTATGCATTATAACATTTCTAAGGTTCTTATGTTGGTTAAATGTAATGTCAGTTACTACATTTTCCTTGCTGTATAATATTAAATCATGAATATATACAACAGCATGTTGTCAATTTTGTTATAGTTTGTAGTTATGAGAATAGCCTTCAAGGTTTTTGCAGTTATACAGAGCACCTCTATACATCTTGGTACACTTTGTAAGAGTTCCTATAAGACATAAATCCAGAAGTGTAATACACAATTGCCAAGTCTTCGGCTACGCCAATGTTTTCAGCGAATATTGGTTCTGAGCTATAATGTGGAGTGTTATCTGTTATCAGCAGCTGATTGCTAAACCAAAAGCATTTCTGCTTTGCTATTCCTGTGAGTACTTCTATATTTCAAAGTAAGTGTAACAGTGTGCATAAAATTTAGAGGGAAAAATGTCCACCGGAATGGCACACATTACATCACTCCACACTTTTAAGCAAACGGGGACTCTTTTATAGTGGAAACGTGTCTTTTGAATAATACTTAACTGACATGATAATCTGTTAGGAGAAGTAAGGAAAGAACCACAAAATAATATATTCAAAGCACACAAAAATTCAAAAAGTTAAGGGACAGTGAGCCATGTGCATCAGGGGGGTCTGATGTGATCTCCTTTTTATTGTTCCTTTTCCTTTCCTGAGAAATATTACTCTTGTTGCTGTATTTCCTACTCTTGTTGTCTAACCAATTATTTATTTTAAAAGCCATTCAGTAGAATGAGGTCAGTGTAAAGTTCTTCATTAGATACTCTCATCTTGATATTAATCTATTCATTAATATTCTAAAGAAGTTCATAGGAACACAACGTATTTATGGAGATCTTCTATTAAATTAGCTAAATGTATTGTAAGAAAGATCACGTCGTGGAACGTTTTCCAATAAGGCATCTAACAAATGCTTAGCTAAATTCAGCATTAATTATATTAAAAATGGGTGGAACACCTGGGGGGCTCCGGCGGTTAAGCGTCTGACTCTTGGTTTCCGCTCAGGTCATGATCTCAGGGTTGTGAGATAGAGCCCCACGTCAGGCTCCGTGCTCAGCGTAGAGTCTGCTTGAGTTTCTCTCTCTTTGCCCCTCCCCTGCTTGAGTGTGTGTGCTTACTCTCTCTCTCTCTGAAATAAATAATTAAATCTTTTAAAAAAATTGGAGCCATGATTTCCAAGTCCAGTGTCTAACTGAATATATTCTGGAGTATTTATTCTTAAGGAACCCGTTCTAGGTCCTAGTGACCTTCACATAGCTAGGTGCACAAATAAAACTAATAATCCATTATCGTTCTTTTGAACTGCTATATCAATTTTCAGTTTGAAGAATCTGAATTTGAAAATTCTGGACATTGGTCAATTTGTCTCCTAAGACCTCTTACTTGCTTCAAGATATTACTCTGTATGTTAACTGGAATTTAAATAAAAACTTGAGAAAAATAAATAAATAAATAAACAGACATCACACACACAAAAATAAAGAATGTTTAGAGCCCCTCCCCCAAAAAAGATTTGTATAGATTGTCAATAAGCCATTTATCAAGCTCATATGAAACACTGTTTAATACTGTGGAATATAATTCATAGAAGAAAGATCATTTGAAACGGTCGTAGCAATTAAAATTAGATTAATTAAGTCATCTCCTATTTTTGTCCTTCCCTTTGGCCCTCTGGTGGAAGATGTGTATCCAGCAATGGTGCCAGGTCTCCATCTCTGAAATATTTTATTAAATGAAAAACAGGAAGTATAATCTGTAGAATGTATACATACATTCATAGACACAAATATGCACTGGAAATTACAACAGCATCTCACCACTGCCTTTTTAGAAGATCAAGAATCAATTAAATATGATGAAAAATGTTGAAACATTTAAATTCTTCCTGAAAGAATGAGAAATTTATACTCGAATGTTAATTGCCGTAAGCTCCATTTCAATATTAAGTTTGAATATAAGAGAGTATTTGGATATTTTAGAAGTGCTCGAACAGCAGGGGAACAAATTAAGAATAGGACTGAGAGTAGGGAAACGTGTCGAAACTTATGGAAAAACAGGAAAAAATAGGACAGATCTAAATAGACTCATCTGAGTAAAGTTTAGAATCAAGGGGAATTAATTAACTTTTAAAATAAAGGTTGCACTCCAAAAAAAAGAAAGTGATACATTTACTTTCAGATGAAGGGTATGGAAGCCATCTCTAAGGAGTCAAATATAAAATAAGATGCAGTTTGGATAGCTCTTTCAGTATTAAAAATAAGATAGGATATAAGTAGGTTTTTAGAATAAATGCATATTATATTGAGACATGAATTAAATACATATGTTTACTATTTTATGAATATTGTGATTGTTATAATGGGAGTGATTACTAATGAAAGTAAAAGGAAGGGGCACCTGGGTGGCTCAGTCGTTAAGCACCTGCCTTCGGCTCAGGTCATGATCCCGGGGTCCTGGGATCGAGCGCCGCATCGGGCGCCCTGCTCCGCGGGGAGCCTGCCTCTCCCTCCCCCACTCCCCCTGCTCGTGTTCCCTCTCTCGCCGTGTCTCTCTCTGTCAAATAAATAAATAAAATCTTAAAAAAGAAAAGAAAAGAACAGGAAATATGCTCTTAGTGGTCCCTATAAGCACCTTCTCAAAAATTTTATGACTTCTTCAGAGTTATTACATTTTAAAATATATTAGCATGGGGCGCCTGGTTGGCTCAGATGGTTAAGCGTCTGCCTTCAGCTCAGGTCATGATCCCGGGGTCCTGGGATCGGGTCCCGCGTCGGGCTCCCTGCTCTGTGGTGAGCCTGCTTCTCCCTCTGCTTCTCTCTCTCTCTCTCTCTCTCTCTCTCTCTCTCTCTCTGACTTTCATGAATAAATAAATAAAACATTAAAAAAATAATAAAATAAAATATATTAGCATGTTAAAGTATAAGGCTTGTCAGACAATTATTTTCCAGAATGCCACAATCATTCAATACAAGCATAATTTTTAGTTTATTGATGTGTTCAATATTATTAAATGTAAATGTTCCTACATGTGAAAATCCACACAAGTGGCTAAAATAGTAATCATAATTATAATGACCATAATGTAATAGTTATATTTGCCATTCAGAATTTCTTTAACTCAATTAAACATCATCAAGTTTTTAAGCAAATCATGCTTTCATATTGCTTTCTATAATTATAAATGTACTCACAAGGATATATCAAATTCTTTATAATTTTCAGAAGCATTCACCTAATCATTTATAACAAAAGGTGTGTTAATAAGGATAACTATATCATATTTAAGTGTTATTTATATTTAACATATTTATGTTTTTTAAGTATTATTTAAATTATATATTTTATTATATCATATTTAAAAACAGTTGAAATAGTTCCACAATTTCAAATAAGAATGTATATAAACATATTAAAAGTGAAAATGTATCAAATGTACCAAATCTCTTAGAAAATTCAATCAATACTTCTCCAAATCTCCAGATCTCCAAATGACTCACTTTTCAACTGGAGAATGAGCATATCCTTACACTTAACTGTGTCTTTAAGCAGCTTCCATCAATGATTAATCAATCCTTTTTTAATTTTATTCTTCAATTTTTTTCTTCAAGTATAGTTAACATACAGTGTTATATTAATTTCAGGTGTACAAAATAATGATTCAACAATGCTATAAATTGGGAGTTTGTTGGGAGTTTTCTTTATTACAGATTGAATTTCATTGCTGGTAATTGGTCTGCTCAAATTTTCTTTTTCTTCCTGAATCAGTCTTGGGATGTGCGTGTTTCTAGGAATTTATCCATTTCTTCTAGGTTGTCTGGTTTGTTGGCATACGATTTTTCTAATATTCTCTTCTAATCCTTTGTATTTCTAAGGTGCCAGTAGTTATTTATCCTCTTTCTTTACTGATTTTATTTATTTGAATCCTCCCTTTCTTTCTTTTCCTTCCTTCCTTCCTTCCTTCCTTCCTTCCTTCCTTCCTTCCTTCCTTCCTTCCTTCCTTCCTTATTTCCTTCCTCCCTTCCTTTCCTATTGATGAGTCTGGCTAAAGGTTTATCAATTTTGTTCATCTTTTCAAAAAATCAGCTCCTGTTTTCATTGATACGGTTTTTTAGTCTTGATTTCACTTTCACTTTCACTCTAATCTTTTATCATTTCCTTCCTTTTACTGGCTTTGGGTTTTTTTTTTTTGCAATTGGAGATTTTTTCTATTATGTTCAGTTAGACACTGTATAATACATCATTAGTTTTGGATGTAGTGTTCAATGATTCAATAGTTGCATATAACACCTAGTGCTCATCACCACCCGTACCCAACACCCTGTTACCCCTCCCCTCTGAAACCCTCAGTTTGTTTCCCGGGGTCCATAGTCTCTCATGGTTTTTGTTTGTTCTTCCTTTTCCAGCTCCTTTAGGTGTAAGGTTAGATTGTTTATTTGAGGTTTTTCTTGCTTCTTCTGTTAGGCCTGTATTGCTATAATCTTCCCTCTAATGACCATTCTTGCTTCATCCTAAAGATTTGGGACCATTGTGTTTTCATTTTCATTTGTCTCCATGTATTTTTTTATTTCCTCCTTGATTTCCTGGCTGGTCCATTCATTGTTTAGTAGCGTATTGTTTAACCTCCATATATTTGTGTTCTCTCTGGATTTTTTTCTTGTGATTGATTTCTAGTTTCATACCATTGGGGTCGGAAAAGATACATGATATGATTCCAATCTTTTTGAATTTGTTGAGACTTGTCTTGTGGCCTAACCTGTCATCTGTTCTGGAGAATGTTCCATGTGTACTTGAAAAGAATGTGTATTATGCTGTTTTGGGATGAAATGTTCTGAATATACCTTTTAGCTCCACCTGGTCCAATGTGTCTGTTTCCTTGTTAAACTTTCTGTGTGGATGATCTATCCATTGATGTAAGCGAGGTTTTAAAGTCCTCTACTATTTTTGAATGACTACTAATTTCTTCCTTTATGTCTGTTAATAGTTGCTTTATGTATTTAGGTGCTCCCATACTGGGTGCTTAAATATTTATAATTGTTGTATCTTCTTATTGGATCATTCCCTTTATCATTAGGTAGTGTCCTTCTTGGTCTTTTGTTATAGGCTTTGCGCTTTTTTTTTTTTTTAAAAGATTTTATTTATTTATTTGACAGAGAGAGAAAGCACAAACATGGGAGCAGGAAAGGAGAGGGAGGAGGGTCTCCACTGAGCAGGGGCTCAAACCCAGGACCCTGGGATCATGACCTGAGCCGAAAGCAGTTACTTAACCAACTGAGCTACCTAGGCACCCCTATAACCTTTGTTTTAAAGTCTATACTTTGTCTGATATAAGTATTGTTACCCCAGGTTTATTTTCACTTCCATTTGCATGATCAATGTGTTTTCCATCCTTTTACTTTCAAATGCCTGCGACTCTAGGTCTGCAATGAGTCTCTTATAGGCAGCATATAGATGGGTCTTGCTCTTTTATTCATTCAGTCACTCTATGTGTTTTGATTGGAGCATTTAGTCCATTTACATTCAAAATAATTATTGATAGGTATGTACACATCGCCATCTTGTTACTTGTTTTAACTTGTTTTACAGATGTTTTTCTAGTTCTACTCTGTTCCTTTCTTCTCTGGCTTTCCTCCCTTGTAGTCTGATGGCTTTCTTTAGTGAAATGCTTAGGTTTCTTCCTCTTTATTTTTTGCATACCTATTACAGGTTTTTGACTTGTGGTTGCCATTAGGTTTATCTATAACATTCTATGCACATAGTAGTCTATAATAAAATGATGGTCACTTAAGTTTGAACCCATTCTCAATGCACTAAATTTTTACCCCCCCCCACGTTTTAGGTATATGATGTCATCATACTTTATATCCTTTTATTTTGTGAATGCCTTGATATACAAAGTAATATTTTCCCCTTTTTTATTTTTTTTAATTTTTTATTGTTATGTTAATCACCATACATTACATCGTTAGTTTTTGATGTAGTGTTCCATGATTCATTGTTTGTGCATAACACCCAGTGCTCCACGCAGAACATTCCCTCTTTAATACCCATCACCAGGCAAACCCATCCCCCCACCCCCTCCCCTCTAGAACCCGCAGTTTGTTTTTCAGAGTGCATCGTCTCTCATGGTTCGTCTCCCCCTCCGATTTACTCCCCTTCATTCTTCCCCTCCTGCTATCTTCTTCTTCTTTTTTTTTTTTCTTAACATATATTGCATTATTTGTTTCAGAGGTACAGATCTGTGATTCAACAGTCTTGCACAATTCACAGCACTCACCATAGCACATACCCTCCCCATTGTCTATCACCCAGCCACCCCGTCCCTCCCACCACCCCCACCACTCCAGCAACCCTCAGTTTGTTTCCTGAGATTAAGAATTCCTCATATCAGTGAGGTCATATGATACACGTCTTTCTCTGATTGACGTATTTCACTCAGCATAACACCCTCCAGTTCCATCCACGTCCTTGCAAATGGCAAGATCTCATTCCTTTTGATGGCTGCATAATATTCCATTGTGTATATATACCACATCTTCTTTATCCATTCATCTGTGGATGGACATCTTGGTTCTTTCCACAGTTTGGCTATTGTGGACATTGCTGCTATAAACATTGGGGTGCACATACCCCTTCAGATCCCTACATTTGTATCTTTGGGGTAAATACCCACTAGTGCAATTGCTGGATCGTATGGCAGCTCTATTTTCAACTGTTTGAGGAACCTCCATACTGTTTTCCAGAGTGGCTGCACCAGCTTGCATTCCCACCAACAGTGTAGGAGGGGTCCCCTTTCTCCACATCCCCGCCAACATCTGTCGTTTCCTGACTTGTTAATTTTAGCCCTTCTGACGGGTGTGAGGTGGTATCTCATTGAGGTTTTGATTTGGATTTCCCTGATGCCGAGTATTTTCCCCTTTTACCTATAACTCATTATCTTTTCAGAAATCTTCACATGTTTTGAATACATAAACATTCTCAAATAAAATGCAACAGAGTGAATGTTTACTTATTCTTATTAATGGGTATTCTAATTGGAATTACTGAGCTATAAATGTAACCGGGAACTTGCTATTTGAAAATATTATAAAAGCCCACTCTATTCATGGGTTTAAAATAACTATTGAGGATTTGCTCTGTGTGTGATACTCCGTTTGGCAATATGCAGAATAAAATAATGAGTGTTAAGATTTTTTGCCTTTACCATCCAGAGGAGAAAATTATACCCAAATAGTAACAACACAATGTAGAACGTGGTTAAGTTGCAAGTAGTAAAAATTAGAAATTCTACCACAAACAAAATGCGCTTAAGCATGAGAAAAAATAATCAATTCTTAACATAAATAAGAAATAGAACAATTCACCTAACATTTAAACCCTTCCATGCATAATTTGATACCTTTCAGATTTATAAGGCTATTAAATGTCTTACAATAACCTGAGTTTATCATAATATATTTCAATTATCATCATGCCACATAAATATAAGACTAGGCTCTGGAATTAGTCAGATCTGGTTTTGATGTTTTATTTATTTGTCAATTGTGTGAACTGTGGCAGGTGCATCATTTTAAAGGTTAATTTTTAAAAACTGAAAAATGTAGGATATGTCTGTTATCGTAGTCTTGCAAGGATTAAAGAAAATAATGTCTATAAATCCTTCGTCACACTGTCTGAGCCAGAGTAACCACTCAGGAAATTAGATATTATTATTATAATGCCTGTTACCAATGATAATTAAACATAATGAGATTTCAGGCCATAGAACTTTGGAGAAAAGAGTTTGCCTGCAAAGCTCAAAGCACAAGAATGTGAATTTTTTATTAACAGGGATTATGTATAACTATACATTGCCGACACATTTTAATTCCCGAGAAGGAAATAACTTTCATATGTTTCATGAAATGAATTATTAATCTTTTGAGATATGTCAATATCTTCTGTCACTTCCTATTTTGAAATTCTGGCAGGCTGACTTTCTGGATGTTTTTATTTCTTAGATTGGGGAAAAGAAACTATTCTTCCATTTTATCTTCTGCCTCTATTAACAATGCTACTCAGCAACATTGAGAGACACAATTTTTGCAAAACTGACAAAGTTAATTAATTAGTGGTCAACTAAAATAAGTATAGCTCTATAAAAACTCCTCCCCAGAGCTCTTCTTTTCTTCCCCTGAAAAACTGCAATGAGCTAATAAAGGTATTTTTATTTTTTTAAAGATTTATTTATTTATTTACTTGAAAGAGAGAGAATGAGAGAGAGAGAGAGCACACGAGAGGCGGGAGGGTCAGAGGGAGAAGCAGACTCCCCGCTGAGCAGGGAGCCTGATGTGGGACTCGATCCCGGGACTCCAGGATCATGACCTGAGCCAAAGGCAGTCGCTTAACCAACTGAGCCACCCAGGCATCCTAATAAAGGTATTTTTAAACCTCCAGTCTTAGTTTTTTATATTTCTGCTGGTAATAAACAAATATGACATGGAATCTCTTTATGTGATCTGCTGCATATAAATCATCTCTGAGTTTCCAAGACAGGGAGATAAGAGACAACAAGGAAGGAGAGGAATGGAGAGGGGCTGCTGATCACCTGCTCTTAACCTTGCGTTTTCCCATAAACCCAAAACAAAGTCAGGTTTTTCTTTAATTCACTGCAAAATCTCTAAGAGATGATCCAGTCTTTCTATAAATAGACTCTCCTGATGAAATGCTTTATACCAAAGCTGTAACTGACAGAAATGTATTTAAAGGACAGCTAAGTTAATATTTTAGGAAAGAAGATTAAGTGTTCTTTTTCATCTGAAAGGATTGCCTTTTGGATCTATCAAGGGTGGAAGAATATTTATATTGAATTAAGCTTGTAGGCTGGTTAAAATCACAAATCCATTTCTATCTTGTTCTTTTTTGTTTGTTTTTGGTTTGATTTTTTTTTTTTTTTGGTTTTGCTTTTTCTTTATCCTTTTTTAAAGATGCATGAAGTTGTTCTGGAGGCATTTCAAGCCTTGGCGCCAATCAAATCTGTCCTGGAAACTGACTTTGTCTACTATGCTACACCATTGTGCTATATCCAAAAGGCTGCCTAATATAGTTTAGATAAATGCCCTGTTCATAAAATAATCATAGTGAAAATTTTCCAGTCATGTTATTTCAAGGTTAAGAATAAAAGAGTATTTTTCTTCCCATATATTATGACTTCTATTCTTAAAATATCTGTAAAGAGTAAAACCCACTGTTATTACATTTTCGATAGATGATCCAAATATTGAATGTTATCTTTAGAAAGATCAATAACTGTTATCTTCCAGCAATGACAAATCATTAATGTGGACAAGTATGTTTTTCTTCCTTTTGTTATTTTCCTATAACCATTCAAGAGAGCCTTTTCATTTTCAGCTGCTGAGTGAAAAATTTCTTAAAGAAATGTCATATCATCCTTCCCCTCGGTGGACAAAAATATTTTTTCTCATTAATGATGTTTTCACAGCATGTTTATTAAATTCAGAATGTAAATCAAGTAAGACGAGAATGCATTAATTCAGTTAGTCTCAGATAAGTGTGAATGAATAGTTTAAAAGTCTAAATGATAGAATACATTTAAATAGATATTCTTTTACTTACCAATGTAAAAAGATTTAGTGACCACATATTACTGACTGATCTTGTAAAAACCAAGGGGTCATAGATATGAATTAGACATAGCTCAGATTTGAAGTGGCTGATAGTCTTAGGTGAGTCCAGTATGAAAATCACTCGAAGTGTTACAGGTGCTATGAGGGAAATATCTAGAATGTGTTATATTAATGAAAGGAATGGAGACCAGGAAAAATATATGCTCCAGAAGGAACAAAAGCACTTTCAAAGGCCACACCCCAGAAATAGAGTCCCACTAAAGACTGATTTAATCAGGAGCTAATAGGACACTCCACCCCCCACCCTGCTACCAGCACCCAACAACCCTCCAGTATAGAAAGAGCAAATTAAAATAGAATGATATCCAAGGTACAGACTTTCTTTGTGGAGCAATAAAGCCAAGAAGAGGGGGAAAAGAGAGGGGGGAAAAAGAAAAAAGGGAAGGACACCACCAGCAGATATTGAAGTCTCTGGCACATATTGCTGCTTTACACTCAGCCAAACTCCTAGCTAGATTAATATAAAAGCTCACATTAAAGGTCCGATTACCTGATTACCTTTGTTGGTTTGTTTTTGTCAAACATTATTTTTTAGAGCAGTTTAAAGTTCACAAGAGAACTGAGGAGGCAATACAGAGATTTCCCATGTACACTCTTGTCCCCACAGATGTACAGCTTCTCCAATTATCAACATTCTTTACCAGAGTGGTGCATTTGTTATAATCCATAAATTGGCACTGGCACATCATAATCACCCAAAGTCCATAATTTAAGTTACAGTTGACTCTTTGCAGTCTACATTTTATGGATCTGGATAAATATATAATGATATGTATCCATCATAATGGTATCATACAGAAGAGTTTTACTACCATAAAAATCTTATGTGCTCCATCTATTCACACTTCCTTCCTCCCTAACCCCTGGTGGCCACTGATCTTTTTACTTTCTCCATGGTTTTGCCTTTTCCAGAATACCATTTAATTGGAATCACACAGTATGTAGCCTTTTCATATTTGATTATTCCATTTAGATGGAATTTAAAATTCCATCTTTGGAAACCTCTTTGGAGGTTTCATTTAAGATTTCTCCATGTTTTTTTATGATTTGATAACTTTCTTTTTAGTGCTGAATTATATTCCATTGGATGTATAATAGTTTACTTGTCCATTCACCTACTGAAGGACATCTAGATTTTTTCCAAGTTTTGGCAATTATAAATAAAGTTACTATAAACAACTGTGTGCAGACTTTCTCTTGGATATAAATTTTCATCTCCTTTGGGTAAATACCAATGTGAGTAAGTGCTGGATCGATCATCTGGTAACAGCATGTTTCGTTGTGTAAGAAACTGTCAAACTGCCTTCTGAGATAGGTTTATTATTTTGCATTCCCACCAGCAATGAATGAAAGTTCTTGTCTCTCCTCATCCTCTAAAAGGGTCTAGAGTAGTAACAGCACCACAGTAACAATGAGCACACCCAGCTCCCAGATCTTGGTTTCTATCACCATCCTGCAATTAAAAAAAAAAAAGCAGTGATCCTTGAAATGGGATTTCTTGATTCCATGGTTGGGGCAGGAAATATATAGGATGAGCCTGAAACATCTTATTGTGCCAACAAACAAGGAAGTGTCTATAAAACAAGATGACAGGATATATCAAAAGGACACAGAAACCAACCTAAAAACCTTCCAAAGATGGAAGTTGGGAAAATTTGAGCAACAAAATAAATAACATAGTACTGGATAAGCCAAAGTGACTGTGCCCTGACTGATAGATTTTCTAAAAATTGAGAAGCAACCCAAAGGAAATTCAGAGAAAGATATGAACAGACAGGAAAAAGAAACACAAATGATGCTTAAACACATGAGAAGAACTTCAGCCTCATTCATAGTAAGGCAAAGGCAATTAATACTACTATTAATTACAATTCCTCATCTAAAAATACGAAATTTTGAAAATATATACACTGGATGAGGCTGTGGATAAATAGCATTCATATGCATTTGTAGCAACCAGTGCAAAATGTAACCTCTTTGGAAGAGAGCTTGGCATTTTCCAGAATTATTTAAGAGTTTATCCTTTGATCAAGAAATCCCACTTCCAGCAATTTGTTCCAACATTACTCTGGCAGAAATATGAAATGATTAATGAACCTAGATATTCTCTGAAAGACTGCTGGTAATAGCACAAGTCTTGAAATAACCCACTTGCCCACAGGGAAGCAGTTGAATAGACATGATACATTCATGTAATATATTGTTATGCAGTTACCAAAAGAAATAAATACTGCTACACATTATTTCCACCATATGTCATCAACCAAAGCAAAATAATAATCAGAAGAGTGCCTATAATGTAACCTGGCAGAGAAAATAAGTTCTACATAAATATGTGTATAAATTTATGTTGTCTGAAAGGAAAAACAAGAAACCTAAAACAATTCAAAATCCTTCTATATAGGAGGAAGGGTAAAAGAAAGATAAGAGGATCTTTTTGAATGTAATTTGTATAGGTTTTATTCTAAACCATGCTATAATTTTTCATAGTTAAAAAAAAAAGACATAATTACACTAGCCCTCCTTTTTCTGTAGGATATATCCCCATGTTCCAAGACCCCCAGTGGATGCCTGAAACCACTCATCTTGTATTTTCTTGCCATCAGACCTATAGTCCTAGTTTTTCCAAGAATAGCATTTAGAAATCAAGACCTGGACTCTGGGTATGCTTGTTGCTACTTAGAGTACCTGTAGGTATCCTCAGCAGAGAGCTAGAAAATATATAGGCATCCAATTATACACACACACACACACACACACACACACACACACACACACACTATATCCAATTGTAGAATTGGATATAATATCTATGATACATTTTAATCTATACAGAGTAGAGTAGCACTATAAGTTCCAGAAATGATCAAGATACAAGTATGTTCTAGATAAACTCCAAGACTTCAAATGTTTTTGGAAAATTAAAAATGGTCAACATACTTTAATTTGGACCAAAAATAAACTAGTGCTTATGATCAGCAATTAAATATATATATATAATTGGTATTTTGATTTCTTTTGTTTAATTCACATGCTTGCAAATACTACACTGCTCAAAAATAACATTAAAAATGATGATGTGTGAATAATTTGACTGTACTTATGAAATATGTCAAAGGGCTTTGTAAATTCACCTCTGAGTTGATCGATAACTTCTGAAATTGTGCTGACTAGACAGAGAAATTTATATTCAAAAGTACACACTCAATCAATAGCCTGAGTCACATAAAGTAGAAAAAGCCATTCTCCTTAGTGACATAATCATCAAACATAATTTATTAAAGGCCTTTCTGTGTGAGAGGCTGCTGAAGTGACTAGACAGGTATGCTTTTCAAATTGCAAGAGATTACAAATTGAGTTTCAAAGATTTTATCCCCAAATAAAAACATAATGCATTACATATGGACATGAACTAATTAATAACACACTTGAGCATAAAAAGTTGCTGCATAATTACAAATATGTCTAAAATTAAAATAATAATAGGAAAGAGTTTTTCCAAGTAAATCTCAAAAATTAGGTGAAATGAACAAGTTTATAGAAAAAACAATTACCAACCAGGTTCAATATTGATTGAATTTAAAAATTAGGTGGGCCCAAAAAGAAAAAATGAATTTCTTTTGTATCTTAAAATCTCCCCACAAAGGTCTCTTTCTGTTTTTCTCAGGTAAAATTAATTTTTCTAAACTGCAGGAGAATAAGGAGAAATTGTGATGCCTATATATGCTTAAATACCTCAGTGGGTGTTCACAGAAAGTAAGATATTCTGTTATGTAAAGAAATTATGGTTATCAAAATCTAGAAATGAATATTGTTAATATATATCACCTAATCTATCAGCTTTATTCCAATATCTCCACATTTTTCTAGGAAGGTTTATTGCAGCAAAAGAAAACTACAAGACCACACAACTGCATTCAGTTGTCGTGTCTCTTTGGTTTCCTTCAAACCAGAACAGCACCAGTCTATGTTTCATGGCATTGAAATTATTGAACAGTACTGGTTAGTTAAAACTATCTTCAATTTGGATTTGTCGGATGTTTCCTTATGATTAAATTCAGATATGCACACTCCGTAGGCATGGCAGAGAAGATGCTAAATGTGTCTCAGTGCCTCCTATCAGAAGGCCCCAGTCTGTTGTTGAATTACCTGCAGTGTTAACTCTGATGATTTGGTGAAGGTGATTAGCTGTTCCAGGCTTCTCTGCTGTAACATTATCATACATACTATTTGGATTTTATCTGTAAGGAATATTTGTCCTTTCTTCTCAGGTTTTTTATTTGTTCATTAATTTGTATCATTATTAATTTATGTACATTTTTTGTATTTGTGCTATAATCTAGTTTTATCATTATTTATTTTGTTATTCACATTCTTCCAGTTTTAGTAATCAGAAACCTTTGTAGGTTGCCTCCAGTGTCCTTTGACATCTTTTTGTTTTTGAGTACTTCCCTCATTTCTAGCACTGTAAGATTCCCCAAGCTCATCTTGTATTTTCTTGCCATCAGCCTTACAATTAGCCATTTACCCCCAAGGAATCCTAGTTTCTTTTTCAAGAATGGTATTTAGAAATCAAGATCTGGACTCTGGGTATGCTTGTTGCCACTTAGATGTCATAGCCTGTAGGCACTCTCAGAGGAAAGATAGAAAATATGTATATTATGCAATGCAGACACACAATCTCTATTTAGTAAAGTGGTTTAAACTGTTCCTCACTTATATCCCTGTGAGAAACAAATTTACCAACTAGAGTATAACGTTAAAATACAGCTATCTTTATATTCAGCATTATTGTATCTAGTCAAAGATACAAATTTTCCAAAGTTACTTCTGTTAGTTCTTCTTTTCCACTCCTTCAGTGAGGTTATGTCACACAGTTATAATACTGTTAGAGTCATTTGTCATCATCTGTATTATACCCTGGGATCCTCTGACATCCTGATTTTGTTGTTGTTCTCTTGTTATTTTGAATATAGCCAAATTTATCCTTGGTGGTGTTGAGTTCCTTGGGGTTGACAAATGCATAGTCATGTATCCACAAACTTCATCTCTTACAGAAAAACATTACTAATAATTCCACTGAGTGGCCTGTTAATACCAAGCCCTTACCATATAGCACATTCTGGCAAACACTGATCTGTTCTCCATCTCCACATTTTGTCTTTTACAGAGTGTTTTATGAATGGAATTATATAATATACAGATTTATGGGTCCGAGTTTCCCTTATCAACATGTGTTTGTTTCATAAATGTTGATATGTGAAAACATAGCTTGTTCCATTTAAAATTTCTGAGTAGAATTTCAGTGCATGGATGTTCCACAGTTGACTTATCTGTCCATCCCTTGAAGGATATCTTGGTTGTTTCTTGATCTTGATAATGAATAAAGCTGCTATAAACACTCATGCACAGATTTTCATATGAGCATGTTCACTTGGTTAATAACTAGGAAGTTTTTGGTTGATTTAGTTGAAAGTCTGTGTTTAATGTTATTTAAAAAAAAAACAAAACAAAACAAAACCTGCCAAAGTACTTTCCAGAATGGCATTTCACATTCTTACCAAAAAATGAATGAGAGTTCCTGCTGTGCCTTATCCTTACAATCATTTGATATTGTAACTAACTCCTTCCCAGCCCAATAAGTGTGCAATAGAATCTCATTTGGGTCCTTATTTACATTTCCCTAATGATGAATAAGGCTGAACATTTCTTCATAAATGCATTTGGAACCTGCATATCTTCTTTTGTGAAGTGTTTGTTCATATCTTTTGCCTATTTGTATTGTTTTATTTTATTGTTGTTTTAAGAGTGCTCTAAATATCCTAGATATTTCTTATACATATTTTGTAATTATGTGGCATGACCGATGAAAAATGAGGGATACTTACACAATTAATGAACATAAATGGGAAGTGTTCTTAATCCAAAATGGTTTCCTTTTATGAGTAATGTTTCCTCATGTATTTCAAAACTTGACTGTTATTTCATAATCAAAACACATCCTAGTATAAAAGAAAAGGAACACTTTGTGGAACTATGTCAAATGATTTGGACAATTTCAGGAAAAGAATATTTAATACATGCTTGGCATTTGCCAAAATCCCTTTAATTGGTAATAAAATTTGGTGCTGGATAAGATCTATAATTCACATAATTCTATGTTGACAATTTCAACTCTTTGTGTAAATTTAATTTCCTATTCAATTGAATGAGGCTGTGATAACAAAATATGACAAAGAGATGAAGAGGTAAAGATAGATAAAAATATAGGCTAATCTTATTCAAAAACACGAATGCAAAAGTCCTTAACAGAATGACAGGAAACATAGCACAGAAACATATGAAAAAAATAATATATTATAGCTAATTTGAACTTACTTCCCAAACCCAATCTAGATTTAGAATTCCAGGATTCTTCACTGTAAATCACCAAAGTGAGAAAATACATTTTTTTAAAGTTTCCTAATCAGATCAGTAAGATGAAAAAAAAAAGTATTTGATGGAGTTAAATATCTATATAAGCTCAAAACTTCTATTTATTTTTAAGTTTATATTTAAATTCCAGTTAGATGGGGCGCCTGGGTGGCTCATGGTTAAGCATCTTCAGCTCAGGTCATGGTCCCAGGGTCCTGGGATCGAGCCCCGCGTCGGGCTCCCTGCTCCGCGGGAAGCCTGCTTCTCCCTCTCCCACTCCCCCTGCTCGTGTTCCCTCTCTCGCTGTGTCTCTCTCTGCGAAATAAATAAATGAAATATTTAAATAAATAAATAAATAATAATAAATTCCAGTTAGTTAATATACAGTGTAATATTAGTTTCAGGTGTACCATAGAGTGATTCAAGGCTTCCGTACAAACTTGGTGTTCATCACAAGTGCAGCCCTTAACTCCCATCACCTATTTGAGCCATGCCCTCACCCACCTCCCTTCTGGTGACCATCAGTTTATTCTCTAGAGGTAAGAGTCCTTTTCTTGGTCTGTCTCTCTCTTTCTCTTTTCCCCATTGTTCATTTGTTTTGTTTCTTAAATTCAACATCTGAATGAAGTCATACGGTATTTGTCTTTCTCTGACTGCTTTATTTCACTTAGCATAATACTCTCTAGTTCTATCCACATCATTGCAAATCGCAGGATTTCTTTTTGGTGGCTGAGTAATACTCCATTGTGCGTGTGTGTGTGTGTACACATATGTATGTGTGATATATGTTTATATATATATATATATATATATATATATATGCCATATCTTCTTTATCTATTTATCAGTCGATGGATACTTGGGCTGCTTCCATAATTTGGCTACTGTTGATAATGCTGCTATAAACGTTGGGGTGCATGTATCCCTTTGAATTAGCATTTTTGCATTCTTTGGGTACTTAGTATGGCTATTGCTGGATTATAGGGTAATTCTATTTTTTTAACAATTTTATTTATTTATTTATTTATTTATTTATTTATTTATTTATTTTCGAGAGAGAGAGCATGAGTGGGGGGAAGAAGAGGGCCAGGGAGAGAGAATCTCGAGCAGACTCCGTGCTGAGCCAGTAGCCCCATGTGGGGCTCAGTCTCATAACCGTGAGTTCATGACCTGAGCCGAACCCAAGAGTTGAATGTTTAACTGACTAAGCCACCCTGGCACTCCTAGGGTAGTCCTATTTTCAACTTAAAAAAATTTGGGGGGAGGGGGCATGCCTGGGTGGCTCAGTCAGTTAAGCAACTGCCTTCAGCTCAGGTCATGATCCCAGGGTCCTGGGATCAAGTCCCACATCATGCTCCCCGCTCCGCGGGAAGCCTGCTTCTCCCTCTCCCACTTCCCCTGCTTGTGTCTCCCCTCTCGCTGTCTCTGTCAAACAAACAAATAAAATCTTTAAAAAAAGTTTTTTATATTCTTTATTCTTTGAGGAACCTCCATACTGATACTGCAGTGGCTGCACTGGTTTGCATTCCTACCAGCAGTGCAAGAGTGTTTCCCTTTCTCCACAGCTTTGCTAGCACTTCATGTTTCTTGTCCTGTTGATTTTAGCCATTCTGACAGGCGTGAGGTGGTATCACATTGTAGTTTTGACTTGTAGTTCCCTGATGATCAATGATGTTGAACATCTTTTCATGTGTCTGTTGGCCATGTGTATGTCTTCTTTGGAGAAATGTCTGTTCCTATCTTCTGTCCATTTTTAATTGTATTATTTATTTTTGGAGTATTGAGTTTTATAAGTTCTTTATATATTTTAGATACTAACCTTTTATCAGATATGTCATTTGCAAATATGTTCTTCCATTCCATAGGCTGCCTTTTAGTTTTGTCAATTGTTTCCTTTGCTGTGCAGAAGCTTTTTATTTTGATGAATTCCCAATAGTTTATTTTTGCTTTTGTTTCCCTTGCCTCAGGAAACATATCTAGTAGGAAGCTGTCGAAGAAGTTACAGCCTGTGTTCTTTTGTAGGATTTTTATGGTTTCAGGTCTCACATTTAGGTCTTTGATCCAATTTAAATTTATTTTTGTGTACTGTATAAGAAAGTGTTCCAGTTTCATTATTTTTTTAAAAAATGTTTTATTTATTTATTTGTCAGAGAGAGAGAGAGAGTGTGTGTGCACTCACAGAAGCAGGGGGAGCAGCATGGCAGAGGGAGAAGCAGGCTCCCTGCAAGGAGCCTGATGTGAGACTCAATCCCAGGACCCTGGGATCACGATCCGAAACCGAAGGCAGACGCTTAACCAACTGAGCCACCCAGATGCCCCTCCAGTTTCGTTCTTCTGCATGTTGCTGTCCAGTTTTCCCAACAGCATTTGTTGAAGAGACCGCCTTTTTCCCATTGGATATTCTTTCCTGTTTTGTCGAAGATTCATTGACCATATAGTTGTGGGTTCATTTCTATTCTGTGGGTTTTCTATTCTGTTCTATTGATCTGTGTGTCTATTTTTGTGCTAGTAGCATACTGTCTTGATCACTACAGCTTTGTAATATAACTTGAAGTCTGAATTGTGATGTCTCTAGCTTTGGTTTTCTTTTTCAAGGCTGCTTTGGCTATTTGGAGTCTTTTGTGGTTCCATACAAAATTAAGAATTATTATTCTAGCTCTGTGAAAAGTGCTGTTGGTATTTCGATAGGGATTGCATTAAATGCGCAGAATGCTTTGGGTGGTATCGACATTTTAACATTATTTATGTTTCCAATCCCTGAGCATGGAATGTCTTTCCATTTTTTTTGTGCCATCTTCAATCTTTCATCAGTGTTCTACAGTTTGCAGAATACAAGTCTTCCCCCTCCTTGGTTAGGTTTATTCCTAGGTATCTTATTGGTTTTGGTGCAACTATAAGTGGGATTGTTTTCTTAATTTCTCTTTCTGCTGCTTCATTTTTGTTGTCTGGAAATGCAACAGCTCAACATTTTAGAAAATTAGGACTATATGGGAAAGGAATAGTGTTATTGGCCTTTCCACAGCCTTTCCTCTAGCTTTAGAGAACTCCTCCTTCAAAGGTAACTTAAGAAATGTGTTGGATCAAAATTAAGTGAGGGTCCTGATGAATTTGCTACGTGCTGACAGAGACTGCTTATTGAGTGATGTCTTATTGATAAGGTGCAGCTACCCAGAAAAACAGAAACAAGTAACATGCTGATGTGGGGCTTTGTATTTAGCAATGAATAAAAGCTGGAGAGACCACAGATCTGAGGCCTTTCCTGAGCTGAGGTGGTTGATATCCACTCAAAGCCATCTATATTGACAATGTGATCCCTAAGCACAATATAGATTTGGGAAATTGGAAGCTGCACATGGGGATCAAGAATCCCCTGCTATGTTATCACTATGCATCTGTGTTGTCTCTCTTTACTATTTCTTACATCTATGTAAACTCGGTGATGAGTGAAACCCATAGCATCCCATGAATTTGAGTATAAATTTAAACCCACCTTTACTGATAATTCAAACCATATGAGAATTGATGAAGGAAATATCCTAAGTTCACTAAGAGGTCATCTTCAAAAAAATAAAGTACACAATACGTTTAATAATGAAAAATTTAAAGCTTTAACATCTGAGTTTAATATTCAGATAAGAAAGGACACTACCATTTCTATTCAATATTTTACTTTAGGTACTCACCAGTGTAATGGAAGACAAAGGAAAAATATTAAGAATGAAAAGGAGGCATTAATATTGTCACTTTCACAGATAATGGAATCATATATGTAGAAAAATTTAAAATCTACATATAAAATATTAAATATAACAAATGGGTTTAGCATGAAACCATATATATATCTAAAAATAATTTTACCGTTAGGAAAAATTAGAAAATAAAAAAACTTAAATATTATTTACAGAGGCATCAAATATGAACTATGTGGAAAGAAACATAACAAAAACATAATTTAAAAATTAGTGAGAAAAACTAAAGTAATTCTAAATAAATAAAGCAATGTATCATGTACTGAAATTAGATGTTTCAATATTATAGAAATATCAATTTTCCTCAAACTGACCAATGGATTCGGTATGATCTCAACCAAAATCCTAACAGGATTTGTAAAAATTTATAATTAGCTTATAAAGCCAATTATAAATTTTTGTTATTAAAATTCAAAGGACCAAATTCAGCCTAAACAACTTTGTAGAAAATTTTAAAAGTTGAGGACCTATTTTACCAGATGTTATGATTTATTATAATGGCATTAATTAGTACAGTGTGATATTGGTACAAATATAGACAAATGGAACTATAGAACCTAATAGAGAATTCAAAAACACAGCTGCACATATACAGATACGAGATTTTATTTTTGACAACATGACCGTGAAGAGCAGTAAGAAAATGACAGTCCTCTTAATAAATATCGCTGGGTCAATTGGATAACCAGGTGGAGAAAAATAAAACTTCACTTCAGGATAATACCATGCTCCAGATTCAGGATCAGCAAACTTTTTTTACAGGGCAAGATTAACAAGTATCATATGGTTTGGGGCCAAGTCGAATCCACGGATATCATATAGGCACTTTTACAAGCCACTTAACTATTTAAAAATGTAGGAACTGTTTTTAGCTCACAGGACACACACACACACACACACACACACACACACACACACACACACACA
>NW_027397094.1:9788577-9858462 GCF_003265705.2 Callorhinus ursinus | reverse complement strand
ACACACACACACACACACACACACACACACACACACACACACACACACAAGAACCAGGCAGCTGGCCAGATTTGGCTCTTGAGTTTGCTGACAAGCCAGTGAGGAAAGGACAGATTACTCCGTATAAAAATGGGCAAAGACCTTGAACAGCCACTTCATAAAAGATGATATCTATATGCTCAAAATCATGAACAATCAGAGAAATGCAAGTTAAGTCAAAATAGATTCTATTACATACCTCCAAGATAGGCACATGTTAAATCTACTAACAATGTCACATGTTGGCGGAGCGGGTATTGGAAAGTTTTCATATGAGTAGAAGTACAAATTAATGCACATTGGGAAAATGTTTTACATTTCTATTTAACTTGATTATGTGCACACCAAAATACCTAACAATTTTACTTTTAGCCATGCATCCAACAAATATGCACATGTATTTGGTCCAACATACATGTACAAAGACCATTATAGCAGCATTGTTTGTAATCAGCCCAATCTAGAAAAGTTCAGGTATTTATTCACAATAAAAAGGATAAATATCTTAAGTGGGTGATAGAATAGTATAGAGCAATGGAAATGAGAAAACTACTGCTGAACATGAAGATAAATTTCATAAACATCACATTGAGCAAAAGAAATCAGCACAAAATGATATCTACCATTAAAGTCATTTTTCTAAATTAAGAGATAAATAAACAGGCAAAAATCAATCTATGGTGTTTGATATCAGAATAGTTCTTATCTTTGGGAGAAAAAGGGTAATTTCGAGTCTGGTCACATTATTATTATTATTATCTTTTTTGAAGTCTTACAGTAAAATACTTAAAGATGGAAACTGAAGAAATCAGCAAACCAATCTTAAGCAGATAACACTAAAGAAAAACACTTAAAGCAGAATTTTCCAAGGGAGTCAAATTTAAAAATGTCATAGCAATGCTATAGGAAATTGTCAGTAGGCAGTCACTATCAAAGGTACCCGCCAAAATTACCTCCTATGAGTTTATAAGAAATCACTACAATTTGACCATTTACAAATTTTTAAAAAAAGCTTGCTGAGGCAAGTAGAAAGATACCAGGGCTATTGAAAAAATGTACTCTTGGTAGCTCAAATCTTGAAATAGCTATGAGGTGCTAGTTTTTAATATTTTAAATCATAAAAAGGTATTGTGGGCTAAAGTAAAATTTAAAACATAGTTTTATAGACAGACTTTTATGATGTCTGCAAGAAGGTGAATTTTGTATTTAAATAAGTTACACTAAAGCTATCAATTGCATGGTTACCCAAAGGTACTTGTGTGTAAGGTTGCAGTATGAAAACAGTATGCAATGCTCTGCCCTACCATTCCTAGTACAAATAGAATGTGAAAAAAAAAGAAGGAAAAATAGCAAGAAACTCTTTTTCCAATTCTACGTCACAGACTTCTAGGAATCTGTGATAGCTGTTCCTTAGTTTTGGATCATCTAGAGACGGACCATAAGTAAAGGGTTAGAGTACAGGATATGTACCTAGCAGGTCATCCCAGGAAACACTGGTAATGTGGTAAGGGAATTGAGGTGGGAAAGAGAGGGAAGCCAGAGAAAGCTGTGCTATTAAGACAGTCACAACATTTGGGCAACTGGAGCTCAATCAAACCGGTCAACCCTGGACACAGTGTATACTATGGCTTGCAATAGCCTGAACCAAGATATGAGAAAACAGATATATTCATCCACCAAATCCCTGTCTATCCTTGGTGTAGCACCACTTCCAAAAGCATTAAATTGCTGGTGGTTTCAGGTTGACCGGTACAGATTCCCAGTGCCTCTCTGGAGCCAGATAAAAATTCTGCAGCAATAATCCACATGTGATTGCAGTAAGCAGACTTTGACAGGTTAAAGGTGAATGTGGAAGGGATACAGCAAGGCACTGACAATGTCAGTTACCACTGCATATCACTTTGTACATTCATGCCTCATGTTAAGAACATTCTGTCCTTTCACTGATGTTCCAAAGTGCAACACGGAACAATTAAAAATACTTAATTGCAATAGTAGGATGTGTGGAGGAAGCTAAGGTCCCTGCTACTGAAGGTGACTTTGAGAATGTAAGTAATACTCATAACTTCTCTCCTCTACCATCTATTCCATTTCTCTTATCTTTGGCATATCTGCTGGGTTAAGTTGCTTATCAAATGGGGTACCCAGATCTTCTTCCTTTGTGGCCTAAACCCCTGGTTATTCTGCCTTGTAGGACCATGGTAGTCATTAATTCCTGTTTTTGTTATAGAAACACTCTTCTTTGCCTTCCCTGTATGGTAAAGAGCCTATGACAGTAAAGTACAGTAATTCCTTTTTCTCCTGCTTCCACTGCTAGGAATAGCCTAAAATAACTACACAGATAGTTTGATTTAGATTTAACAATTCCCTTACTCTAGCCTTTGGTAAAGCATCCCATTTAGAAATAGCAGAACTTATAAATTTACAAAGAACAAATTCCCCAAATATTTCAATAGGAGTGTTGGTGAAAAGGGCCCATCTTTACTTTCACCCCTTGGACTTAGGACCCATGAAGTTTTGTGACTGGTCATTGGTTCAATGTATATATCACATGTTGAAGAACAATATCCTAAACCCTCAGGGCATCACCTCCAAGCTGATATCTTAACTAAACATTTTTTTTAAGATTTTTTTTAAAGATTTTATTTATTTATTTGTCAGAGAGAGAGTTCACAGGCAGGGGGAGTGGCAGGCAGAGGGGGAGGGAGAAGCAGGCTTCCCGCTGACCTAAGCCGAAGGCAGACGCTTAACCGACTGAGCCACCCAGGTGTCCCTTAACTAAACATTCTAATGTTGTATTCAGTTGACTGCTTTATAGGTAAAACCAGAGAATTCAATGTGCCTACATTGTCACTTGCCTATTCCTACGAGGCCCCTGGTAAGAGTCACATTATGTAGGATCCAATTTCGGTAACTGTGCTGGCTGAGACACAGCAAAAGCAAATCCACACCAAGTATAGATATAAATCTCAAAGATTAATTACTTCCCTGTCCAGAGTTAAAATTTTCCAATGAAATTGACTTTCATTGAGTTGGTTAATTAGACTCCTCAAAGGATGGTACCATTTAATGGCTCAACATTGGTCTATTATGCTGACAACTTCACCCATCATGGATGTAGGTAGATCAGCTATGAGGTCATTGTACAAGCCCTGGAATGCATAAACAGAAGCCATACACAGAAATGTGGTAACCAATTCTATTCATCATTGTACTGGGAGTTCTAAACTGAAGTAAGAAGGGGGGGGAAGACACAAAGACTGCAAAGCAAGGAACAAAATTGTCAATAGTTTCAGTTATTTTGTGTCTGTAGAAAATACAAAGGAATACACATGTAGAATATTAAATTTAATAGGAAAGATTGGAAGAGTGGCTGGAAATGATATTAATTCACAAAATTTAATTGCATTCCTATATGCCAACCATGTAAAATTAGAAAATTAAATTTTAAAAGATTTATCATTTAAAATAGCAGCCACCCATATGAATTGATTTTCCTAGAAATCAACCTAACAGGGCGCCTGGGTGGCTCAGTTGGTTAAGCGACTGCCTTTGGCTCAGGTCATGATCCTGGAGTCCTGGGATCGAGTCCCACATCGGGCTCCCTGCTTAGCGGGGAGTCTGCTTCTCCCTCTCCCGCTTCCCCTGCTTGTGCTCCCTCTCTCGCTGTGTCACACTGTCAAAATAAATAAATAAAATCTTAAAAAAAAAAAAGAAATCAACCTAACAAAGGAGATAGAAAATTGGTGGATATAATTTTGAATATCAAAACTTATTAAGAAAATTAAATAAATTGAGTGATATAACATTTTCATGGATTTCATGGAACACACATGTCATATATAAATTCTCTACAGAAGTATATATAAATTAAATTAAAATTTGAATCACAATCCCAGAAGATTTTTGTGTACAATTTGTCAAGATAATTCTAAAAGCAAACAATTGCCAAGAACAAGGCAAAGGTCTTGTTTCACCAGTAATCAAGATATATTTTAAAACTATAATAGTTTAAATATGATACTGGCACAGAGATATGTAAATAGGTTAAAAAAAAAGGCTTAAAGAAAACCTGGAAGCATGACCATGGATAATATGTACGACATAGGTGGCTAGGTAGGTAGGCAGTAACCTACCTTGCCACCGTTTTAATAAACAGTTCTAACAATTGTATATCCTTATATTAAACTATGAGATTGTACCCATATATCATACCATAGCACATAAATTATGTCCAGGGAAAAATGGATAATTTCCACTAGTTAAAACTGAAGTCTGTGGAAAAAAATTACAGTCAAATGACATATTGGTTCTACCAAAACAGAAAAAGAAGAGCAAAACAAGCTCAAAGTAAGCAGTGGAATAAAATAATAAGGATTATGGTGGAAATGGAGAATAGGAAAACAATAGAGAAAAGCAACAAAACCAAAGCCAGCTCTTCTAAAAGACACTGCCACCAAAAACTGACAATCCTATATCCAGACTGACCAAGAAAACAGAGAGGAGACTCAAATAACTGAAATCAGGCATGAAAGAAGGAGCAATACTACTATCCTGACAGATTTTTTTTTTTTTTAAGTCACCCTGAACACCTGCATGCCACTGAATTAAGTAGCCTGGTCCACAAAGAGATGAATTCAGAAGTTGAGAGTAAAGATTTAGAAACTTTTATAGCAATGTGACCAAGTGATTTGTATCTGTTAATTTAATAACAATTGGGGACTTTATTTTATATATTATTTTACATTTATTTTTCTAGCAATTCATTCATAATGTATCTTACTAATTAGTAATTTGGAATTTACTAACTGAATAAACCTAAACCGGTAATTTTGTATTACTACTAGTAATTAGTTTATTGCAATTACTAAGAACTAATTTCCTATTCCATGAAGGATTTGAAAATTAAAATAAACATGTTCCTTCATCAAGTCTAGCTTGAGCTCTGATCTAAGGAATATGAATCTGAACTGCCCATTATAGAAGAGTACATCATCAATGTTTGGGGAATTTATAATTTACCTATAGACTTACACTAAAAATAAAATTACTGGAGTAAAAAATAATTTACCTATAGACTTACACTATAAATAAAATTACCTATAGACTTACACTATAAATAAAATTACTATAACATTTTATAGACTTACACTATGAAATAAAATTAGACTAGCATGCTTGTTGAAGTATTCCTTATGCTAGGTCTTTAACCACTTCCTAGATGTGTCCTTATTTTGCACACTGAGCAGGTGACATGCTGTTGATGTGTCTTTTGATAACAGTAATGACAGATATTGAGAAAACCATTTATAAAAAATCCTTCAATTTCCTCTTTAACAACTATTTCACCTCTCAGCTGGAGAGAAGGTCTTCAAAAGCTCAAGTTACTATAGAACTACCTGGCACGCTGCCATCCCTGTAACTCCCTCAAGCAGGCTGCATCCGGTGAAAATGTGCTTTACTTCTGTGACTCTGAGGGCCGTTTCCACACAACATAAAGAGGAAGCCAGAGCACTGACAACAGAGAGGCTCTTCCTTCCTGATTTCTTTAACCTGGGGTGTTGACACCAATATACTCTGAATCCATGTGAGTGTTATCCTTGGCAGACCTTCTTCAGTAGTTGTTACCATTAGCATTTTAATAAAGCCTGGAGAGCTCCCATTTCAATTGGTCAGTTTTGTAAGAATGTCTATGACCCCAAATTGCCCAACATTCTACTGAATATTTTGAATATAAAACATATTCTATGTTGTTTTGATGCCATCATAGATGACTTGGAGACTTATAATGAAGTGTTGGGACAGCCAGGGATGAGCTGAGCAGGAGGTTGTAAATGGGGATGTGAAAATCCACAAGACTTCGGGCAGAAATTTGTGTCACAAGTTATCTGAGGTTCTCTGTTGCAGGAGAGCTGAGACCAAGAGACCTTCATGTACTGTTATTTTGGTTTGACAGACTGTAGGTAAAATTTTTTTAATAAAATCAAAAAAATAAAATCTACTCGTGTGAAAATTTCAGTCATATGTTTTGAATCTGTAAGAGATTCAGTTCTGCAGCTTTGGAAGGTTCACATGGAATGTACTTAAGCTAATATTCCAATCTAGGGAACTAAAAGCCCATGGTTGTATAATGAAAAATCAAACGCAGTAGCCTCACGTAAAAGGATCTCAAGAGGTTCTGAGGGGCTAACCTATGTTGAAATTCAAAAAACTGCTGGAGAAATTTTATGATTTTTCCCTGTCACTGCAGTTTGTGCAGTTAGCTAAAATGATCCAAAGTTGAGGTTTCACAGTTATAGTAGAGATGTAAAGAAAACAGGGCAAGGCCACTGACTGAGCTGACAAAAATACCTACAATCAATAAGGACACAGGAATATCTATTAGAGAAATATCATAAAATTAATTATTGGCTTTGACCATCAGAGATGTTGACAGAGTAAAAACTTACCACAGAATAATTTTTCTTTCTTTTTCTTTTTCTTTCTGGTGAGTTTCCCAAGGCAGGTATTTGCTTGCTTATTTTCTATCTTCTTGCCTAATAAGAAAATAAAAAAATAAATTAATAAGTACATTGTTTTACTTATATTTTCATTAGAAATATATAAGTATGGAACCTGTTTTAAATGATTACAATAATAAACAGACCCAAAAGATTTAGTCTCTCTAATTCCTTGCTTTAAAATGTTCCTGTTTAGACAGCTTTTTAGAAACACCAAAATAATGGATACATGTCACTATACATCTGCCTAAACGCACAGAATGCACAACACCAAGATAAACAGTAATGTAAACCATGAACTTTGGGTGATGATGATGTAGCTTCATCAGTTGTAACAAATATACCACTTTGGTGGAGGATGTTGATAATGGGGAGACTGTGCATGTGTGGGGACAGGGAGCCGGTGGGAAATCTCTGTATCCTCCCTTCAATTTTGCTGTAAATCTTAAATTGCTCTAAAATATGATCTTAATTAAAGAAAAAGACTTCATAGGCTGTGCTTTTGATTAAGCAAAGAATTGGCACCATATGTAAGTGTATATTCACAAGTTAAGGACATCATGACTCATGTGACACAAATGGTCAAATGGTACAAGATATTTTGGGTCTCTTACACTAACTGCATCTTGCTGGATATAACGTAACTCCACTATCTGATGCTTTACAGAGACAGTGAAATGTGATGTGTTCCTCTATGTCAAGTAAATGTTTCTGGTTTGGTGATATTAATGTTTTGCCATAAATATAAAATTGGCTTCACAGTCTTTCTTCAGAATTAAGTGTCACTTTACACACTGTGAGATGGTGAATCTCTAAGGGATGGTTTTAGGTAAAGAATTAAATAACTTGTTTAAGGAGAGATTTATTTAGGGGGGTGAGTGTCTTTAAGAATCTCTTGGAAAGCTGAAGAAACAGCTCAGGATATCAGGAATGACTTGAGAGTCACATGGCAGAACCAGGCTATTAAGGAATCATTGCCTTATCTGTAATTAAGAAAATTTCATGATCAAGAAGCCACTGCAGAGGGGCACCTGGGTGGCTTAGTTGGTTGAGCATCAATTCTCGGTTTTGCCTCAGGTCATGATCTTTGGATCTTAGGGTCCTGTTATTGAGCCCTACATGGGGTGTGTGCACGCTGTCTCTCAAAAAAAAAAAAAAAAGCCACTGCAGAAAAGCCAAGCATATCAACAATAGTAAACATAATAAAAAATGACAGAAACAGCTGACCATACAGTTTCTGTTTCTATCAAATCTTCCAAATTGTGCATATATACTGAAGATTTGAACGTTAGAAGTTACATACATATAAACATGTATATGTAGGGAGTCTGAGAAATGTTTTCTGTAGTACAGATACACATATAATTGGAGACTGGAATAAATGATGTATGTCAATGTGCCACAGCTTACAAAGGGAAAGTACCCCATGTTCATTTGTATGTTCCAGTAACTTAGTCAGATGATAGGGAGGTAAAGATGTGGACTGCAGTTTAAAACGATATCTTAAGTATCCACTATGCTTCGTCACACTCTGAACACTATAAACCAAAAACACAAATGCTTTTTTTATATAAATAATTCAGTAGCTATACTTTTGGGACAGTGAAGTTTAGATTTTTGCTCTGAGAATCAACAAAATCCTCTATAGACCTACACCTACAAAGCTTGCCAAAAGAACAAACAACTAATTTATTATGATAGCAAATCATATACAGATGCAAAAGTCTGCAAACACTAGAAAACCCAATAAGCTAATAAAAAGAGATCAAAAGAAATCAGGCACACAGTGAGGAATAACAAAGTTGAGGATGCACACTGGAAAAAACAAAATAATACAATAATTAAAACAATTTAATGTGTGCTATTTAAATTGCAGGGAACTTAATTATTGGTAACAATGACATAATGGAATGGGTGAATCTATAATTCGGGGAAGTGGCAATTGTCTAGTCTACAGGAAAGTACACAAATAAAATCTGATATGATTATATTCTTTATAATAATTTAATAAGAATTAATTTAGTACCAATTAAATAATAAGAATAAATGTAGAAGAGGGGGGAAGAGCAAGATGGCGGAGGAGTGGAGACCTAAATTCTAAATTTCGTCTGGTCCCAGGAATTCAGCTGAATAGGGATCAAACCATTCTGAACACCTACGAACTCAACAGGAGATCGAAGAAAAGAATAACAACAACTCTGAACAGAGAAGCG
Source organism: Callorhinus ursinus (assembly GCF_003265705.2). Taxonomy (NCBI): domain Eukaryota; kingdom Metazoa; phylum Chordata; class Mammalia; order Carnivora; family Otariidae; genus Callorhinus; species Callorhinus ursinus. Next base: position 9,849,710 of record NW_027397094.1, on the reverse strand, counting down.
ACCACTTACTGGAAGGTAGGACCTGCGGAGAAGTGAATCTGAGGCGATATTCGGGAGGATAGACGGCGGGGGAGGGGCCTCCGTCGGCCGCTTCTGGCAAGTGCTAGAGCCGCGGAGCACAAAATCGGACCTTTTAGAAGTTGGCTTCGCGGCGGGACGTCGCTCCAGTGGCTAAGCGGGGGGTGGAACCCTCGCGGGACAGTGGGGTCTCAGGACCCTCGGGGTCACAGAGAGACCGGGGGTGCCTGAGTGCGCCAGAGCTCCCAGGGATCGGAGCGGGGAAGCCGGCTGCAGAGACGGAGCCGAGGCGCGGGCTCTCAGCTCGGGGTGGCCATAAACAGTGATCCGAGGCCCAGTCGGGCCACTGCTCCTCCAGCAGGGACCCAACAAGCAGCAGAGCTGGGGAGACTCCCCTCCCTCCCCCAGGAGGAGCGGTGCGGGAGCGCACCGCAGGGATCTGGTGGGATTGGAGACTCCGCGCGGGGTCAGGTGCCAGAGAGAGAAACGCTCGGTCACAGGCCGGGTGAGCACGGAGTGCGGCCGGAGACCGGGGACACGGGAGTGACTGCTTTTCTCTGGGGGCACACTGAGGAGCGGGGTCCTGAGTTCTCAGCTCCTCCGGGCGGAGATTGGGAGGCCACCATTTTCGCCCTGGTCCTCCAAGGCTGTACCGAGAGCTTGCAGGGAACAAAAGCTCCTGAGAGCAAACCCGAGCAGCTTGCTTAGCCCGGACCGACAAGGGCGGGGCAATTCCGCCTCCGGCAAAGACATTTGGGAACCACGGCAACAGGCCCCTCCCCCAGAAGATCAGCACGAACAGCCAGCGAGCCAAGACCAAGTTTACTGATCAGGGAGAACCGGAGAACTCCAGCGCTAGGGGAATACTGCACATAGAATTCATGGCTTTTTTACCATGATTTTTTAGTCTTTTAAAAGTTAATTTTTTTAACTCTTTTTTTTGAATTTTTCTTTTTCCGTTTTTCATCCAACATCTTATCAATCTCTTTTTTAAAGTCTTTTATTTTTCATTTTTAGAGTCATATTCTATCCCTTCATGGTAGTTAACTTATTCTTGGCGCATATATATGTATATATATATGTATATTAGAGTACAACATATATATATGTTGTACACTCTTTAAAATTTTGGGATACAGATTCTTCTAACAGACCAAAATATACCCTAAATCTCTAGTGTATGGCATTGTTCTAGTCTCCTACCTGATCACACTCTCTCCCTTTCTTTTTTTAAAATCCTCTTCTTTCCTTTTTCAACCAACTTCTTATCTTATCAATCCCTTTTATAAAATCTTTTATAATTTTCATCTTTACAGTCATATTCCATCCCTTAATCGTATTAACCCTTATTTTTGTACATATATAAGTTTTTCTTTCTTTAAAATTTTGGGAGGCACTTTCTTCTAACAGACCAAAATACGCCCAAAATTTAGTGTGTGACACTGATCTATACACCAGCCTGATCATAATTGATCATATTCTGTTTTTGTTTTTGTTTGTTTGTTTTTATCTTTTTCTTTTTCTTTTTTCTTTCTTTCCCTTTCTTTTCCCCTGATTTCAGATCTTTTCTGATTTGTTTAGTGTATATTTTCTGAGGACGTTGTTACCCTGTGAGCATTTTGTTCTCTCATTCATTTATTCTCCTCTGGACAAAGGGACAAGATGGAAAAAATCACCTCAAAAAAAAGAAGAAGAGGCAGTACCGACTGCCAGGGACCTAATCAATACAGACATTAGTAAGATGTTGAAACTAGAGTGCAGAATGACGATTTTAAAGATACTAGCTAGGCTTGAAAAAAGCATGGAAGTTTCAGAGAAACTCTTTCTAGAGAAATAAAAGAACTAAAATCTAACCAAGTCGAGATCAAAAAGGTTTTTAATGGGGTGCAATAAAAAAAGGAGGCTCTAACTGCTAGGATAAATGAGGCAGGAGAGAGTTAGTGATATAGAAGACCAAATGATGGAAAATAAAGAGGCTGAGCAAAAGAGAGATAAACGACTACTGGATCATGAGGTCAGACTTCAGGAGATAAGTGATACCATAAGATGAAACAACAATAGAATAATTGGGATCCCAGAAGAAGAAGAAAGAGAGAGAGGGGCAGAAAGTATATTGGAGCAAATTATAGCAGAGAACTTCCCTAATTTGGGGAAGGAAATAGGCATCAAAATCCAAGAGGCACAGAGAACCCCCCTCAAAATGAATAAAAATAGGTCAACACCCCGACATCTAATAGTAAAACTTACGAGTCTCAGAGACAAAGAGAAAATACTGAAAGCAGCTCAGGAGAAGAGATATGTAACCTACAATGGTAGAAACATTAGACTGGCAACAGACCTATCCACAGAGACCTGGCAGGCCAGAAAGGACTGGCATGATATCTTCAGAGCACTAAACGAGAAAAATATGCAGCCAAGAATACTATATCCAGCTAGGCTGTCATTAAAGATAGAAGGAGAGATAAAAAGCTTCCAGGACAAACAAAAATTAAAGGAATTTGCAAACACAAAGCCAATCCTACAAGAAATACTGAAAGGGGTCCTCTAAGCAAAGAGAGAACCTAAAAGTAACATATACCAGAAAGGAACACAGACAATATACAGTAACAGTCACCTTACAGGCATTAAATTCATATCTTTCAATAGTTACCCTGAATGTAAATGGGCTAAATACCCCAATCAAAAGACACAGGCTATCAGACTGGATAAAAAAACAAGACCCATTGATATGCTGTCTGCAAGAGACTCATTTTAGACCCAAAGACACCCCCACATTGAAAGTGAGGGGGTGGAAAACCATTTACCATGTTAATGGACACCAAAAGAAAGCTGGGGTGGCAATCCTTATATCAGACAAACTAGATTTTAAAACAAAGACTATAATAAGAGATGAGGAAGGACACTATATCCTACTTAAAGGGTCAAACAAGAAGATCTAACAATTGTAAATATCTATGTACCTAACGTGGGAGCAGCACTTATATAAGGCAATTAATAACAAAAGCAAAGAAACACATCAACAACAATACAATAATAGTGGGGAACGTTAACACCCCCCTCACTGAAATGGACAGATCATCTAAGCAAAAGATCAACAAGGAAATAAAGACTTTAAAAGACACACTGGACCAAATGGACTTCACAGATATATTCAGAACATTCCATCCCAAAGCAACAGAATACACATGCTTCTCTAGTGCCCATGGAACATTCTCCAGAATAGATCACATCCTAGGCTACAAATCAGGTCCCAACCTATACAAAAGACTGGGATCATTCCCTGCATATTTTCAGACCACAATGCTGTGAAACTAGAACTCAATCACAAGAGGAAAGTTGAAAAGAACTCAAATACATGGAGGCTAAAGAGCATCCTACTAAAGAATGAATGGGTCAACCAGGAAATCAAAGAAAAATTTAAAAAAATTCATGGAAACAAATGAAAATGAAAACACAACTGTTCAAAATCTTTGGGATGCAGCAAAGGCAGTCCTAGGAGGAAAGTATACAGCAATACAATCCTTTCTCAAAAAACAAGAAAGGTCTCAAATACACAACCTAATCCTACACCTAAAGGAGCTGGAGAAGGAACAGCAAATAAAGCCTAAGCCTAGCAGAAGAAGAGAAATAATAAAGATCAGAGCAGAAATCAATGCAATAGAAACCAAAAGAACAGTAGAACAGATCAATGAAACTAGGAGCTTGTTCTTTGAAAGAAAAAAGAAGATTGATAAACCCCTGGCCAGATTTATCAAAAAGAAAAGAGAAATGACCCAAAGAAATAAAATCATGAATGAAAGAGGACAGATCACAACCAACACCAAAGAAATACAAACAATTATAAGAACACATTATGAGCAACTCTATGCCAGCAAATTAGATAACCTGGAAGAAATGGATGCATTCCTAGAGATGTATCAACTACCAAAACTGAACCAGGAAGAAATAGAAAACCTGAACAGACCTATAACCACCAAGGACATTGAAGCAGTCATCAAAAATCTCCCAACAAACAAGCCCAGGGCCAGATGACTTCCCAGGGGAATTCTACCAAACATTGAAAAGAATTAATACCTATTTTTCTGAAACACTTCCAAAAAATAGAAATGGAAGGAAAACTTCCAAACTCGTTTTATGAGGCCACCATTACCTTGATCCCCAAATCAAAGACCCCATCAAAAAGGAGAACTACAGACCAATATCCCTAATGAACATGGATGCAAAAATTCTCACCAAAATAATAGCCAATAGGATCCAACAGTACATTCAAAAGATTATTCACCACGACCAATTGGGATTTATCCCTAGGCTGCAAGGTTCGTTCAACACCCACAAATCAATCAATGTGATAAAATACATTAATAAAAGAAAGAACAACAACAATATGATCCTCTCAATAGATGCTGAAAAAGCATTTGACAAAGTACAGCATCTTTTTTTCTTAAGATTTATTTATTTATTTATTTGAGAGAGAGAGAGAGAGAGAGAGAGAGACGGAGTGCATGACTGGGGGGAAGGGCAAAGGGAGAGAAAGAAGCAGAGTCCCTGCTGAGCAGGGAGCCTGATGTGGGGCTCGATCCCAGGACTCCGAGATCACGACCTAAGCCAAAGGCAGACACCCAACTGATTGAGCCACCCAGGTGTCCCCAGCATCCTTTCTTGATCAAAACTCTTCAGAGTATAGGGATAGAGGGTACATACCTCAAAGCATAAAAGCCATCTATGAAAAACCCACAGCGAATATCATTCTCAATGGGGAAAAACTGAGAGCTTTCCCCCTAAGGTCAGGAACGTGGCAGGGATGTCCACTATCACCATGCTATTCGACATAGTATTAGAAGTCCTAGCCACAGCAATCAGACAACAAAAAGAAATCAAAGGCATCCAAATCGTCAAAGAAGAAGTCAAACTCTTACTCTTTGCAGATGATATGATACTTTATGTGGAAAACCCAAAAGACTCCACTCCAAAACTGCTAGAACTCATACAGGAATTCAGTAAAGTGGCAGGATATAAAATCAATGCACAGAAATCAGTGGCATTCCTACACACCAACAACAACATAGAAGACAGAGAAATTAAGGAGTCGATCCCACTTACAAGTGCACCCACAACCATAAGATACCTAGGAATAAATCTAACCAAAGAGGCAAAAATCTGTACTCAGAAAACTATAAATTCTCATAAAAGAAATTGAGGAAGACACAAAGAAGTGGAAAAATGTTCCATGCTCATGGATTGGAAGAACAAATATTGTGAAGATGTCAATGCTACCGAGAGCAATCTACACATTCAATGCAATCCCCATCAAAATACCATCCACTTTTTTCAAAGAAATGGAACAAATAATCATAAAATTTGTATGGAACCAGAAAAGACCCTGAATAGCCAGAGGAATGTTGAAAAAGAGAAGCAAAGCTGGTGGCATCACAGTTCCGGATTTCAAGCTCTATCACAAAGCTGTCATCATCGACAGTATAGTACTGGCACAAAAACAGACAGATAGATCAATGGAACAGAATAGAGAGCCCAGAAATGGGCCCTCAACTCTATGGTCAACTAATCTTCGACAAAGCAGGAAAGAATGTCCAATGGAAAAAAGACAGTCTCTTCAACAAACGGTGTTGGGAAAATTGGACTGCCACATGCAGAAGAATGAAACTGGACCATTTTCTAACACCACACACAAAAATAGACTCAAAATGGTTGAAAGACCTAAACGTGAGACAGGAGTCCATCAAAATCCTAAAGGAGAACACAGGTAGCAACCTCCTCGACCTCAGCCACAGCAACTTCTTCCTAGAAACATCGCCAAAGGCAAGGGAACAAGGCAAAATGAACTTCATCATTGAAGTTTTTATCTTCATCATATCCATTTTTATCTTCATCAAGATAAAAAGCTTTTGCACAGCAAAAGAAATAGTCAACAAAACCAAAAGACAAACGACAGAATGGGAGAAGATATTTGCAAATGACATATCAGATAAAGGGCTAGTATCCAAAATCTATAAAGAACTTATCAAACTCAACACCCAAAGAACAAATGATCCAGTCAAGAAGTGGGCAGAAGACATGAACAGACATTTTTCCAAAGAAGACATTCAATTGGCCAACAGACACATGAAAAAGTGCTCAACATCGCTCAGCCTCAGGGAAATCCAAATCAAAACCTCAATGAGATATCACCTCATACCCGTCGGAATGGCTAAAATTAACAAGTCAGGAAACAACAGATGTTGGCAGGGATGCGGAGAAAGGGGAACACTCCTACACTGTTGGTGGGAATGCAGGCTGGTGCATCCACTCTGGAAAACAGTATGGAGGTTCCTCAAAAGTTGAAAATAGAGCTACCATACAATCCAGCAATTTCACTACTGGGTATTTACCCCAAAGATAAAAATGTAGGGTGCCGAAGGGCTATGTGCACCCCGATGTTTATAGCAGCAATGTCCACAATAGCCAAACTATAGAAAGAGCCACAATGCCCATCGACAGATGAATGGATAAAGATGTGGTATATATACATATACACAATGGAATATTATGCAGCCATCGTACAGAATGAAATCTTGGCATTTGTAAGGACGTGGATGGAACTGGAGGGTATTATGCTGAGCGAAATAAGTTAATCAGAGAAAGACATGTATCATATGACCTCACTGGTATGAAGAATTCTTAATCTCAGAAAACAAACTGAAGTTTGCTGGAGTGGTGGGGGGTGGGAGGCATGGGGTGGCTGGGTGATAGACATTGGGGATGGTATGTGCTATGGTGAGTGCTGTGAACTGTGTAAGACTTTTGAATCACAGACCTGTACCTCTGAAACAAATAATACATTATATTTAAAAAAAAAAAAGAAGAAGATAGCAGGAAGGGAAAATGAAGGGGGGGAAATCAGAGGGGGAGATGAACCATGAGAGACTATGGACTCTGAGAAACAAACTGAGGGTTCTCGAGGGGAGGGGGTGGGGGGATGGGTTAGCCTGGTGATGGGTATTAAGGAGGGCACGTTCTGCATGGAGCACTGGGTGTTATGCACAAAGAATGAATCATGGAACACTACATCAAAAACTAACGATGTAATATATGGTGATTAACATAACATAATAAATAAATAAATAAATAAATAAATAAAATTTTAATTTAAAAAAGTTAAAAGGCAATTGGGTTAGAAATATTAGATCTAAAAGCCAATATCAAGGAAACAAGACAAATGTACAATGAAGAAAATCAACAAATATCAAATGTATTGATATCTTGTATATCAACAATTTGATAAAGACTAATTAAATTCATAAGTAAATGTGATCCAAAAGGAATAATAGATTTCCATTATTAGGAGTTAAAAAGAGTCATCACACCATGTCTTACAAAAGTTAAAATCAATGAATGTGTTAAACAAATACATTTGAAAATGTGAATGAAAAGGAAAACATTATTTAAAACAATATGTCATACCAAAAATAAAAGAAATAAAAGAAAAGCAAAAGAAACCACAAATCAAAAGCACAGATGGTTCTATATCAATAAGGTATAAAGTAATTCGATTCAAAAGTAAAATCCACTAGACAAACAAAACACTTCAATAACAAATTGTGCCAAATATGTAAGCAAATAGATAAATCAACCCTACAGAAATATCTTTGGAGGATAGAAAAGGTGGAATCCATTTTCAAATCATTTATTTTAAAGATTTTATTTATTTATTCATGAGAGACAGAGGCAGAGGGAGAAGCAGGCTGCCCACGGAGCAGTGCGCCCGATACAGGACTCCATCCCAGGACCCTGGGATCATGACCTTTCAGGCAGACATTTAACCGACTGAGCCACCCAGGAGCCCCGTCCAATTTTAAATCATTTTTAAGCCAGAGAAAGTTTACAATCAAAATTTGACAGTGGGGCGCCTGGCTGGCTCAGTCAGTAGAGCGTGCTGCTCTTGATCTGGGGGTTGTGGGCTCAAGCTCCATGTTGAATGCAGAGATTACTTAAATAAATAAACTTAAAAAAATTTGACAATGGCTATGTCAATCATAGATGTGACTACAAAAAATATTGGGCTTTGGATAGGGATTGCAGTGAACCTGTAGATAGCTTTGGCTAGTTTTGACATCTTAACATATTGTCTTCCCACTCATGAACATGGGATGTGTTTTCATTTATTTATGTCTTCTTTAATTTCAGCAATGTTTTGTAGTTTTGATTGTACACGTTTTCTGCTTCCTTAAGTTAATTCCTATTTTATTTTTTTGATACTATTTCCTTTTCTTATTGTTCATTCTAGTGTATAAAAATGCAATTGATCTACTGCATTGAATTTATATCCCGGTACTTTGCTGAATTTATTATTAGTTCTAACAATTTTTTTTGTGGAATCTTTAGGGTTTTCCACACGTAAGATTATGTCATCTCTGAATAGAGATGATTTGACCTCTTTTCCAACTTGAATTCCTTTTTTATTTTTAAATCTAACTGCCAGAGCTAGAATTTCCATTCCAGTACTACATAGTAAAGAAGTGGCAAAAGTGAGCATCCATTAATTTTGTTGAAAAGTTAACTGTCAGACATTATATCTCCTTTGGAGTTAATCTGTCCTTTTTTTTCTGGTTTCTTTTAAAAGTTATTGTTACCGGGGCACCTGGGTGGCTCAGTCACTTAAGCTTCTGCCTTCAGCTCAGGTCATGATCCCAGGTTCCTGGGATTGAGCCCCACAACAGGCTCCACACTCACGGGGAGTCTGCTTGTCTCTCTCCCTTTACCCCTTCCCCTGCTTGTGTGCTGGTCAAGTGCTCTCTCTCAAATAAAAAAATAAAATCTTTAAAAAAAAAAGTTATTGTTTCTTTGTCTTTGGCTAACCATAATTTTCCTATAAGGCAATTAGGTTCAGTTTTCTCTTTGTTTATGCAGTGAATTGTTTGCTGAGCATCTTCAAACCACACAGCTTAATATCTTTGATCAATTTTAAAAACTTCCTGGACAGTATCATTTCAAATATACTGCTTTGACATGTTCTTTTATTCCTCCTCTTCTCTGACTCCAATTACATGCAGTAAAATTTGCACACATATTCTGTGACGCCTCCTTAGGATTTCTTCATTCTCATTTTCTCAGTTCTTCAGTCTGAACATTTTCTACTGACTTATAGTTTTGAGTTCACTAGTCCTTTCTCCTGTTGTGTATAATATGCCATGAAACCTATATTTTGAACTTTATGTCTGGGTATTTATTTTTCCACGTCTAGGATCTGTTTGATTTTTTTTAATAAGTTCAAGACTCTGGTGAATTCTTCCAATTTTTCATATATTTTGAAAGATATTAATACTATTTTAAAACTCATGCCTGATCAATCTATGATATGGATCATCTCTGTGTCTGATTCTATTTCCTCTCTCTCTCACTTTTTGCATTCTCTACCTTTTTTACCTTTTGTTTTTAATCATTTGGTCCTATCTGTTATTCTCATATTTGATTTTAATTGTATGCACGACACTGACTATAAAGAGAGATTAAGGATAATATTATTGTACTTAAGATACTATCCTCACCTAACCAGTAGAATAAGATCACCTTTATCAAATAGGTATTGTGTCATTTGGGTGTAGCTGGTGTATTTCTGGTTCACTCCTCCTGCTAGTCCCTAGTCTCATAACATAAAGGTGGATATTTTACTGTGGCCTCTTATCTTTGTTAACCCCTTAGCTTAAGAGTTCACTTTTTTTTTTTTTTTAATTTAAGCAATCTCTACACCTAACATGGGGCTCAAACTCACAACCCCGAGATCAGGAGTCACACACTCTTCTGACTGAGGCAGCCAGGTGCCCCTCAAGGTTTTACTTTTAACACTTGACTGATATTGCAAAAAACATTAAGAAGAAAGATCAGACAGAATTGAGGGAGGATGGAAGGAAGGAGGGTTATGGGGATGAAAGAAACCAATTTCATTATGAATATTAATCAAAAACATGAATAAATGTAAATCATTAATACATTAAAGGCAATACATTGTTAACATGTAGGCATAATTTTAGACATGCAAACAAAAGAGGAAAAGATTAATATTTTCACCATATTAATGTTAGAGGAAAATTTATCATTTCCAAGTATATATTTTTAATATCTATTCTTGATAAGGAATTTTATTAAGGTAATAGGAAATACTTAAAGGAAAAAAATGCTAGCATCATTAACTCTTGTAAAAGATTACAAAGAGTTCTATAAAATCAAGAATAATACAAATATATGCATTATTACCATTATTAAATTATTTTGCAACTAATAGCCAATGCAATCAATTAAAGTACAAAATTGTTCATTATACAAGAAAGGGAAAATACAAAGTTATCCTTTTGTGATAAAGAATACATATGCCTGCATACATGAACAATGCAAGAGGAAAAATAAGCAAATTAAGTAAGTATAAAATTTAAAATTTAAAATTAGTAACAGTAGTAAAAAATAAACAAATAAAATAAAATTAGTAGCAGTAGCATTAATTTAACCAGTGTGATCAACTTTAAAATACAGTGAAGTAAATTATTCTGTTTATAAGCATCACAGAAGAAAACAAAAGCAACAACAAAGAGTTCCTGTCAGAGGAAAAAGTCTTAATAAATAAGAAGTCAAGACATTATAAATATGTAAATTTGACCATAATTAATCCACAATTTTTGTACAGTAAATTAATTTGGTGGAATGTACAAATTATTGTTAAATTTTATTCCTATTGAAAGAGAGGAAGGGTGTCTGGGTGGCTCGGCCAGTTAAGCAACTGACTCTTGATTTTGGCTCAGGTCTTGATTTCAGGGTTGTGAGACTGAGCCCCGTGTCAGGCTCCGTGCTGGTGAAGCCCTCTTGAGATTCTTTCTCTCCTATTCCCTCTGCCCCTCCCCACCACTCATGCTCTCTCTCCCTTTCTCTCTAAAATGAAAATTTAAATAAATAAATAAATAAAAAATAAAAGAAAGAGAGGAACTGGTAGACAGGAGTACTAGGGAGATTTCTTTTTTCCCCAGAATACCTTTTTAGTTTTGTTTGGCATTTTTAAATATAAGACGGGCTTCAATTATTTTTCCAACAATAAAATATATTAAATAATCAATATATAAGTCCCTCAGTTAATTCTCAAATGCAAATTTATGACAGAACTTAAATATAAATTCCCTTTGACTTGGTTACTACACATGTAAAAAGCCCTTTGGTATTATACTAGTATGTTCATTCTCACCATGCCTTCAATAGTAGAAGTACTGGAAACTACCTAGATCTCTCTCAGGAGGGAAATTTTTTTTTTTCAAATTAGGATAAAATGTAAATAGAGATTGTAAAACTATTTAAAGGTATATTGTATACAGATAAGGCAAGCTATTTTACAATATTCAGTGTATAAACAACACACTTGTATTAAATATATTTTTTATGTATATACTCATAAAATTAGTAAAAGTTACCATAACAAACATTTAACACTGAAAGCTTCTGGGTTTTTGAAGAAATGAGCACATTATGAACTATGTGTTTTGCCCTTTTGTGGTTTTTTTTTTAATCACAAGCAAACACTAAATGTATAAATAATAAATGTAAATGTCTCATTCTTGTCTTTGCTACTAAATTTTGGCTTTGATAATGTGATTCTAATCACTCGCTTCTATTTTTTTTCTCCCTAGAAGTTACTTGTGCCTCCGTATTAGATAAAAAAGAAGGGAAGTCATTAATTTTTCCTCTGTTTTTTAAGTTATTATTTAAATAACCTCTAAAATAAGATCTTCTAAAAGCCTTAAATTATTCAAAGATTGCTTACTTAATTTTTTGAAGCAGGAGAGACGTAGGCAAGAAGCTGTTTTGAACAAGGCAATGGAAATAAAGGGTTTCAAAGAGTACCCCAGGTGGCAAAGACATGGCCGCCATTAATCTGTCGGAAATTATAACTACAACTTTGAAAACAGGATGAGTCATCAGGGGATTGCCTGGAAGAGAAGATTGTAGGATACTTAATTTAGCAACTCTGATTCATTACACTGAATTAAGTAACAGGGTTGATGTGATGACGCATCCTTAGGTGCTCCCACACTTCCCAAACGTGGTAGTAGAAATGCCTATTTGCAGTATCTTTTTGAAAGTCCTATACCCATTCCTCCTTTCCATACCAACTCCCATCTCACACGCACACACACACACACGAAAGCAAAAAGAAAAGAAATGAAATCTGCAAATGGTAGAGAGAATAATGGTATCTTTTGAGGACTTCTTATAGACTTCAGGACAAATGCACACTGTGACTCCAAATAGAAAACTGGAGAGGGAGTTATGATAGAAGGTGTATACATGGAAGAGGTATCAAGAACAAAAATGCAGGGCACCTGTGTGGCTCAGTTGGTTAAGCAACTGCCTTCGGCTCAGGTCATGATCCTGGAGTCCTGGGATCGAGTCCCGCATCGGGCTCCCTGCTCAGCAGGGAGTCTGCTTCTCCCTCTGACCCTCCCCCCTCTCACACTTTCTCTCTCTCTCATTCTCTCTCTCAAATAATTAAATAAAACCTTAAAAAAAAGAACAAAAATGCACTGTGCATATCACCTCCTGTAACTGGAAAAAAATAAATAAACAAGTAATACTGTGTTAACTATACTTGTGACCTGGAATATTGAGAGAAATATAAATTGATCTTTAGTAGATGAAGACAATGAACTAATAAATTTTCATCCAATTAAGTCAGGTGTTACACATTAGATCACAGCAGAAATGAACTTGGATAAATTTGCCTCCAGCTAGTAATGGGGAATATGTTTTAAGAAGAAAAATATGTCAGTTTTGGAGAAAAAAGTTGAATAATGCAATATTATATTTAGCTTCTTTGTATGTTTACTTGAAAATGAGAATACCCATAGAGATTTAACAGGGTACCATTGTGGAAATTCTGATAATGTGAATATAAAACTGTAATCTGGACATATTTTTCTTTTATGTGTGTATATATTTATCAGTAGCCTAGAATCTTCCTGTGTCTTCTCATTTACCTGTGTCTTCCCTCTCTTAAATGTTCCAGCTTCTGTTGTACATACTCCAAATGCTGTTCCAACTAACTGCCAATTGTTTTTATTTATTTACTTTTGCTTCAGAATATTTTTTAAATTACAGTATGTAATTTATTTATGTACTTATCAAATATTTATTCCATGCATGCTACATATTAGATATTTATTTTATGATACTCTGTGTATCAATATGTGTATATAATGTGTTATTTATCAGAATGTACAATCTTTGATAAAAGACATAATACCTCAGAAATTTTGCAAATATTCCCTCCATATCTTGTGCTGCTATAAAAAAAGGCACTTATCAGTAATTATTAGTGATCAGTGATTAACACTGAAATGTGAACAAACTTATTAGTGATTTTTTTTGCCTGTTTTGGAAATGACCATTAAATCGTTCTCACCTACCAAGTGAGAAATCAGTGACGCAAAATTTTTCCCTTTAAATAAAATTTTAAAGAAAATACTCAGTATGTTAAAATAAAGCTATGCAAAATCATAATGAAGAAAAAAGTGAATGAATCCATGTAATTAAAAAAAAAATGTGTGTAGCATTATGCGGCCTAATGCCCTTTCTTTAAATGCAGTGGAGAAAAATCTGGCCCTAAATCCAAGTCCCCATGAGATTTTTCTTGTATCCATTTCTTTCCAATTCTCATTCCAATAGCCACCAGGGAATCTCACACAGCAGGTGTATCAAGCAGAGGTAATTCAAGAAAGGGAGGGGGGCTAACACCTGAGAGGGGAGAGCAGGTAGAAAGAAATTCTGGGAACACTCACTTTAATACTTGCCTTATCATGAATTTATCAAACTCTCTAAACCTTGGGCTGTTATTGTATTCTGCAAATATATTATATTATATGTACAACTAATTTTTGTTCTATTTCCACACTCAAAGAAAACACTAAAATTGCCTATTTTTATAGAATGTGTCTATGCCGTAATTCTCAACTTTTGGGGCAGCATGGAAGCCTGAATTACTTCACAAAAACCATTTAACATTTGCCAGAAGAATATGAATGTACATATTCACAAAATCTTTTTCAGAAGATTAATGGATAACTGAAGTCTATGAACTATAGACCAAAAAAAAATGATCTTCTGAAAGAAAATAAAATATGATTTTCTTATATAAGATACCATGGTTATTATTTCTCATTTTTAAATAATACATTTTCACTATGATGCTGATTTTGGTTCCCACGTAGATCTTTCTAAAAAAGAAATCTAATGTGTATATAATGCATTTTGTGGCAAATGCATTATATAATTAAATAATTTATAATTATTTATATATTGCATTATATACAATTTTATAAATATTTATGTAAAATATTTATATAAATGCATTATATATAAAACAATTTATAATTATTATTATAAATAATAATTTATAATAAATTAACTCATATTCTCCAAGTTTTATTTTTACTATATTTTTATTTGAGTTTCAGTTGGAGTTCAAGTTGAGTTGGAAATACAAAGATAAAGAGTCCAGTGTCTTTGCCGTAAAGAAATACACAATCAACTGGGGGTGTTGGGTGAGCCTGATGCTAGATGAGACTGTAAAGAGCTTTAGGATGCAAAGGAAGGTATCCAAGGGAAACATATCCTTACAGTTTATAAGAAAATCAGATTTTGATGTGGAGACTGACAGAACACTTGTTTCGTTTTGTTTTTGTTTTCAAGCTTTATCTCCTTATGGAATTTTGATTTTTTTGTTGTTTCCAATGAAAGGAACATATTAACCTTAGTTTATTAAAAGGAAAAGGCAGAGTGATTATTTTATGTTTCCATTATGTTAACACCTGGAAATTATCCAAATAAAAAAAGTATGCCCCCCACCCATTAGTCACCTTTTAAGCCTTAAATGCATGCAATTTAATTGACCTTAAACCTCAATTGTGGAAGGTTATCATGGTTGTCAACATAGACATATTCCTTGTTGTTCTTTTTTTTTTTAGAAAATTGCAAATTCACATGTAAGAAATAATATTGATAGAGCACATGCACTCTCTCCAGCCTCCCCAATGGTAATATCTTGTAAAACTACAGTATAATATGACAGCCAGGATACTGACACTCAAGTTTCGGATAAATTCCATCAATAAAAGCATCCCTCATCCTGTGCTTTTATTGCCACACTCATCATCGTGGAATGTATTAGTATTCCGTGGAATGGATGTACCACAATTTCTTTCTTTTTTTTAATTTAATTTTTTTAAATTTTATTATGTTATCTTAATCACCATACATTACCTCATTAGTTTTTGATGTAGTTTTCCATGATTCATTGTTTGTGTATAACACCCAGTGCTCCATGCAGTACATGCCCTCTTTAATACCCATCACCAGGCTAACCCATCCCCCCACTCCCCTCCCCTCTAGAACCCTCGATTTGTTTTCTCAGAGTCCATAGTCTCTCATGGTTCATCTCCCGCTCTGATTTCCCCCCCCTTCATTTTTCCCTTCCTGCTATCTTCTTCTTCTTTTTTCTTTTTAACATATAATGTATTATTTGTTTCAGAGGTACAGATCTGTGTACAGATATGTACAGTCTCACAGTGCTCCCTATAGCACATACCCTCCCCAATGTCTATCACCCAGCCACCCCATGCCTCCTACCGCACCCCCACTCCAGCAACCCTCAGGTTGTTTTCTGAGATTAAGAATTCCTCATATCAGTGAGGTCATATGATACATGTCTTTCTCTGATTGACTTATTTCGCTCAGCATAATACCCTCCAGTTCCATTCACATCATTGCAAATGCCAAGATTTCATTCCTTTTGATGGCTGCATAATATTCCATTGTGTATATATACCACCTCTTCTTTATCCATTCATCTGTTGATAGACATCTTGGCTCTTTCCATAGTTTGGCTATTGTGGACATTGCTGCTATAAACATCGGGGTGCACATACCCCTTCGGGTCCCTACATTTGTATCTTTGGGGTAAATACCCAGTAGTGCAATTGCTGGGTCTTAGGGTAGCTCTATTTTCAACTGTTTGAGGAACCTCCATACTGTTTTCCAGAGTGGCTGCACCAGCTGGCATTCCCACCAACAGCGTAGGAGGGTTCCCCTTTCTCCGCATCCCCGCCAACATCTGTCGTCTCCTGACTTGTTAATTTTAGCCATTCTGACTGGTGTGAGGTGGTATCTCACTGAGGTTTTGATTTGGATTTCCCTGATGCCAAGCGATGTTGAGCACCTTTTCATGTGTCTGTTGGCCATTTGGATGTCTTCTTTAGAAAAATGTCTGTTGTACCACAATTTCTTTAACCATTCGTCCATTGAAGGTTGTTTCTGATTTTTGGCCATTGTAAATAAAGCTGCTATGAACATTTTTGTCCAGGTTTCTATGTGAAATATTAATTTCTCTGAGAAAATGCTCTAGAGTACGACTGCTGACTCATATGGTAATTGCATGCTTAGTTTTTCAAGAAACTGTCAGCTTCTTTTTACAGTGCCTGTACAATTTTCCTTCTCAACAGCAATGATTGTGTGATCCAGTTTCTCATCCTTCCCAGTATTTGCTGTTGTTACTCTTCTTTTTATTCAGTATAAGTTGTATAGTGATATCTACATATTTTTTGTGAAATGTTCCTTCATGTCTTTTGACTATTTTCTTTTTTAAAAAAGATTTTATTTATTTATTTGACAGAGAGAGACACAGCGAGAGAGGGAACACAAGCAGGCGGAGTGGGAGAAGGAGAAGCAGGCTCCCCGCTGAACAGGGAGCCCGATGTGGGGCTCGATCCCAGGACCCGGGGATCATGACCTGAGCCAAAGGCAGATGCTTAACGACTGAGCCACCCAGGCACCCTCTTTTGACTATTTTCTAATTGATTTTTTTTTTCCTGCAAGGTTTGAATGTTCTTTATATATTCTAGATACAACAAGTCCTTTGTTGGATATGCGGTTTGTGAATATTTTCTCCCAAGTGTTAATTGCCTTTTCATCCTCTTCACATGGGCTTTCATAAATTGGTTTTTCATTTAATACAGCTAAACTTAACCAATTTTCTTCTTTATGGGTAGTTATTTAGTACCAAGCCTGAGAACTTTTGCTTAGACCTGAATTGTGAATACTTCCTTTTATGACATGTTTGTAAAATTGTTAATTTTATAGTTTCCACATAAATCAGTGATCCATTGTAAGTAAATTTTTGTGTAAAGAGTGAGTTTAGGTTATGTTTTGCTTTTGTTGTTGTTGTTGCCTATAGATGTCCATTAGCTCCAGCACCATTTGTTGAAAGGTTAAAACTAACTCCTTTGATTTGTTTTTGCATCTTAAAAAAAACAGTTGGGCATACATGTGTGGGTTTTTTTCAGGGTTTTCTGTTCCGTTCCAATGATCTACTGTTTATTCCTCACAAATACCATAGTGTATTTATTGCTGTATCTATATAGTAGGCCTTAATATTGAGGAGAGTGATTCTTCAGACATTCTTATTTTTCAAAATTGCTTTAGCTCTTCCATGGCTTAGCTATCCATATAAGTTTCAGAACAAGCTTGTCTATATTTACAAAAAGCCATGCTGGAATTTTGACAGAATATTTATTAAATCTATATATCAATTGTGAAAGAAGTGATCTTTAGGGAGATGTATGGAAGTTGGGTCTTCCTGTTTATGAGCATGGTATAGCTCTGCCTTTATATAGTCTTTATTGGTTCAATTTGTCAACATTTTACAGTTTTTGGCATATAAAGCCATCATGTATTTTGATAAGGCTATACCTAATATTTCATTTTATTTGGAATTATTGTAACTTGTATCGTTATTAATTTCCTTCCACTAGTACATTGTTAATATATAGAAATGTGATTGATTTTTGTGTTGATCATATATTCTGTGACCTCACTGAACTCACTTATCAGTTCTAGATGGGGTTGGTTTGTGTGTTTATTTATTTTATTTTATTGGTAGATTTCTTGGGGTTTTCTCCACAGACAATCACGTTATCTATAAATAGTTTTATTTATTCTTTTTAATCTGTATTGCTTTTATTTATTTTCTTTATTGCAATGGATAGAATTTCCAATGTTATGTTGAATAAAACTGGTGATAGTGGACATCTTGGCTTTGCTCCCAGTCTTGAGGGAAAGCACTTCACCTTTCAACATTAAATATAATGTTAGCTATAGGGTTTTAGTAGGTGCCTTTTATTAGGTTAACAAAGTTTCCTTCTACTCCAGTTTTCTAAGAGTTTATATAATGAATGGGTATTGGATTTTGCCAAATGCTTCTTCTGCATCAACTGATATAATCATATAATTTTTTTGCATTGGCCTGTGGAAATGATGGATTACAGAGATTCATTTTCCAGTGTTGTAGCACCTTTACATATCTAGAATACATCTTTACATATCTAGAATACATCCTATTTAGTAATGGTGTGTACAGTTTCTATACATGGATATTTAATTCCCTACTATTTTGTTAAGAATTTTTCTCTGTAAGTTTATGAGAACTATTGTTTTGTATTTCTCTCTCTCTTTTTTGTACAGCCTGTCTGTTTTATATGAGGGTAATACTAGCCACATAAAATTAGTCAGAAAGTATTCCTTTTCTATTTTCTGAAAAAGATTATTTAATAGTGGTGATCATTCTTTGGATGTTTGGTATATTTCTCCAATGAATCCATCTAGGCCTGAAAATGTGCGTTTTGGGAGTTTTAAAATCTCTACTTCAATTATATTTATGATAATAGGACAATTCAATTTGTCCCTAATATTGAGTGAGTTGTGGCAGTTTATAGTCTGCAAGCAATTGGTCCATTTCTTCCAAGCTGTTGAATTTAATTGTAAACTTGTTTATAGTATTCCCTTATTATTCTTTTAACAGCTGCAGGGTCTGTACTGATTTCTACTGCTTCATTCCTGATATTTGTGATTTGTGTTTTATCTTTTCTTTTTATCTTTGTCAGTCTTACTAAATGTTAACCAGTTTTACTGATTTTTCAAAAGATCAATTGTGGTTACTTTCTGGTTTCAGTTTTATTGATTTCTACTTTTATATCTATTATTTCCTTCCTTCTTGCTTTGGGTTTATTTTACTCATCTTTTTCTAGATTTTTAAAGAGTAAGCATGGGTTATTGATTTAAGCCATTTCTTTCTTAAAGTATACATGTATTGCCAGAAAAATTCTTCTAACAAAAATAAAACACAAATTTTGTTAATTATATTTTCAATTTCTTTAATTTCAATGTATTTTTTATCTCCTTTGAGACTTCTTTTTTGATCCAGAAGTTATTTATTACTGTGTTAAATTCCAAGCATTTGGAGATCTTTCTGTTATTGATTTCTAGTTTGACAGATTCCATTATGTTCAGGGAACATACTTTGTATAATTTTGATTCTTTTAAATCTGTTGAGGTTTGTTTTATGGCCCAGGATGTGTTCTATCTTAATGAAGTGCCATGAGCATTTAAAATAAATGTGCACTCTTCTTTTTTTAATGTTTTGTGTATGCAAATTAGATACTTTTTTTTTTTGGTGTTTAGTTCTTCAGTATCTTTACTGATTATCTTTCCAGTAGATATAGCAGTCTGAGAATAGGATGTTGAAATTATAACCTTAATTTTGGGTTTGTCTATTTCTTTTTTTTAAAAAAGATTTTATTTATTTGTTTTACAGAGAGAGAGCACAAGCAGGGGAAGGAGAAGCAGACTCCCTCCTGAGCAGGGAGCCCGATGTGGGGCTCGATCCCAGAACCCTGGGATCATGACCTGAGCCAAAGGCAGCTGCTTAACTGACTGAGCCACCCAGGCACCCCTGTCTATTTCTTATTTTTGACCTATCAGTTTTAAATGTATTATAGGGTCTATTGTTTGGTGCATATAGACTTATAATTGTTATGTCCTCCTGGTGGATTTGTCCTTTCATTATTATATATTATGTCCTTCTGTTCCTAGTAATTTTCTCTGCTTTGAGGTTTACATTGTCTAATAATCTAGCTACTTCTGCTCTTTAAAGAATAGATGCTTGCATGGCATATCTTTTTTCCAAGTTTTTGTTTTTAACCTATCTATATCATTGTATTTGACGTCAGTTTTTTATAGACATCAGATGGTTGGGTTATGTTCTTTCTTATCCAACATGCAAATCTTCATCATATAATGGGTATATTTAGATGCTTTATATTTAAGATAATTGTTGATATATTAGGGCTTAAATTTGTGATCTTATTTTTGTTTTCTATTTGCTTCTTCTCATTCCTCCGTTTATCTCTTCTTAACTTTCTATGGATTTTGAATATTTTTTAAGATTTCATCTTTATTTTTATAATGCCTTTAAATAAATAATTTTGTATGGTTTCTCTTAGTAGCTGCGGTAAATATTACGAGATACAAATGTAACTTATAACAACCTACTGGTATTGATCTGTTATCACTGGTGAAAGAAGTATAGAAACTTAACTTCCACCTAGATTCCTTTACATTCCAACTTTTAAAATACAATAGACTCTTAACTATAGAGAACAAACTGAGGGTTGTTTGAGGAGAGGTGGGCAAGGGATGGGGTAAATGGGTGATGGGGATTAAGAAGGGCATTTGTTGTGATGAGCACTGGGTATTATATGTAAGTGATGAATCACTAAATTCTACTCTTGAATCTAATATTACACTGTATGTTAACTAACTAGAATTGAAATAAAAACCTGAAACAAAATAAATAAATAAATAAAATACAATTCCCTAAAGTATTCTCTTTATGTATGTCAAGCATCGCACCTGGTGGTAGTATAATTTTTGCTTCAAACTTCAACTCTTTTAATAAAACTAACAAAAGGGGCTCCTTGGTGGCTCAGTCAGTTAAGCATCTGCCTTCAGCTCAGGTCATGATCCCAGAGTCCTGGGATTGAGCTCTGCATCAGGCTGCCTGCTCAGCTGGGAGCCTGCTTCTCCCTCTCCTGCTCCCCCTGCTTGCACACTCACTCTCATTCTCTCTCAAATAAATAAAATCTTCAAAAAAATAAAACAATAATTAGAATATTGTATTTTATTTACCATTCTAATTATCTTCTTTTTTGAATTTCTAAAATTTCTTCTTTTATTTTTTGTCTGGAGAATTTTTTAGCCACTTATGAACAGACTTACCAGATATTGAAGAAGACACACACACAAAAATGGAAATATATTCCATGCTCATGGATTGGAAGAATTACTATTATTAAAATTTCCATACTATCCAAAGCAATCTACATATTTAATGTACTCACTATCAAAATTCCAGTATCACTTTTCACAGAAATAAAATAAACTGTCCTAAAATTTGTATGAATCCACAAAAGACTCTGAATAGCCAAAGCAATCTTGAGAAGGTTGGAGGCATTATACTCCCTGATTTCAAACTGTATTACAAAGATATAGTAATCAAAATAGTATGGTATTGGCATAAAAACAGACAAATAGATCAGAGTAGAGAGCCTAGAAATAAGCCTATATGGTCAATTGATTTATGTCAAAGATACCCAGAATATACACTGAGAAAACGTCTCTTCAATAAATGGTGCTGGGAAAACTGGATAGCCACATGCCAAAGAATGAAACTGAACACTATCTTACACCACATAAAAAAATTAACTCAAAATGTATCAAGACTTGAATGTAAGACCTGAAACCATAGAATTTCTAGAAGAAATATAGGAGGTAAGCTCCTTGACTTTGGCTTTGGCAATGATTTTTTTTAATTTGAGACCAAAAACAAAGGCAATAGAAGCAAAAACTAGAAAGTGACACTATATTAAATTAATAAGCTTTTTCACAGAAAAGGAAACCATCAACAAAACAAAAGGCAACATACAAAATGGAAGAAATTTGCAAATTGTATATACGATAAGAAGTTAATATCTGAAATACATAAAGAACTTATACAACTCAATTGCAAAAAACCAAACAGTTTAATTAAAAAAATGGGCAGTGGATCCAAATAGACATTTTCCGAAAAAAGACATACAGATGGTCAACAGGTACATGAAATGGTGCTCAACATCACTAATAATCGAGGAAATGTAAATCAAAACCACAATGAGCTATCACCTCACATCTATGAGAATGTCTGTTATAAATAAAAGACAAGAAATAATAAGTGTTGTCAAGGATGTAGAAAAAAGGGAACACTTGGGCACTGTTGGTGGGAATGTAAATTGGTGCAGCCACGAAAGAAAACTTTATGGAGTCCTCAAAAAAAAAAAAAAAAAACTACCATATGATCATACAAATTCCACTTCTGGGTATTTATG
This sequence comes from Callorhinus ursinus, assembly GCF_003265705.2. Lineage (NCBI taxonomy): Eukaryota > Metazoa > Chordata > Mammalia > Carnivora > Otariidae > Callorhinus > Callorhinus ursinus. The sequence goes on along the minus strand of NW_027397094.1, from coordinate 9,827,412 downwards.
TGAAGAAAATGAAAACATTAATTCAAAAAGATATATGCATTCTTATGTTCATTGTGGCATTATTTTCAATAGACAAGATATAGAAGCAACTTAAGTGTCCATCAATAGATGAATGAATAAAGAAGATGGGGCATATATAGATGATGAAATATTATTCACCCATAAAAAAGAATGAAATCTTGCCATTTGAGGGAACATGGATGCACCTAGAGGGCATTATGCTAAGTGAAACATGAAATAAGTTAACATGAAATAAGTTAGATGGAGAAAGACAAAGACCATATAACCTTACTTTTATATATAATTTAAAAACAAACAAACAAAACCAAACTCATGGATAGAGAACAAATTGGTGATTGCTGAAGACAGGGCAGGGAGATGTGGGTGAAGTGGGTAAAGAGGGTTAAAATGTACAAATTTCCAACTTATAGAAAAAAATAAGTCATGGGGTTGTAATGTACAATATGGTAAATATAGTTAATAATACTGTATTATATATTTGAAAGTTGCTAAGAGAGTTGATCTTAAAAGTTCTCATCACTAGAAAAAAATTTATAGCAATGTATGGTGATGATGTTAACTAGACTTACTATGATCATTTTGCAATATATACAAATATTGAATCATTAAGTTATACACCTGAAACCAATATAATGTTATATGTCAATTATATCTTTAAAAAAGGGGCAGACTTGCTAACAACAATTTATTCTTATTTTATTTCTTAATCATTCCTGAAGTATATTTTAACATGTGTGATGGACAGTTCTTTTCTTTCAGTACCTGAAAAAATGTTATGTGACCTTTTGTCCTCCAGGTTTTAAATGAGAAATTCATGATTCATTGTTTGCATATAACATCAAAAACTAATGATGTAATGTATGGTGATTAACATAACATAATAAAATAAAAACAAAAATGAGAAATTCATCCTCATTCAAAATAACTTGTCATTCAAACAGTGAACTTCCCAAATAAGTAATGTGCCATTTCTCTCTATCTGTTGCCCCTCACCCCCTACCCTGCTGACACCAGGAAAAGGGAGGAGGGAAATGGAATGCCAACTAGCTCTGCCTCTCAGTACCTCATTCTGCCTCACTGATGCCAGGTGTGAGGGGAGGCTCATTAAATCACTTGATCTCATTGATACAGAAGAGGGTAGAACCCTACTTCCCACTACTTTGTTCAGTCTCTCTTTTGCCATGTTGGTGTGGAGGTTCAGACTCTTAATGGGCCTTGATGACACCAGAGGTAGGAGGAAGTGATGTGCTTATTACCTCTGATGCACAGCATCTTGTCTAGTCTCTTTGATGTTAAGCTGGTGTAAAGGCTGAGTTCCCCACAAGCTCCACTGATTCCATATGTATGTATGTACAGGGGGCAGAGGTGAAAATTTCTGAAGACTGCATCATTAAGTCTCACCATTTCTAGGTAAATGTGAAGGATCAGAGCACCACCTAGTTCTGACAGCTAGGGGATGGAAGATCAATTGCCCACTAGGTCCCATAAAAATCATCTGGCTGGGAAATTGGAGCACCCCTCCTTCTGTGAGGAAGAGGGATTGACTGAAAGATCAACTCCCCATTTGGCTCCCTGAACTCTTAGGGGAGGCGATGCAGGTTTTCTGTTGGTGTTGGCTGGAATAAAGCAGGTACAGAAAGATTTTCTGTTGTTAGGGTCTGGGGAGGAGACTTTTCTTGGAGTTCTTTCGTCTATGCCTCTTGGTTCTTTTATGTTGGAGACTATTCCAACACCCTGTCTTGGGATACATGGGAGTCATTAACAAAATCCAGTAAAATCCAATAAAAAAATCCAACAAGCAAAGTCCCAAGATCCCCTCCATGGTCCAATTTCTTCTCTCCACCTTTCAGAGTCTCCCTATGCTTGTTGGTGTGCTGTTTTAATTGTAAAAGCTAAAGATTTTTTTAACTGTAAAAGGTAGAACATGGGAGGAATCAGACTTCTCCATCTTGATGGACTGGAAGTCTCCAACGCCATCATTTTATTGTTAATTCTACATTGTTTTAAGTCCCCCCACTTCTGATATCCTCAGTCCTATTTTTTAGCCTCCCATTGACATGCACATGAATCAACAAACAGATTTACATACCCCAAATATATTTTCATATTGATAGATATCTATTAAAATATATACTTGCATTCTGTGTGTTTTTTGTGTGTGTTTAGTACATTTGCATTAACGATAATGTGTTATGTATATCATTGGGGTTTTTTCACAATTAATTTTGAAAATATATCCCAAATTGTATGAATGGGTATACTAAAATGTTTTTATCGCTGTATAACATAGCACAAGAGGAAAAATGTGCTTTATTTATACATTTAAAAATTGATATTTAATATGTCTTTGATTTTTTCTGATTTGAATAATGTCACAACAGATATCCTTATAAATATTTCCTTCAATATTATTCTGAGTATGTTTCTGGATATAGAAGTGAAATTGCTGGGCTGTGGGATATGTATATATGCAATTTTATAGGATACTGCTACATTTTTCTTCAAAGGAATGCCTTGTTACACTCTGGTCATGTGCTATTGCCAGACTTATTGGTTCATGCTTAATTTTAATAATCTAATGGCTGTGTCCTTTTTTAAATTTGCATTTTTCTGATTTCTAGTGGATGGAGCAACTTTTTATCCACAAATCATTAAGTTTTGTTGGTCTATGCAACCCCTTTATATTTAACTTTCCCATTTCCACTTGATGTGAGAGGCGTTTTTGTTTGTTTAGTTAATGGTTTGCTGGAGTTTTTTTGTGTGTGTTTAAATATAATCTGGGTACATGAATATAGTACATTTCCCCCGGTCTACCATCTGCTTTATAAACTTGCTTATAATATCTCCTTCTTTAAATATCTTTGCCTTTTCTTTATATTTTGTATAGGTTTTTATTGTAAAGTGTGCACATATTCAGTGTATTTCTCTGTAACTTTGCCCATCTGTGTAACCAACACACAGATCAAGATGTACAAACATGGGCAGGCTTGAGATGCTTGAGTGTCCCATCCCACAGGGTAACACTTACACTTTTGGAAACATAGTTTTGTTTATTTGTTTCAAGTTTTTATTTAAATTCTAGTTAGTTAACATATAGTGTAATATTGGTTTCGGGAGTGGAATTCAGTGATTCATCACTTCCATACAACACCCAGTGCTCATCCCAACAAGTGCCCTCTTTAATGCCCATCACCCATCTGGGTCATCCCCTGCCTAACCTCCCTCCATCAACCCTCAGTTTGTTCTCTATAGAGGGTATTATGCTGAGCAAAGTAAGTCACTCAAAGACAAATACCATATAATTTCACTCATATGTGGAATTTAAGAAACAAAAGAGATGAATATAGGGGAAAGAAAAAGAAAAAGAGAGAGGCAAACCATGAATCATAGTTTAGTTTTACCTGTGTTTGAACATTTCACAAAGTGACTTATGCAGCATGCACTCTTTCTGTCTCTGCTTTCATTCTTTGGCTTTGAGATGCGTGCCTGTTTTCTTATATAGATTCAGGTCATTATTTTTCCATTGTCATATAGTTTTTATTGTATAAATACAGTACAACTACTATTCATATTACTATTAATATTTTTTGAAAGTTTTCTTGATTTTTAATATTGTTTCTACAAACTTTCTTGGACATACATTTCGAAAGTGATTTTATTGCACACTCCACTATCAGTGTATCAGAGTCTGTGTGTGTGTGTGTGTGTGTGTGTGTGTAAATATTCCAAGTGTTCGAAGGTTCTCACTATTATATCTTGAAAAAAATCCTACTTTGTTAAAGCTTTTGTTTTTTCTACAACTTTGTTATATTTGGTTTAGCAAGATTTTTGTTTAGGATATCTGCATCTACATTCAGGAGGGAATATATTAAATATATATATTATACATATAAATATTAAATATAGTGCCTAGTACATTTCTTTCTTGATTTTGATGTCAAGTTAATAACTTCACAAAATATTTTATTGATCTTCATTTTTCTATTCTATTTCTAGCCCTTGAATGTTGGGCAGAATTAACATAAAATATTTTGGGACAAGTGTATATTATGAATTATTTTAGTGAGGAATTTTAACTATTAATTCTCTTTACTTAATGAATAAGAAATATCAAATTTATCTTTCCCCATCTTTTTTCTAGAAAATTGTCCATTTTATCAGAATTTTTAAAATTTAAGGTATGAATCTCTTAGGGAAAAAAATCTTAAATGGAGATATGATAGAGCCCTTAAATAAATGGATGTTCTAGAAAGAAGAACATTTGTTTGCATAGAGTGGAAATGTGATTTAGCTTTGTTCATAGACTAATACTGGAGTTTATTAATGGAGATTTGAATTTGTAATTGTCATTTACCAATACCATTTCTAAAACACAGGGCAGGCTAGCACTCTTGTGATTTATAGATTTGAATGTTTTGTTTCTGCAAGCTAAATATAAGTTGATATTTGATCAAAGTGTATCTGGGGTTGCAATTAGATCTGTGTGGAAAATGAGAGAATTATGCAGATATAAATAAGAGCATTTCAATCTGAATAAAATTATAAAGGCAGGTTTGCTTTGATAAATCATAATCATTTCCAGCATTTGACATGCCAGAGTCATCTCTTACTGGGCCGCTATCCCAAAGAGGCATTCTTAGGAAAAGTAAGGAATGGTTATTTCCTGAACACACACACAGAGGGGGAAAAAAGGCAGAAGGAAAAGTCAGTGATCTAAGACATTATTTAAGAAAAACTACATTAGATTGTTGTGAAAGTTAAAATTCTGCCTATGAAAAAATACTAAGTAAAGAAATACTGAAAATGAGAAAGGTCTTCCTCAGTGAGAGGAAGAAAAACGCAGGCTATCTGTAACCTTTGAGTCTTTTTTTCTCATTTGAAAAATAATGATTTATCTAAAAGATGCTTATTATTTTAAGTTTTGAAATTCTGGGACTATAAAATTATATTGAATCTAAAATATTTAAGATCAAAATATGTTGGGACTTTGTAGAAGATTTTGCATTTGTGGAAGAAAGAAATGAGTTTTAATACATAGAATTCCATGAAATAGGAGCTAGGGACACTGGTTGATAAAACATAGAATACTATAAAATTTCTGGGCTGTGGCGCAGCTGGGTGGCTCAGTCCGTTAAGCGTCTGACTTGGGCTCAGGTCATGATCTCAGGGTCCTGGGATAGAGCACCATGTTAGGCTCCATGTTCAGTAGGGAGTCTGCTTCTCCCTCTCCCTCGCCCCCCCCCCGCTTGTGCTCTCTCTCGCTCTCAGATAAATAAAAAACAACTTCTGGGCTGCAATATGTGAACTACTACCATATATCAAATTCAGATTAACCTATCTGCCACTCATTGGTTCCCTGGTTATATTAAAAATGTTTTAATTTTTAGCCTGGAAGCAATACCAGTGAGAAAACAATCCAGAGCATAGCTTAAAATTGTATAACCTCACTGTTTCCTATGTGCTCCCAATGTCTTTCATTCTTCCTTTCCTGACATTCTTTCTTAATGAATTGCTGAATGCTCTGTCTTACGGTGTTGCACACCATGTAAGCTGTGAATCCAGCTATGGCCACACACAAAAATGAGCAAAGCCCCACCTCTGTCATCCCTGCATTATTAGCAAATTGCTGTGATGTTCAAGTCAGTCCTATTTCATTTCCTAGTTTATCTCATCCCAATTTGTAGTCTCTGAGTTTGTTTGAGCTTTTAAGACACCTCTTTTAATTACTGAAACAACGAGACCAACAAGAATCAGTGAGAATATGGGAGGTTTGCAAATAACTTTAAATGACGTGACATAACGGACATTTTTAGAACACACATCAAATACTGCTTAATGCATATTCCTTTCAAATACATGTGGAACATTCATAAAAATAGACCACATTTTGGGCTATAAACATAAACAATTAGAAAATACTGAAATCATTCAAATACTCCTCTAATTTTATAGAAATTAAAGTAGGGAATCAATAATGGAAAGTTAATGAGAAAATGCCCAAATATGTGGAAACCAAGCAACAAACATAAGATAATCTGAGCCTAAGAAGTAGAAGAGAAATCAGATAATATTTTGAGTTTATATAACAATGGAAATATGACATAATGGAATTTTGAAGTGAAGCCAAAAGAGCTGGTGAAAAAGAAACTTATACCTACAAAACACATATTAGAAAAATAGAAAGCTTAAAATCAACCCAGTTTTAACTAAGAAGTTAGAAAAATAATAGCAAAATTACTTTAAAAGTCTGGAAAGAAGAAAATAATAAAGACATAAATTAGAAATCAATGAAGTCTGATTTCTACTGCTGGCCATGTTACTGACTTTTTTTTTTTTTAATTTATTTCTTTGACAGAGAGAGGGTGAGAGAGCACAAGCAGGGAGACCAGCAGAGGGAGAGGGAGAAGCAGGCTCCCCACTGAGCAGGGAGCCCAATGCAGGACTCGATCCCAGGAACCTGAGATCATGACCTGAGCCAAAGGCAGTTGCTTAACCGACTGAGCCACACAGACACCCCAGTTACTGACCTTTCATCAAAAAGAAATAGAGAAAAGTTGAAAATAGAGCTGCCATATGATCCAGCAATTGCACTACTGGGTATTTACCCCAAAGATAAAAATGTAGGGATCTGAAGGGGTACGTGCACCCCGATGTTTATAGCAGCAATGTCCACAATAGCCAAACTGTGGAAAGAGTCAAGATGTCCATCGACAGATGAATGGATAAAGAAGATGTGGTATATATACACAATGGAATATTATGCATCCATCAAAAGGAATGAGATCTTGCCATTTGCAATGACGCGGATGGAACTGGTATTATGTTGAGTGAAATAAGTCAATCAGAGAAAGACATGCATCATATGACCTCACTGATATGAGGAATTCTTAATCTCAGGAAACAAACTGAGGGTTGCTGGAGTGGTGGGGGGTGGGAGGGTTGGGGTGGCTGGGTGATAGACATTGGGGACGGTATGTGCTATGGTGAGTGCTGTGAATTTTGTGAGACTGTTGAATCACAGACCTGTATTTCTGAAACAAATAATACATTGTATGTTTAAAAAAAAAGAAGAAGAAGAAGAAGATAGCAGGAGGGGAAGAATGAAGGAGGGGAAATCGGAGGGGGAGACGAACCATGAGAGACCATGGACTCTGAAAAACAAATTGAGGGTTCTAGAGGGGAGAGGGTGGGGGGATGGGTTAGCCTGGTGATGGGTATTAAAGAGGGCACGTTCTGCATGGAGCACTGGGTGTTATGCGCAAACAATGAATCATGGAACTCTACATCAAAAACTAATGATGTAATGTATGATGATTAACATAAAATAATAAAAAAAAGAAATAGAAAACTGGATGCTACATATGAAACAGCAATTTTCAGGTATTAGGATACATGCAGCATAGGACTATGATTACAAAATAAAATGCAATCAAGTGAGGTCATATTTATGATACACTTGGCTGTTCTGTAAGTACATTCTGGACAGTAGAGGGGGAAGACAGAACCAAAGAGAGCACTTTACTATTGCACAATTGAGTAAAACAGATTGGAGTTTAGGGATGATGAGTCAGCTGGAATTTATAGGGAATAATATGGGAGAGGAGAGAGCTATACTGAGAAACTTCTCCAGAAATCTGCATGAAAGCCCCCTTGAATCTGTTACTGAAGAATCATCTGCAGATATGTTGTGTGAAATCCAGTGAGAGAGGCAAAGTACCTCTGAGCAACTGAAGGCTAAAGAATTCCAAGAGTTTTCCAGGCCTGAGAGAGTAGTGATTCCAATCAACCAGAAAGGAGAGACCTAATTAAATGCCCAGGCCATTCATTAGAGGCTCCAGATAGCTGATTCCTTAGTAGGAGGGCTAGACTACCCTAGAGTAAAAACTACTTTATACCTGCCCTAATAGAGCTTAAAAACAAAGCTTACAATCATTGTTGATTTATAAGTTAATTTCCTGCCAAAAAAAACTCAATACATAAAAGCACTCAACAAAGTTATAGTTATAATCTTCAGCATCTAATACAAATTGCTAAGCATGAAAGGAAGCAGGAACACATGACCCATAACCAGGAGAAAAATCAGCCAATACAAACAGATGCAGAGAGGATAACATTGATGGATTGGCAAACAACAATTTCAAAAGAACTAGTATAAACATACATAAGAGTCTAGAGAAAGAAACAATATATTGAAAAGGTAAGTAGAACATTTGAAAACATCCATCACAAATGAAAAATGCAATCTCTTAAATGAAAAAATGTACTTGATAAAATTAATAGCAAATTAGACATTGCATAAGGAAAAAAAGATACTTGAGTTTGAAGATGTACAAACGGGAAATATCCAAATTGAATCGTGAAGAGTAAAAAGACTAAAAAATTTAACAGTTACCATGATACCACTTTCAGGCAATTAAATACATACAAGATTTGAGTCACAGTGGGAGTGTTAGAAAAAAATACACTTGAAATATTAACAATTTTTACCAAATTTGATGAAAACTAGAAATCCACAATTCAATGATCACCAAATGGATTAAATACAAAGATAAACAGATCAAAGTATACCATAATCAAATTGTGTAAAAACAACTGAAGCCAACAGAAAAAGAAACATAATACAAACAGAAAAAAATAAGAATAAACATTATTCTTATAAGAAGCAAAGCAATCCAGAATATTATGGAACCATATATATAAAGTGCTGACAAAAAAGGCTTGTTACCTCAAAATTCAATATGACAGGACATATCCTTCAAAAATAAAAGTGAAATAAGGACATTTTTATTCAAACAAAAGTTTAGAGGAATCAGTAGTAGATCTGAACTACAAGAAATGAAACAAGAATTTCTTTAGGGGTGGGGCACCTGGGTGGCTCAGTCGTTTAAGCAGTCAACTCGATTTGGCTCAGGTCATGATCTCAGGGTCCTGGGATTGAGTCCTGCATCAGGCTCCCTGCTTAATGGGGAGTCTGTTTCTCCCTCCCACTCTCCCTCTGTCCCTCCCACCCACTCATGCTCTCTCTCTCCTCTCTTTCTCTCAAATAAATAAATAAAAATCTTAAAAAAGTAACCAAGTGCCATTTCTTTTAATAAACAAACATGACAAAAGCCAACAAAACAGTATTGTATATCTTCAAACTTATATGTATAGTGGTCTCCCCTTATCCATGGGGTATATTCCAGGGCCCCCAGTGGATGCCTGAAACTGCAGATAGTACCAAATCCTACATATACTATGTTTTTTCTACCCATACATACCTATGAAAAAGTTTAATTTATAAATTAGCGACAGTAAGGGATTAACAATAACTAATAATAAAATAGGACAAGTATAACAATCTACTGTAAGAAAAGATACGTAATTCTTACTCTCTCGAAGTGTTTTATTGTACTGTATTCACCTTTACCCTTCTGGTGATGATGTGAAATGACAAAATAACTGCCTACACAGTGAGATGAAATGAGGTGAATAACATAGGCATTGTGACATAGCATTAGGCTACAATTGACTTTTGACCATATGTGAGAAGGAGGATCACCTGCTTCTAGACTACAGTTGACTGCGGGTAACTGAGACCACAGAAAGCAATGCTGCAGATAAGGGGGGACTATATATATATATATATAAGTATATATATATATATGTAAATATATATATAAATATATATGTAAACATATGTAAACATATATTTGTATAAATATATACAGAAACATATACAGATAAATATGTATAATATATTTATATAAAATATATACATATATCAAAATATATAATACATATAAATATATAATATATTTTGTAAATATAAACATATATATATATACACACTTTGGGATATTTGTGTTTCCATAAACACTGCAGATGTGAATTTCTGAACATTAATAAAGAAGCAGCAGCAGTTGGATAATAATGTTCCCCAAATGTGTTGCATAGTAAAACATTTTCTCTAATTTTTTTTTAAGGATTTTATTTATTTAATTGACAGAGAGAGAGAGAGAGAGAGACAGCAAGAGAGGGAACACAAGCAGGGGGAGTGGGAGAGGGCTGAGCAAGGAGCCTGATGTGGGACTCGATCCCAGGACCCTGGGATCATGACCTGAGCCGAAGGCAGTCGCTTAACCAACTGAGCCACCCAGGCACCCCACATTTTCTCTAATTTTGAACTGTATCTGTCATGCAAAACCACTGGCTCTGCCACGGTAAGAGAAATTAAGAGCCAGAGCATATTTGACTGTTTTTTAAAGACTATGACCTCTATAAATAAAAGCTCCCTCCTAGGGAGGAGAAGCAAAGTATTCAAGTATGATTATTCTGGACAAAAGAGGGTAAAACAGGAATTCAATATACTGGCTCAATTACCAACATCTACATTGATGATTCCACTCTCAGCCAACTCTGCCTCATTTCCTCCTGTCTACTGTGATTTTCAGGGACATTACCTTGGGAGTAGATGAAGCAAAGGAGGTGGTGTAGTTGGGGCTGGAGATTATGGAAAAGAGTGAGCTGGACAGTGGATCTAGGACATACAGTTTGCTGCACTGTTGAGAGCTTTTATTTGTAGAAAGGGAATTCATTCTACTGAGCAGAAAGAGATTAATTAGGACACAAAGAGAGAGAGGGCTGAAAAACAGATTCTAACCTCAGAGAATGACTGTTAAAATCCACCACCCAACAGATTCCAAAGAAGCTGTTTTTTCTAGCACCTGAGGAGACTGTGGATCAGGAAGGCACTGACTTTGGAAGCCACCTGCCAAACCTAAAAAAAATGCTGCCTTCACTGGCCACGATCCATGCCAAAAATAAATAAATAAATAAATAAATAAATAAATAATAATAATAATAAAAATGGAAGCCACATGCTGTGATCTCCTTCTAGTAGCTCAATTTCAAATTATAGACTTGGACTTATGCATCCCAAAACAAATCTGGGCCCCCGGCCACAAGAGAATCGTTAGAAATCTTAATTGCAGTTTTGAGCTTTAAAATTTGTCTTGAAAAGAAATCCTAGAAAGCACTTGAACTCAATGTTTAATGAAGCAATCTAAAGACCCGGGAAGCATCACCAAGGAATTCAATAATAAAAGTTAGGTTTACGACTATTTTAGGGTCCATTTATATATTTGTTGGGGTGACTGTAGTAGCACCTAAAGGAAGTTGTTCCACACAATGGAAGTTATTTTTAGATTATGTAATAGACATAGGAAGCTAAGTTTGCAACAGATACTAAGGACTATGTGTACATTAGTTCTGATAGAGACCTAAACATGTTGGTCTATAAACAATAGCTCAATATAATAGTAGATGATTTACTTATTTTAACAGACCAGGATAGTTCCAGATTTATAGGAACTCTGCAGTTTCCCATATGTGTGTCCTCTGGTCCCTCATGTGTTATTTCCATCTCAGCCCAACTGAAGAGAGAAAGAGATGGAGAAGCACATGTTGGAAAGATTTATGGGCTGGAAAGACTTGGGAGGGGCAGAGAAGTTTTGCTCATAAAGTATTGCTTAGAAATCACTGATTTGGCCACACTAACTGCAAGGGAGATTGGCACATTAGGTTTAGCAATGTGTGTGGAAAAAAAATGGAAATGGATTTCGATAAATTTAGTAATCTCTGCCAAAATATAAAGAAGGATTTGTGCAGTTGGCCATTTCAAGCACGGTTTAGTGGACAACATGAAGGCTGCAGTGAAGAGCTTAGGAAAGGCTGGAAATGCATAATTAGTAGTAAATATATGACTATAAATAAATTTACAGATGAACCCAACAAGAATAGGGCTTACGATGGGCACTATCATCAGCTAGAATTATAAAGCATTTAAAACTTATGTAAACTATTAAAGAATCACAACTCGTACAATTAAAAATCCGTGATTACTAATGGTACAATGAAATTTATAAAACACTACACAGTGTTTTGTTTGAGCCTAAAGACAGTTTTCAGATGACTCTGGCTGGGTTGACTTTTGTTGGGTGAAGAGCCTAAGAAGAGAAATGGTAGGCAGGACCCTGAGATCATGACCTGAGCTAAAACCAAGAGTTGTGCCCTCGGGAACATAGGGCGTCTAAACTGGCCAATATCCATTGAGAAAAGGAAGACATTTATAAGGAGTCCCTCACAAATAAAAGTAACAGAATCAGATTAGCAAGCAGATTCTTCCAGGGTTTTTTTTTTTTTTTTAAGTAGGCTCCATGCCCATTGTGGTGCCCAGTGTGGGGCTTGAACTCACGACCCTAAGGTCAAGACCTGAGCTGAGATCAAGATTCAAATGCTTAACTGACTGAACCACCCAGGTGTCCCCAGATTCGTCCATTCTTTTATTTATTTATTTTTTTCTGCTTTCTTTTTAAAAAAATTTTTTATTAACATGTAATGTATTATTTGTTGCAGGGGTACAGGTCTGTGATTCATCAGTCTTTGTGTTTACTTCTATAACAAAATTTCTTACTGCATATTTTCAAGTACTTAATTTGTCATTTTGCTTGTGATTTTTTACTTTTACCAGTTTTTTTTTAAGAACCAAAGCATTTATTTATTCTATTATACAGTTATTCTGTGTTTAAATTTACTACATTTTGCTTTAATTTGTATTAATTTCCTTTTGGTATCATTAGTTTTAGTTTTATATTTTCCTTCACATTTTTAGTTCAATTCTTAATTTGTTAATTTTCATGTTCTTATTAATGACTATTTCATGCTACAACTTTTCTTCAGGTACTGTAGTAGTTGTGCTCCATAGGTTTTTCTATGTAGTATTTTCATTATCATCATTTCCTTAGAATTCCTTTCTGATTTAAAACATTATTTAAGAGGGAAATACAGCTCTTTATTTTAATCGTCCAAGTTGAAGAAACTTTTTTGTTTTCTATTATTTTATTTCTCTTGTGGTCAGAGAATATTGTTATGTTATTTATACTATAGGGATTTATTAAGGTTTCTTTTTTACTTGATATATTATTAGTTTATATAAATATTCCTTGGAATCTTGAAGCAAAGTCTTGTTTTCTCTTATCATAATAAAATTTTCTAGATAAACCCATTACACTGCATACTTTTTTGCTTTGGATCATCCATAGTCTTTTTTATTTCCTCTGCTTGATTTAACTTGACCCCAGAGGGGTTAAGAAAATTTAAAATTTGTGTTATTACTATCAGTTTCTTCTTGAATCTCCTATAATGTGTTTCCTAATACTGCTGCTCATTTGTTGCATAGATATTTCTAATAGTCATATCATTTTCTTGCATCAAGTCTTTTGGTGCTAGAAAATATCCATTTTTAGATACTTCAGTGTGAGTATGCTGGTAACTCATTATTTATGTTTCATTTAAATACCGCCATTATATATTTTCTTATTCACCATTGCTCAACTTAAAATTTTTGCTTTTTTCATTATTTTGTTTTAGTGTGTCTACCAAAGAATTGGGTTTTGTTCTTGGATCTAACCTGAGACTCTTCATATTTTAATTGGTAAATGTTATGGACTGAATGATGTGTGCCCCCCCCATTCATATGTTGAAGCCTTAACCCCCAACATGATGGTATTAGCAGATAGAGGCTTTGGAAGGTAACTAGGTTTAGATGAAGTCATGAGGGGGAATCTCCATGATGGAATTAGTGCTTTTTGGACAAAAATACAAGCAGAAAGAAGACAGTCCTCTGCAAGCCAGGAAGAGAGCCCTCACTAGGAACCCAATCGGCCAACATCTTGATCTTGGACTTCCCAGCCACCAGACTGTGAGAAATAAATAACTATTTATTTAGATATTTACTACTCAGTCTATAGTATTTTGTTATAGCAGTTTGAGCAGACTAAGACATTTTTTATTATGTTTACTTTTATTATATTTACTGATATGATAAATATGTTTGCTGTTAGTTCTGTCATACTCCTTTATATTATATTTTCAATTTATGTGTATATATATATGTGTGTGTACATGCATGTATGAGTAATGCATCAAAATATAAAATATTTTCCATTTAGTCTCTCTTGTAAAATTTGTAATCTGTTCTAGTGATAATTTCTATGCATATTTTTTACATTTATTTCATTTTTCTCTGTTTGGCTTATATCTTACATCATTAGCTTTCCCCTTTTTGATCCTTTTATTTCACTACCTGATTTAGGAAGACAGATTCTTCTCTTCAAGGTTTAGCTTTTTATTCTAAATTATGCTTACTACTTGATTTGTCAGTTTTAAATATCACTGAACATTTACCCTTGCACCGATGAATAAGCTTCTTCTGCTATCCATTGATTCTGTCATTGTTGGGCTGTATAACATTTTTTCTTTAATTGTCAGTTAAGTTCCTTTATGTTTCTTATACTTCTACAATTCAGTAGAATCAGTGTAAAGTAAATGAAAATAAAATCAGACATGCTGTGTGGCCACTTAATCCCTCTGAGCCTCAGTTTCCTCAGTAGTCAGATGGAGCACTCAGCTCCTTTAATGTGTTGACATGAGGATTAAGTGAGGCTTCTGGAGAAGAAAATGGTTCAATATTTAGCAGGCTAAACAAATCTTAGTTCCTCATTCATTCTAAATTACTGACTATAAGCCCTAGTAGATTCACTTTACAAGGATTTATTCCTTAATAGCATAAATTTCGGCATATAAACAAAAGTGATTGAATATATATTTATTCAAATTTGTGATGTAGTATATCACAGCCAAATATTTTCTTGTCCCTAATATTCTTGTTTCTCAGAACACAGCATATATGTTAGCACATTTTAGTTATACCTAAAATTTTTTAAAAACCCAGTTACATGAGAAAATACTGGAAGGACATTTCAGAGTTATATGCACCAAGGTAATCATTAAGTTCACAAAGATGCTATCACACTGTTTCCCCTGTATTATTTGTTACTCTGTTCTGCAATATATCTTTTATTAAATTCAATAAATTCTGATTTGTTGGAGTCAAATATAGTTCTAATTTTTCCTGATCTATTTTGCTACTCCTGGCTTAGCTTTTATTCTAATTCAAATTCTTGTATCTCCTCAAAGTGAAGTGAGAGCCTTTTTCAATATCAAGTTAAAAGATCACTAAATGAAAAGTAACTCACAGAACAGTCTTATGGACCATAATAAAGTTTTCCTTTGTAAATCACATTAACATTGTCTTTCGATAAAAGGCTTATGCAGCACTGCCTGTTTCCATGTTGTCTGTGTCTCCTCTCAGTAGGAAGAGAGTATTTCTGCTCCATTGTCCTGTCATGTGACTTATTTGCATCTGTCACTTCCACTATGTTTGCTCTTTTCCCTCTACCATGACAAAAGCATGACCCAAATAGGGGCTCCTCCTACAGCTTGGGACCTGTACTGGTAGGATGTTGCCATGGTAGCTGAGGCACCATCACCTTTATATAATGTGAACAAGAAATAAACGTTTGTTGCAAATCACTGAGATGGATCAGAAAACCTGATACAGCTCCTATAAACATAGAGCATCAGCTGTCTATGCAGTGCTGAAATTCCTATCTAGTAATTGAGTGTTAGTTCTTGTAACAAGACCAAATTGGGGATTTGGTATCACTGTATGTGTTTCCCTCAAGTCACACATCGAGAAACTCCCCCATGTGGCCTATAATCACTCATAAAATGTATACTTTCCTTGTCTCAGTATACTCTGAATCTGGAGATGACTCTAAATGCAACCACTTCTGACCTTCTACCATGTTCTATTTTAGCTCCACCATTTTAACTCCTTGTGTCTTTAGGGGTACACACATTTGAAGATCTTGGAGCCATGCTCTTGCTGGCATGAGGTGAAGGAGGTAATAATCCCATCATTCTTTCTTATGATCAGCCTTAGTCTGGCAGATACACTTTCAAAAAAATACCTCTTCAAAATATCCTTTATCTCTTTCCATTCTGACCTGTTTTTATATCCTTTATCATGTTGAAGAGTCCAAGGGTCACAGAACCAGTTCCTGAAATATTCCCTTGTAATTTCTGCATATAGCAAACTCTCTCAAACTCATTTTGGGAATGAACAACTATCATACTGGCACTTCAGCTGAAACCAGTGCAGGGACAGTCTTGCCTTAAAATCCATTTTATGTGAATAGAAAGTGATGATGCACTTCATTTCCAAACTGAGATATTGTCAGCATTTTTAATTTGAATTTTGATCCACCAATTTTAGTTAGAAAATATCTACAAGCATCCAAATAAGAAAATCTTCCAGAATAATTTATCCAGGATGTATCACAGTAATTAAAAAAATATATTTGGAATATGAAGCAATTTATTTTTATTTAACCATATGCGGCTTAAAAGTTTACAAAAACTACCAAGCTATGGGTGAGCATAGTATATATACTGAAATATGCATCTTGTGAGAGTCTTAGAGTACTTGGCCTCTCTCTTTCAATCTTCTCGCAAATCAAGGTGGCAAGAAAAAGCATAAGGAAACACAATTGTTACGCTTAATCAAATGATTTCCAAATATCTTTTTTAATGAAAAGATCTGACTATTATCATTTAACTATAAAATAATAATCACTTAGGAGAAAGCTACAGAAAACAGAAAAAGACACTGCCACTAATTTAGCTAATAATATGTTATTTTGGTATATTTATCTTCCATATCGTCTTAAGATATTTCAAAGAGTTAACACCATCCCATATATTTAAATATGTTTCATTTTATATCCTCATTAAAAAAATTAAACATTTAACTACACGTCTTCTTTTACTTCTTTGCAGCTTTGTAAGCATCAGTTGGAAAAGTTGTGCACTAGCCATCCACTATCAGTGGCCTCTGTTTATTTAGCTGTTTCTTAATTTGATCACATTTCACCTTTAAAAAATCTTATTTACTATTTATGTCTACCATCCCCAACACAGATTTGTAAAAAACTGCAGAATATTATCTATATAAAATTACAAATCTTAAATCCATCAGAAAAACATCAACTAGAAATGGAACCATAAACATCTGATTTTGAGAAATTCCCAGAAGTATTAAAAGAGTTCAATACAGAAGCAAAGGATAAGATCACTATAGAAGCAAAGATGCACAAAGGCCTGGGCATAAATATATGCAAGAGAACACTGTACAAAGGTAGAAGATAGAGCAACCAAAGTCCAGAGGAGGTATGACCTATGGAAATCTCCAGCAGATATGTCCCAGGATAGGGAAGCTGTTCCGTTCCTTTTCTTTCTCTGCCCAAGGGCTATGGATGTTGGAACCAGAGTCTGATCAGTTTCCCAGGTAATCACACACTCCAGAAAGAGAGAGAAACTGTACGTCCAGAATATATATCATGCGCAGCAACATATCTAGCCCCTTTCCTCCAGTACCTTGAGCAGATGCTCAAGCAATGCATTTCATGTACAAAGATAATCAGACACATTTCTTCAAACAAAAATTAAAATCTGAGAAAGTAATATGGCTAAAAGAAAATTTGAAATTAAGTACAATTTCATATGCTGAGAAGAATTTTATATAATTTTATACATAATAGACGTACATAAAAATAATTGTATGTTATGAAATAGGACCAATTAGGACTAAGAGGAGATCTTGGAAATTCAAAATCAATTTGTAATAAACTAAAACAAAGCAAACAAAACTTTGGTAAATAAAAAGGGAGATACATGTGAAAAGTGAATAAAACAAGGGATTAACACTAAAGAAATAGGATATAGAAAGCATGAGTCAAAAGTTAGGACACAGAAAATAGATCTAAAGGGTCCGTCCAATTTCGTCTACAAGAAGTGAGTTCTAGAGTGTGAGAAAAGAGAATGAATCGAACACAGGAAGAATGGAAAGCAGAAGGGAAGGGACGGAGGGAGGGAGAGAGGACGGAAAAAATAGAGCATTCTTGAGAGCAGAATTGAAGTCAATCGTCCGTCTGCTATAGGCTCACCAAGTGCCAAGAAGAATGAGTGAAAATAAAATAAATAACAACAACAAGAATATTAATAATAATTAATAATAGCTAGCTACAACCTGAAGTAATTCTGAACTCCAAGTTAAATCCCAAACACTTTGGATCTGACCATACAAAAAAGATAATGAATTTTCATCATATTTCTCATTAGTAACCCACGGATCCAGAAGAAGAAAAATTAGCAATACTTTTAAGTTCTAAAGGAATATCCCGTGTTCTTTTAACCAACTGCTCAAGCACAGTGGGAAAAAAAGAAGTTGAAAAGGTAATGACTCTGTAAACAAACTTAAAACCTTTAAATACTTTCTGATTTAAAAAAAAATACATGGGCCAGTAAAATAGTTTATCACCATACACCTACTATAATGGACAAAATGACAACACCAAATGCTGGCGAGGCTGTCGAGCAACAAGAACTCTCATTCACTGCTGGTGGGAATATAAAATGGTAGTCATTTTGGAACAGTTTGGTGGTTTCACACCAACTAAACATACTTCTGCCAAATGATCTAGCAATCGCACTTCTTTGTATTTACCAAAAGTGGTTGAAAACTTATATCCTGAGGAAGTCCTCTGCTTTTGATGTCTCATGTGATTAGATTAGGCCCAGTTGGGTAATCCAGGATAATCTTATTTTAAGGTCCATTACCTTAATTACATTGGAAAATCCCTTTGTCCATGTAATTTAACACATTCACAGGTTCAGGAGATTAAGACCTGGGCATCTTTAGGGGGCTATTATTCTGCCGACCACAGTCTACCCTCAGGCCTATAGGTTCCACATCCAACCCACACACAGAGTACAGTCACTCCACCTAAAAATTGCATTTAAGTATCATCAATTCAAATTACCCAAGTCTCAACATCTAAGCCACTGAAACCATGTGTGGATGAGTCATTGCTGGGAGGCCATTATTCCATCTACTACATTTCTTCACTCATGAATCTTACAATTCAGATGGGAAAACAGACACTGGATCAATAATTCTAAAAAACAAGTATGCTAACAGTTTATATGGAAGCATAAATTAGAAAGGTCTAATATAATATGGGGAGTGACAGAAAACAAAGTAAGTTTACCTCCAGTATCTGAGACCTAAAAGAACAGTAGATATAGCTAAGTGAAGTGGCCAGGTAAAATAGTAATGGGTTGGGGAAAAGATAGAGGTGCAGGGCATCCAATAAGAAGGCTGTTTTAGTAAACCAGGTAAGAGTGGGCATTAACTTGTGGTAGCATAAGTAGGAATACAGAACGGTAGATATTTAAGATTTGGAACTATATGTAGAAACTACATATAATTTATTGATTATAGGTTGGGGAGTGAGTCTAAGGACGAGTAAGAGTCAACATGACCTCCAAAATCTGACATAAGCAGCAGATGACAGAAGTACAAATTTCTGCACAAGGGTTCAAGAGATGATGAGATCCATTTGGGGAATTTTTGAGATTTGAGACCTCTGTAAGACATCCAAAGGAAGATATGAGATAGGCAGGTGGTTAAACAGGTCTGAGGCTTGCCTGCAAGAGGGGTCTTTGCTGGAGATTGGATTTGGGATCATACTAGAAGTGACAATTAAAAACACAAGAAGATGCATAAAATAAACACAAAATGAAATAGCGATGATTTCAATGACCCTGAAAGAGTCTTTAGAATAAAAAGAAAGGAAAGCAGAGGACAAGCATTCAAGGAACACCAATATATAAAGACACTAAACAATGGGCACCTGGGTGGCTCATGCAGTTGAGGGACTGACTCTTGGTTTCAGCTCAGGTCATGATCTTAGGGTCATGAACTCAGGTCATCATGTAGGGCTCCATGCTCAGGACAGGATCTGCTTAAGACTCTCTCTCTCTCTCCCTCTGTCCCTCCCCCGCCCCCCATCCCCAAGCTCACTCACTCTCTCTCAAATAATAAAAAATCTTTAAAGAATAAAAATACACTAAAGGAGGAGATAAGAAAATGTGTTACGATGAAAAACAGCGCTTGAAATTGACACAGAATTTGAGTTGGCATAAACAAGAAAATACATGCTAAGTAAGGGGCCAACATGTGGAATTTGTTATTATTGAACTGACAGTGGACATGAGGGTGTGTTAGGAGTTGAAACAAGCATGAATATTAAATAAGGAATGGTTCCAAATTCCAGAGTTTGTTTTTGACTTGGTAAATAATTAGGCAAAAAGTATAGGATCCTCACATACAAAATACAGTGAAAATTAATGTTTACTATTTAGATTAATTTGACAGGTAATAATAAAGGTCTGGGTTTATGTAAGAGATGTACAGTGTCAACAGGACAGTTCATGTTTTTCTTTTCATACTTTTCCAACAAAAATAATATTGTTAATTTGTCACTTTGATGTACATCATTATATATAAAAGACAGTCTCAATCTCTTAAACCTAAAATTGTAGTGAATGTTCAATTACTAAATTTTCTGAGGATTAATTCTCCTCATAAATAAATCAAGTATTGAACATAGAGGTAATCTGAAAGATTTTATATAGGGTAATTAGCAAAGTTTCCTATAAAGAAAATGAATTTATGGTAGCTCCCTCTGTGGAAGTCTGAGTTTCTAACTATTGCATTTTTGCCCTGAGAACAGGACAATAGATCTTCAAACAACAGCAATAATGATGAGTTCTGCTAACTGGTTTCTGCCAAGCCTTGCTTTATTTCAAAATTCTTCCTGATTACATAAAGTTCTTCACAGGATGAGCCATCTGGCAATTTCTCTGAATTTCTCACTGGGTTGATGGCAGAAAATAAGAACAGAGCCAATTCTCAGAGAACACAAAGGAAGCATGTCTAGATTGCCATGGCAGATTTTTACATCAATGCCAAGAATCTCTGCATAGATGCCAGGTAGGATATTACCACTGAAATCTGATTTAACTATCGAGGGACATCCGACACCGAGCTTACTAATTATGCCTTTGCTAATTGAAATTTGCAAATCGCCATCATCTGCATAATTAAAAAACATCTCAACCATGTACTGATTTGCAAAAACAAAATATTGATATTGATATATGTATTATTAAATTTGTGGTAAACTTATTTTAGGAAATAAAAACATAGGATGATTAATTTTATCAATCTAATGTAGGGTTTTTAAAAAACATTTTATTTATTTATTTGAGAGGGGAGGGATGGAGCAGAGTGAGAGGGAGAGAGAGAATCTCAAGCAGACTCCACGTTGAGCATGGAGCCCAACGTGGGGCTCCATCCCATGTCCCTGAGATCATGACCTGAGCCGAAATCAAGAGTTGGTCACTTAACTGACTGAGCCACCCAGGCACTCCTCTAATGTAGGTTTGAACAAGCATAACACAATGGCAATATAAGAATAGGCATAAAATGGTATTTGTTGCAAATAAGAAAGCTCCTTCATTTTTAGATGGATTTCTACAAAAAAATGACAATGAAAATATGAACTTTTTAAAATTTCAAATGGAATATAATTTATACTTCATCCCAACCCCATAAACCTCCTAATAATAGATAAATAGCAATAATCCATTTTTATCACCAATTAAAGTGTTAAGTTGTAGTAGCTATGTTTTATTTTGTTTTGTTGTTTGTGCATGTATCTGTTAAAGCCTACTATGGATCAGGTTTAGGAAACTGCTAGAAATACAAAGAGTAATGAAACAGATTCCAACTCTAGGAATTGTCAGAAACTAACATGGAAGATGGAGAGATAAATAACGTACATAAAATATTAGACTTTTTCCATCTGTGGAGGAAAATACGTTTATAGTATAATTTTCTTCAATCTTAATTAGACATGTCTTTTAACAGGCAGTGTTCATTAGATTTGACGAAATCCTTAGTTTCTTAGCTGTGGAGTTTCTTGAATGTACATATTCTGCCACACATGCATTCAACCACACCCAGAGCTCTTTGAGACCAACTGTTGTAACATAGAGTTGATGCTCAATTAATGATTCTCCAATGAATATTCATAAATGAAAGCAGCTTTTTTTTTTAAGGTAAATTACCTGCTTCACTTACTAATTTCATGCAATTCTGTGTTACCATTTCATGACAGTATGGGGAGAGCTACGAGTAATACTAGCTGTGAACTTCAGAATCCAGCTTGATCATTACTGTCAAGGGTACTTTCTACTTCTCCCTGCCACCTCCAGGGGGTAGCGAGGGGGTGCCTTTGTGATCCCAGATGGTTGCAGCAGTTCTAGGAATTATATTAACATATGAAAAATTCAAAGTCAATGAACTATTTGTCATATTGTTTCATTTTAGGAATAAGTAAACTTTTCCAGAAGCCCCTGCTCCGATGTCCTTTCATGTCTTATTTATTGGTCAGGATTTTGTCCTCTTCTGCAACCCTAAGCCACTCACTCATGGGGCTTTGGTTTACCTCAGTGACCTGAATTCTCAATTCGGGATGATATGGATGTTTGAGATTCAATCACTCTGACTCATTCAGAGTTAAATTTTAATCATTTTGATTCATTCAGAGATTTGAAGGCTAAGAATTTTCATGATAAGAAATTCATTCTAACAGAGAACTGGTGTGCACAAACTTGGCAGAACGTTCATGTTTAAACATCGTAGGATATGGCTTGCATTTGGATACAACATAGTGCATATTATTTGTTGAATCCACTAGCACAGTTTTCCCCCGAGGATGCCTCTGGAAGAAAAAAGTGAGGGAGGGGTCCAAACACCATTGTCTTTAAGATGGGGCTTTAGGTACTGAGAACATTGAGGGACCATCGATTAAAGTCGCATAAAGTTTTGATGGACAGTATTTTCCAATGCAGACATTTTGAAACCTATTGGATAACGAAGGAGAAATTTTGCAGCAGAAACAGCAGAGATCCATGTGATCATTGCTGATAGGAAAAAAAAAAAAAAACCCACATTGCCTATGGTAGTATATGTGTACAACACTTAGAAGATTGATTGCACAGTTTGAAAATTCAGGAAATTTGGTAGCTACAAGCAAAGCCAGAAAAAATATTGATTATTTTATTAATAAAGTATTTTATCTCTCTTTAGCTTGGAAAAAATATGAGCTATAAAGGACAATTAATGAAGCACCTTTTTAGGGATTGGCAATGAACTTGGTTTTGGAAATACGGGCATTATTGTGTCATTTAGACATTTAATTGTTTAATCATCTAATATAATAAAGGCTTAAAAATGACTGTAATTCATGACATTTCCTAACATTTATTTTAAAAGTGTGTATTCTAGGTAACATGATTGCTAATTTTTTTTTCAGTATATGAAAGAAATTCTCCTAAACTCAGACACACATAAAAACTTAATGTTTACCATATGGTGTATCAAAGATAACATTTCTTCCTAGTTGTTTGACAAACAGGATTCTATTTCACTTCTTTTCAAGATGGAATTTCTTCCTTGATGTTAGGCATAACTCAGTTGATTGTATATCATATGACTGAAATAACTGTTAATAACTTTATATAACTGTTTTTTTTCATGAACAGCCCAAACCTATTAAAATATGCATCTATATTTTTAAAGTGCACATATGCAATATTGATTTCAGAATCACAGTTTCTTACTCGAACAAGAATTTAATTTCATCTAAGTCTTAATGCTGGCCTCACTAAATCCTTGGTTGATTGGAGTAAATTTGTTTATGGAAACACTGTCTTTATCTCACTCGCTAAAACCAGTTTATATTAACTTGGGGATTTATTCATGGTGTCTCGCTGTGTTCTTCTTTTTCTTCTTTCTCAACTGCAACCTCTGAGGGGCTAGACCCCGTTCGCCATCGTTGAAGAATTAAAAATGAGAAAATACAGGGAGACTTTTCCTTACTAATAATACTCTGGTTGTTTTCCCTCATTCCCCTCTTGTCCCTCTTAGATTTAATTATTCCCACTGTTGCCCAAATAGCCTTGTAACGCGGGCACACCCTTTCCCCATACTCTCTCCAAAGTTCCTACCGAAGCTTCATATTCTCCCTGTTGTTTATCTTGTTTCTCTCACCTGCTCACAGAGCTGAAGACTCCAGCCTTTGGGTGATTCTCTAAAGGTCCTAAGCACATTTTCACCTCGAGATTTTTGAATCTGCTATTGGCCCGCTATCACTCCGCTGTCATATGACCCTTCACTCGTTTTATTCATGTTTCTGTCCCGCTGCCTTCTCCTCAGAAAGAACTCTTTGATCCTTTATAGTAGCCATGCCTACCGTTATGGTCCTCCTTATTCTTTATCATCATTGTCCTAGCATTTAATTAATATTACACTGTGAAATTATTAACCCATTTACTTTTCTCTTTCCGACTAGAATATGTTCTGTGAGGTTGGAATTTTTATATGTCTAGTACACTGCTATATCTCTAGCAACCGGAAACAATATCCAACATACAAAATACATCTGGGGGTAGTATATGATGAACTCAAAGGGACATATGCTCCGTTCTGGGAGCTAAAAATAGCTAGTGGGGTCAATAGGCATTGTGTTGCTACCGTAACAAAATACCACCAACTGGGGGGCTTAAACAACAGAAGTTTATTTTCTCGGGGCACCTGGGTGGCTTGGTTGGTTAAACATCTGACTCTTGATTGTGGCTCAGGCCATAATCTGAGGGTCGTGAGATGGAGCTCGGCATCATGCTCTACATTGAGCAGGGAGACTGCCTGAGATTCTCTCTCCCATGCCTCCCCCCCACACTGCTCATGCGCACATGTTCTCTCTCTAAAAATAAAATAATAAAGTAAAATAAATAAGATAAAATGAAATAAAATAAAATAAAATTTATTTTCTCACAGTTCTGGAGTCGAGAAGTTCAAAATCCAGTTGTTGGAAAATTCATTTTCCTGTGAAGACTCTCTTCCTGACTTGCAGACAGCTGTCTTCCTGCTATTTTTCTCACATGGTCTTTGTGTGTGCTGAGAAATAGATCTTAAGAGCCTCTGCCTTTCCTTACAAAGGTACCAGTCTTAAGGGAGTAGGACCCCACCCTTATGATCTCATTTAACTTTACCTTCTTAAAGGCACTATCTCCAAATATAGTCACATTGTGGGGTTAGGACTTCAACATATGAATTCTGGGGGAAATGCAATTCAGTCCATAAGAAGTAGTAAAAAAGATTGGAAAAAAGGACTCTTATTTCATACTAGAAGGTTCGAATTTTACCTTAGGTGTTTCTCTATGATTCATATCACTATGTTTACTAGATCAATTACTAATCTACTTGATTTCTTTGACACCAAGGCTTTTTCCCCTATTTTCCTTTTTTTATTTTTTTTCTTTTATTACAAGCCTCACATAACTTTTGTAGTGTTAAGTTTAAGACATGAAATACTCTGTTATCTTTAAGAAAGGTCATGTGAATTATAAATCTTAAGTATTTGAAATGTGTGGCTTAATTCCTTTGGAAAAGTTGTGCTCTTCTTGCTACTTACCATTTTTATGGTTAAATATGACAGATGAAGTGTTTGATCTGGGTGGAAGCCATTTCAAATTAATAACTAAAATAAGAGATAAAAGAGTACCACCTTTCAGTTATAAGATGAATGAGTTCTGAAGATCTAACGGGTACCATAGACACTATTGCTGGGATTGCTGTATTTTATAATTGAAATTTGCTAAAAGAGTCTAACTCAAATGTTCTTAACAAAGAAAAAAGTAAATATGTGAAGTAATAGATGTGTTAATTAACTTGATAGGGGGATCTTTCCACAGTATATGCATGTATCAAATCATCATGTGGTATAGTTTAAATACCTTACAATTGTATTTGTCAGTTACACCTCAACAAAGCTGGAGACATATTTTAAAAGCATAATAAACTAAAATAGGAGAATAAAATTTGGGATAATTGTAACTGCGTCACATGTATACACTGAAGAGAAATATTAAGTAGCTCCGGGATGACTTATAAGTTGTGCAATCCTGAGTTGTTCTCAACTCTGTCACATTTAATGCTCCTTAGACTAAAAGAAAATGTTTACAGAATAAAACTTACCAATATATATATAATTTTAGGGAAATCAACATTATGTCCAAATTATGACATAAAAGAAAAAGGAAAAAAACTTATAAAAAGGATTGTGTTTTCAATATGTAAATGCTAGACAACTCTACACAAGGAATGATAACGAAGATCACAGAGGCTTGCACTTATACAACATATTACTGTAAATGCAACAGCTATAAATACGCTATTATACAGACACGTTTTATTCCAGAATCAACAACATTCGTGGCATCAAATCATTTTTCCAAGTGGCCAATACTTCTCAATAAAGTTCTAATGAAATGAATTATACTTTTCTCTCTATTTGCATGGTGTTTGCATTCTTGGAAAGCTCAGAGTACATAAAGCTATGCACAAATGTTTTCTGTTTATGTGTAAAATGGAGTTATTTCCAAGCTTGGATAATTATCAAGATGCGTTTCACCTATATGACATTCTAAAATCAAGAAAGACACAGGATGAAATTTAATTGCATAGAACCATCCTAGGCACGGCCGGAAAATATCATACCTGGCCCACATCCACTGAACGTCAGTAGCACGCCTTAATCATCTTTATAGCCTAAAATGCCCTCAGACATTTGCAAAGTATCTGCTTATTATAAAAGGGGGACCTGCCATCTCTCTCAATCTCAGCAGCTGAAAAACCACTGAAATGAAGTCACTAAAGTATCCAAATGAACTTTTTCATGTAGGCCATACCAGTCTTCTGAAAGAGCCATTTCTAACAGTTCTGATTAACTTGTCATTATAATTCTTAAATGCATGTCATCACTCATTTAAGAAACATTTATTAAGCACCTAATACTCTATTAGTCCATGGGAATACAAAAAAGGGCTCCCCAAAAACCAAAACCAATAAAAAAAAACCTGTTCTTTTAATGAGGGTTACAATCTATTAAAGTGCAGAGACTCTTGCCTTCTTTCTTTTCTTTTTTTTTTTTTAAGATTTTATTTATTTATTTGAGAGAAAGAATGAGAGGGAGGGAGAGAGCACATGAGAGGGGGGAGAGTCAGAGGGAGAAGCAGGCTCCCCACAGGACTCGATCCCGCGACTCCAGGATCATGACCTGAGCCCAAGGCAGTCGCTTAACCAACTGAGCCACCCAGGTGCCTGGCTTCTAACTTTCATTAAAAGCTCCCAAAGCAACAACTATTCAACATAGTTCACACAGTTTTTACTCATGCTGCCAACCTTCTATCCCTACCCTCAAACTCCCCAAACTGTCATCTAGCAAATAAACTCAGGGTAGAAGTAATTACAATGGAGTCTAGTTTTAGTGGCTACCCTGGAAGGTAGATCAGCCAGTGGAATAAAAGGATCGATTTTTAAGTGAGTTATATTGAGGTTTAATTTACACACAATGAAATTCACTGTTTTAAAGCAGACAGTTCCATGAATTTGGATAAATATATATACAGTCAGGTAACTACCAAAATAAGCAGAATATTTACCAATCACCTTAAATTCTCTCATGGCCCTTGGCAATCAATCTCCTCCAAAAACTAGCTCCTGATAACCGCTACTTTGTTTTCTGTTGTATAGTGTCTATTCCAGAAAGTCATATGAATGGAATAATGCATTAGGTAGCATTCTGTTTTTGGCTTCTTACATTTAGCATTAATCATTTGAGATTCATTAATTTTGCTGCATTTATCAGTAGTTCATTCATTTTTTATTTCAAGTAGTTTCCCATTTTACAGCCAGGAATGAGACTGTTCGGTAGTGTGGTAGCTGTACATCTACCTTTCTAAGAAATTGCTTGCAAATTTTACAAAGTGAAGATGGATTTTGCACTCTGGCCAGCAATATATGCAGTATCACGTTGCTCCACAATCTTGCCAGGATGCGATCTGGTTAGTCTTTTTAATTTTGCCATTGTCCTATGTATTATCATACTTTTGTGATTTTAATTTGCATTTTCCTGATGACCAGTAATGTCAAGAATCCTTTCTTATTGCTTATTGACCATTAACACTTCTGCCTTAGTGAAACATCTGATCCAATCCTTTCCTCTTTGTGTATAACACCCAGTGCTCCATGCATGAATCATGGAACACCACAGCAAAAACTAATGATGTAATGTATGGCGATTAACATAACAAAAAAAATCCTTTCCTCTTTTTTTTTTTTAAATGGGTTGTTTGTCTCTTACTGAGTTGTAAGTGTTCTTTGTGTATTTTGGATACAAGTACATTATAAAATATATGTTTGCAAATATTTTCTCCCAGTATGTGGTCTGCCTATTCATTTTCCTTCTTTTTTTTAAATTTAAATTCAATTAGCCAACTTATAGTATATCATTAGTTTCAGATGCAGGGTTCAATAATTTATAAGTTTCATATAACACCCAGTGCTCATCACATCACGTGCCCTCCTTAATGCCCATCACCCAATTTTCTTAATAGCATCTTTCAAAAAACAGGATATTTTAATTTTGATGGAGCCCAATTTATCATTTTTTCTTGTATTTGTTTTGTGTGTGTGCCTACTTAAGACATATTTGTTCATGCCAAGATCACAGAAATATACTATTATGTTTTCTTCTATAAGAATTGTGGTTTTGACTCTTTCACTTATTTTTATTATCCATTTCAGTTAACTCTTACACATATATGTGCAATAGTATATGTTTATTATTATTATTATCATATAGACCTCCAGTTAGTCTAGCACTATTATTGAAAAGATTCGTCCTTAATTGGTTCACCTCTTTATAACAATGAATGTACTGCATATAGGTGGAGTCTACATCAGGACTATTTATTCTGTTCCAATGATCAATATAGCTACCCTTTCCCCAAAAACACATTATTTTGATCATCATCACTTTGTATTATTTAAATAGTTAAACACATTCAGTGCATATTAAGTATATAATTTTTTGAAATTATTTTGACCATTCTAGGTCCTTCTCATTTACATTTTTTAATAGGTTTGTGTGTAGACGGTGAATTGCATTGATTGATTTTCCAATATTAAAAGTGATTTCTAGAAAAACTCCACTGGGCGACATTTTAGCATTCTCTGAGAATACTGCTAAGTTTGATTTGCTAACATTCTCTTAAGAATATTTTTGTTCATTCATGGAGGATGCTGGTTTGTAGTTTTCTTTCCTTGTAATATCTTTGTCTGGCTTGGCTATTGAGGTAATGCTAGCTTCATAAAATGAGATGGGAAATTTCTGTCTTCCTCAAATTTCTGTTAGATTGTATAGAATTGATATTTCTTTCTTAAATATCAGTAGAACTTTGCCAAATAAGCCATCTGAATCTGACTCTCGAATTTTCTTTGTGAAAATATATATACGATGTAGACAGATAACTTATTTCTTCCAGACTGATATCTGTGATCCTTGTTAGCTTAGGTATTTTAAGAAATTTAGAGATTTTATTTAAGTTGTCAAATTTATTGGCATAAAGCTTTGCATAATATTTTTTATTATACTGGCAATGTGTATAGAATCTGTAGTGAGGTTTTTTTTTTCCCTTCTTTGTTCTTTATGTTATCATTTTTGTCTTTTCTATTTTTTTTCTATCAGGATGGCTAAAGCTTTATCAATTATATTATCTTTTTGAAGAACCAGTTTTTGGTTTCACTGATTCAACTGTTCTTGATTTCCTTGACTTTTTTCCACAGGTACATTAACTTTTCTTTTGTTTTCCTCCAGTTCTTTTTTTTAGGTTTTTTTTTTTTTTTAGTCATTTTTTGGTTATTTTTCCCATAATCATAAGTACCTCAAATTGGATATTTGGAAGCTGGTGATAAACCATAACCTCATGAGAGATTTTTTTCCCCCCAGAAGGATTGCTTGTGTGCTTATGTGTTTATTCTCATCATTAGGAAAAATATTCATAACTAAATAACTTGCTACTATGATTTATCCAGATATTGTGAAAGAGACTGACTTCTCTACATTCTCAATAGTTCCTTAAAGATTTCCTTTGCTTTGACTTGGTCAAAATTACATTTTCTTGAAGCAATTTTTAAAGAAGAGTACAAAGTTGAGATGTTTCCTGAGCCCTTATATATCTGGGAATGTTATTTTGCATCTCAGCCTTTACCAGTAAAATTTTTTTCATTGTCTCTGGCTTTTTATGTTGATGAACAATTGCATTCTGCAATCACATTAATTTTGAACCCTTTATCTGTAAGACTGTTATTTCCATCTGAATGCTTTTTGCATTTATTTTCTAGTGGTCTGAAAAATGTCATCAATAGGTAATCCTAAAAAAGGGGTGGGTCCTACAGTCAAGTATTTTGGGGAAATATTGAGTTACATATGCAATGCTAAATATGTTTCATGATTGTAGCTCTTCTAATTGTGCACAGTGAACCTTTAAAGCTTATGTGGCATTTCCCAAACATACTAAACAGCAGGGCCCTTTTGAGTTCATGGAATTTTGAGTATGGGTTCTTCATTCCTACCACGTGCCAACGTCTCCCTGCAAGAGCACTAACCTGTAGTCTGTTAAAAGGATACTATAGAAAACATTCCTCCTAAACCATGGAAGCTAGTACCCTGGACATCTGGTAAGAGTGATACTTAATATCATCAATTACACAAGGTAATTGAATTATAGTGCCACACAGTATTTACCATGTATGGTAAGTTATAAACTTTACCCTGGGTTTCCTTGGGGATGTCTGGGGTTGACCTCATCAGAGGATGCTTCCCATGATAGATGAGATCCAGAGTGGCATAAAAAACCTGAAGCTGCATATCAGCTGTAGCACAAAGTTGAGACATCATATTTTTGAGCAGTGGCTGCCCAGTTTGATAATGTCCAGCAAATTGGTTAACCTCACTTGATAATCATTTGAAAAATACTTCATCAGCATAGAAGGAACCTTAGCAAAATCAGTGGGGCATTCTGGTCCCATTGACATGTTGGTAATGAGTATATCCTAGCACAGAAGGAATGGTATATACCAATTCAGGGGAACATTTTCCATCATTCCAGGAGTTAATAAAGTTGGTGACCTCCCTGAGGAATGGGGAAGATACAGTATAAAGAACTACAATGGTCTCTTTCTTTCAGTCTACTTCCATGGACTGTAAAATGATAATCTTGATGTGGTTAGTCTGTTTGCAGTAAATGCACCCGGCAATCCTTAGGATTCGTGAACCACAGCCAATATTCTAACATCTTCACACCACACCTCATTTTCCAGGCAGCCATGCAGACAACGAAATCCCCAGCGATTAGTTAAAAAGATATTCAGTCCTTCCTCCATCCATGCTTTCAGGGAGAAACACGTCAATATAAACAGGGCTCAATATTCTACCTCTCTGCATGAATCATACCACCGAATGGAGGGGGATCCCAAGGCATTCATTCAGAATTTTGAAGATTACGTTTCATTTTTATTCCTCATATCTCCTAAAAATCTCTTATAGTTCTGCCAGATAATTTGTCAAATAATTTCTCAAGGAATTACCTGACAGTCTGAATTTTTAGCTAGTGTTCTTTGGGGAGCCCTGTGACAGAATGTAAAATATCCCACTAACTTTGTTATAAGTTTTCTGCTGCTGAGCAGCTTTTCTGCACATTTCAACTGGCTAGCATTGGGATAAAGAAAAATTGTGCAAGCAGCTTCTTGCACAAAGCATCTGGTGTTTCTGCATGTAGACCATCAATTATTACAGGATCTCCATCAAATACAAAGTTAGACAAAAATGTTCTGATAAGAAATGCTTATCAACCTTGGAAAAATTGTTCCCCATAAAAATGCTCTACTCAAATCCAAGATTTTAACAGTAAGATCCCCTGCTCTTTAATGCTTTTCTTTGTCTAGATGGATTCCACTGATTTTAAAGTCAAACATAATCAGTTCAACCACTCAGTTGGTTTCTGGATTAAAGGAATCCACAAGTCTTTTAATCAGCTGGTAATTTTCACAAACTTTGATATAATTCTACATTTGTGTTTAACTTTTCTCCCCTGGTGCCAATACACGAGCAAGGTTCATCTGCTTTCGGTAAGCAACTTTCACAAAGTCAGCCACTCTGCACAAGGAATCCCAGGGTGCATCCCAGGAGCAGGGGGTGGGGCCCAGGCAATGTAGAAAATGCATGCTCCACCAGCAATCCTTTCTCGGGGCTTTTTCCTGGCCAATTTGAAATCCTTCTGAGGTAGTGAACTCAGAAACTCCAAAAGGACCCCCCAGCTCTTGGTGAACACGTCCAGGCAGTTGTCCTGGGGCTTGATATTGAAGACAGTACCCAACAGGGACTAGCTGCTGCTGACCCCTCTCTGGCTGGGATCCTGGCTCTGAGGCAGCTTCGCGTCTGGAGCTGACTTTCCCAGCTGTAAGGTCCTACCCCCCCCAATCATCCCCCCCCCCACCCTCCAGCCTTAGCACTGCCGCTCCAGCCTTGATTTCCTTGACTTTTGCTTTTTATTTTCTTTTTCCTGTTAGCTTTGGTTTAAACTGGCTATTGTTTTGCTAACTTCCTAAAGTACAAGTTAAGGTCATTAGGTGAGATCTTACTTTCATTCTAACATAAACATCACTTTAAATTTCCACCTAAGCACTTCTGTAGTTACATTCTACCACACTCAGTTTTCATTTCTCATTAACTTCAGATTTTTTAATTTTATTTTTTTAGTTTCTTCAGTCTTTTCTTCTCTAACCCATTGGCTATTTTAAGGCATGCTGTTTAACTTCCAAATATGTTGGTATTTTCCAAATATCTGTTATTGATTCTGTTGTGGCCAGAAAACACACTTCATTTGATTTTAAAATTGTTGAGATTTTTGTTCTGATCCAGAATATGGTCTATTAGTGAATTTTCTATGTGCAATTTAAAAGAATATGTTTTCTGGTTCTTTGAAAATATCAACAAAATCGTCAAGCTTCTAGCACTACTGACAAAGAAATGAGTAAAGACATAAACTACCAATATCAGGAAAGAAAGAAACAGAGAAACAAAATTACAGAAAAATATCCCTAGCGATACAGATGCAAAATCCTTAACAAAGTATTATCAAATTAAGTATTAACAAATTAAGTGTGGAAATATATAAAAAGAAATATAAGCCTAAGTAGGATTCATTTCAGAGAAGCAATGCTTGACCAATATTTGATAATCAAACAATGCAATCCACCATATTAACAACCTGAATCAGAGAAAACATGATCATATCAATTGGTGGAATAAAAGCACTTGACAAAATTTAAGCCACTCATGATAAAAACTCCCAGATAAAAAGGAATAGAGGGAAACTCCCTCACTTAGAAAAATAGAATCTACAAAAACTCTGTAGGTTACATTCTACTAAATGATGAAAGTTGGAGCACTGTCCCTCTAGGATCTAGGACAAGGTAAGGATGTCTGCTCTCAGCACTTTATTCAACCTAATGCTAGAAGATCTAGCCAGTGCAATAAGACGAGGAAAAAAAAAAAAAAAGAAACAAAAGGCATACATATCAGAAAAGAAGAAACAAAACTATCCTACTGAGAGGAAACATGATTATCTATGTATGAAATCTAAGGAATATATTTTTTAGAAAACCCTCCTAAAACTAATGATTAAATTAAAATGGTAATACTGTGATGGTTAATCTTAGATGTCAACTTGACTAGGCTAAGGAATGCCCAGATAGTCACTAAAATAGTGTTTCTGGGTGTGTCTCTACAGGTGTTTCAGGAAAACATTAACATTTGAATCAGTAGATTGAGTAAAGAAGATTCATCCTCAACAGTGCAGATGGACATCATCCAATTCTTTGAGGAGCTGTATAGAGCAAAAAAGTGAAGGAATTGTCTTGCTCTTGTTGAGCTGAGACTTCCACCTTCCCCTGCCCTGAGACAACAGAGTTCCTACTTCCTGGGCCTCCAGACTCAGGACTCAGACTGATTACACCCCTGGCTTTCCTGGTTCTCCAGTTTGTAGACTGCAGATGTCAGACTGGGATTTCTTAGCCTCCCAAGTCTGTCTGTCTGTTTGTCTGTCTCTCTCCACACACACACACACACACACACACACACACACACACTCACACACACAGATATATAGTAATATATAGTTGTATATAGTTACATAGTTATATATATAGTTACATATATATAGTTACATAGTTATATATATAGATATATAGAGTTACATATCTTTCTATATATAGTCATACATAGTTACATACATAGTTATATATAGTTACATAGTTATATATGTAGTTATATATAGCTATATGTAGTTATATATAGTTACATAGTTATATATAGTTATCCATGTATACACATATAGAGTTATATAGTTTTATATATATAAAACTTCTTTGGAGAACCATGAAAAATAAAATACCATTTTAAATCACTAAAAAATAAAGAAAATGCTTAGGTTTAAATCTAACAAAATATGTATGCTGAAATCTACAAAACGTTGATGAAATAATCAAAGGAGATCTACATAACTAGAGAGACATATTGTGTTCATTATTGGGTGGTCCAACATAACAAAGACGTCAATTCTTTATATATTAATATAAAGTTTTAATGCAATTCCTAACAAAATCCCAGCAAAGCTTTGGGTAGAGATAGAGAAACTTATTTTAAAAATTATATAAAAACGTAAACGGACTAAAACAGTTAAAACAATTGTGAAAAGTAAGAATTAAGAGAGTTGGAACTGGCTACATCATTCAGGATCTATTATGGAGGCACAGAAATCAAGACTTTGTGATATTGGTAGAGGGATAGACACATAGACAGGAATAACAGCATAGAGAACCCAAAACAGACCCATACAAATATGCCCAACTGATTTTTGACAAATGTGCAGAAGCTGTTTAGTGGAAGAAAGATAGCCTTTTCAACAAGTGGTATTGGATCAATTGCACACCCACAGACAAAACATTGAACCTCAACCTATTTCACAACTTACACAAAAATTACCTCAAAATGTGTCATACACTTTAGTGTAAAAACATATAACCATGAAACTCCTTGGTAAAAAATAGAAAATCTTTAAGATCTAGGAGGAGGCAAGTAATTCTTGGACTTGACACCAAAATGGGATGCATTAAAGAAAAAGTTGATGAATAGGGCATCATCAAAATTAAAAATGTTTGGGGGCACCTGGGTGGCTCAGTCATTAAGCGTCTGCCTTCAGCTCAGGTCGTGATCCCAGGGTCCTGGGATCGAGCCACACATCGGGTTCCCTGCTCGGCAGGAAGTCTGCTTCTCCCTCTCCCACTCCCCCTGCTTGTGTTCCCTCTCTTGCTGTGTCTCTCTCTGTCAAATAAATAAATAAAATCTTTTTTAAAAAAATTAAGTGTTTGCTCTACGAAGACCCTATGAAGACAATGAAAAAAATATCTACACATTGAGGGAATATATTTGCAAAACACATGTCCAGCACATATCTGACAAAGGGCTAGTATCCAGAATAAAACACTTTTTTAAAAAGCTATTAAATCCAACGGTGAAAACAACAACAAAAACAACAACAATCCAATTAGAAAATGGGTAAAAGCAATAAACAGTTCTCCATAGAGGATATACAGATGACAAACAAGCATTAGGAGACACAAATTAAAACCACAGGAGGTACCACTGCATGCCTATCAGAATGGCTAAAATAAAAAAATAACACCAGCAAATACTGGCAGAGATCCAGAGCAAGTGGATCACACATACACTGCTTGTGGGAATGTAAATCGATACAGCCACTCTGGGAAACAATTTGGCAGTGTCTTTCACAAACTAGACCTGCACTTGCTGTAAAACCCAGCAATTGCTCTGTGGGCAATTTAACTAGAATAATATTTTATGTTCACATAAAAATTTCAGCATGGTTGTGATAGTATCTTTATTTGTAATAGCCAAAAACTGCTAAAAACCCAATGGGTTAGTGTCTTTCGATGGGCTTATGATTAAACAAATTGTGGTACATCCGTATCATGAAATATTACTCATCAATCCTTCAATCAATAAAAAGAGACTATTCATAAACACAATCTGGATGACTCTCCAGAGAATTATGATGAGTGGGGAAAAAAAAATCCAAACCAGAAAAGTTACATAGTGTATGATGATAACCTTGAAATGGCAAAATTTTAGGAATGCAGAACAGATTACTGGTTGCCAGGGGATAAGAACTGGACACAGAGGAGAGGTGAGCCGTAACTATAGATGGGAATGTATTAATAATGAGCTAAGCTTGTGGTGACTGCAGCATTCTGTACCTTGGCTGTCTGAGAGCAATATGCTTGTAGAGATCTTGT
The DNA here is from genome assembly GCF_003265705.2 of Callorhinus ursinus. NCBI lineage: Eukaryota > Metazoa > Chordata > Mammalia > Carnivora > Otariidae > Callorhinus > Callorhinus ursinus. The sequence continues at coordinate 9,791,258 of NW_027397094.1, read as the reverse complement.
ACTCTAGGTGGACAAGATGTTACAGTTAGGTCATCATATTAGGTAATGCGTGCGTGGGATCTCTCCATCTTGGATCATACAACTGCATGTGAATGTACAATTACCTAAAGATAATTTTTTAAAAAGTATAATTTTAAAAGTATTAATGTTCAGGAAATAGACCTTCCCAAACTGATAATGTCACTCGTTAAACACTAAACAAATTTTATGAAAAACAATTTTAGGGCACCTGGGTGGCTCAGTCAGTCAAGCAACTGCCTTCAGCTCAGGTCATTATCACAGGGTCCTGGGATCGAGTCCTGCATTGGGCTCCCTGCTCAGTGGGGAGTCTGCTTCTCCTTCTGCCCCTCACCCTGCTTGTGCTCTCTCTCTTTCTCTCTCTCTCTCAAATAAACAAATAAAATCTTTAAAAAAATTTGATACTATATTGCAAGAGTATCTTAAATCTTCCTACCCTTTTACTCAAGCATCTCTTTCTGAGGATTTGATACTATATATAATCACATTATGTTATATTTAAAGTTTCCATTATTAAAAATAAATGAGCTAATGAGATTTATGGGCACAAATTCATTAGTCACTTATCATAGCAACAGCAACAGAAAGGAAACTACAAAAATGTCCAAATACAGAGAGCCAGCAATATAAATTACGTTGTTTATGTAGAAGAAATACATCCACATATTTGCATGATGCAAACAAGTAGGTAAAGCAAATTATAAGACTATCTTCTATATAATTTTAATTCTGTATTAACAATAGTTAGTTATTAATAAATATTAATAGTTATTAATATCTCATCTAAATATACTAACAAAGATTGTTTGCTTGACCAAACTTTAGTCGGGCCTAAACTTCCCCCTAGGCTCATGTGTGGACAGCTGAAAATCCAGTTTTAGCAAGAACCCTGCTAAGTCAGTTTAACCAGAACCCCTCTACTCTCAATATTGGTCACCCTAGATATCGGTCAGGTTCTTCATCCTCCACCACGCACAGGTGATGCTGGATCACCCTGGCCTGTTGGCCGCAAAGAATCCTGTTAGGTCGACTTAACCAGAATCCCTTTCACCCTTGATATTTCCTCTTCCTAATTTTCCATTCATTGACCCCACCCTGCTCCTGAGCTATAAATTCCCATTTACTCATGCTTTTTTTGGAGTTGAGCCCAATCTCTGTCCCCCACTGTGAAATCCATTGCAGTGGGACCTGCACCAAACATGACGGTCCTGAATAAAGTTTGCCTTAACCATCTTTAACGAATGTCATTGAGTATTTTTTCCCTTCAGCAGTATTTACACGAAAATAAAAGTAGCAGTTATGTCTAGGAAAGAAATTACGTTTTTAAAATGTTTTTCTTTATATATTTCTTGTATTTTCCTAATTTTCTATAATTAACATGTTAATTTCATAATCAGAAAATAATCCTCTAAATTGAAGTTAATAGTTGCCTTTCATGAATAGATTATGAATTTCATGTGGGTCAAATTGACAGCTAGTGTTATTTTGGTCTTCCATAACCTTGTTAATTTCTTCTTCTCTTGTTTTGTCAATTGCTGAGAGAAGAATGTTGACATCTCCTAGGGTAGTATTGGATGTTTTGTTGTATTTCTCATTTCAGCTCACTCAGAATTCGCTGGGATCTTGAAACTCTGTTGTTAGAGACAAAAATCACGTGGGGTTGTCTTGTCTTCCCTCTGAATCAACACTTGGCTTTGCAATCTCCTTTACTGGAAATTGGCACAGCTTTCTTTTTTTTTTTATTTTTTTATTGTTATGTTAATCACCATATATTACATCATTAGTTTTTGATGCAGTGTTCCATGATTCATTGTTTGTTCATAACACCCAGTGCTCCATGCAGAATGTGCCCTCTTTAATACTCATCACCAGGCTAACCCATCCCCCCACCCCCGTCCCCTCTAGAACCCTCAGTTTGTTTTTCAGAGTCCATCATCTCTCATGGTTCTTCTCCCCCTCTGACTTACTCCCCTTCATACTTCCTCTCCTGCTATCTTCCTCTTTTTCTTTTTTCTTAAAATATGTTGTGTTATTGGTTTCAGAAGTACAGATCTGTGATTCAACAGTCTTGCACAATTCACAGTGCTCACCGTAGCACATACCCTCCCCAATGTCTATCACCCAGCCAGCCCATCCCTCCCACCCCCAACCATTCCAGTAACACTCAGTTTGTTTCCTGAGATTAAGAATTCCTCATATCAGTGAGGTCATAAGATACATCTCTTTCTCTGATTGACTTATTTCACTAAGCATAAGACCCTCCAGTTCTATCCACGTCGTTGCAAATGGCAAGATCTCATTTCTTTTGATGGCTGCATAATATTCCATTGTGTATATATACCACCTCTTCTTTATCCATTCATCTGTCGATGGACATCTTGGCCCTTTCCACAGTTTGGCTATTGTGGACATTGCTGCTATAAACATTGGGGTGCACGTACCCCTTCGGGTCCCTACATTTGTATCTTTGGGGTAAATACCCAGTAGTGCAATTGCTGGATCATATGGTAGCTCTAATTTCAACTGTTTGAGGAACCTCCATATTGTTTTCCAGAGTGGTTGCACCAGCTTCCACTCCCACCAACAGTGTAGGAGGGTTCCCCTTTCTCCGCATCCCCGCCAACATCTGTCGTTCCCTGACTTGTTAATTTTAGCCATTCTGA
>NW_027397094.1:9730342-9783577 GCF_003265705.2 Callorhinus ursinus | reverse complement strand
GAAATCTAGGTCTCCTACCCCTCCGCCATCTTGCTCTGCCCTTTACCGGCACAGCTTTCTTTTGTGAAGTGTCTGTGTGTCTCTTTATCTTTAACTTACCCGTTTTTACATTTAATGTGAGTTTCTTAGAGACAGCATCCATATTGGTCTTATTTTCTTAATTCAATGTAACAATTTCTACTTTTTTGGTTGGAGTATTTAGACCATTTAGTTTAGCTTAGTTTATTTCGTGTGATGATGGGTATGGTTGGGTGCATCTTGCTATTTTCTATTTCTTCCATAGGTTCTTTGTTTGACTTTCTATTTTGTGGACTATTTTGATTGTTTCTTTTATTTCACTTTATCTCCACTACTTACTTATGTGTGAAACCTCTTTATTTTATTTTTGCATATTGCTTAAGAACATTGCAGAAACATTGAAGGCATGACTCACGGTTATTTTACAGTCGTTCAGAACATTGAACGCATTACTCACGGTTATTTTACAGTCCTTTTTGGATAGCTGCCACTTATCTGGGCCATATCTTATGAGCACACCTCTTCTTGTCTCAGTACAATGTTACCGTGTGTTTAATCAATCTCACAAGTAGTTGAGCTGGATTGGGGTTTAGTTGTTGCTTTCGTTGCTTTCACCAACGTAGAATTGCCTCAACCTTCAAACCCTTCAATGACTTCCGAACACTCAGGATAAATTAAGACACTTGCCAAGTCCTCGAGGTCCCAGACTGCTGTATCTTCCACCTTTCTCAACTTTTAACCTGCCCTCTTTAAATCTGGTCATCAGGATAAGCTCGCCAATGTCTTCATAGGCTGCTCTTGCTTCCTCCTTCTAGTACCGCTCACAATTGGCAATTATGTGTTCATTTCTTGCTTAATTTATCATTTTTACTACCTTACTGAATTATAATTTCCATGAGTGCTTAGTACAGTATGACACTGTGTGTTCCCAGTAAATATATTTTTTAAAAATAACAAATGAACTGTAACAAGATGAAACACACCAATTAAATTAAGACTAGATGTTAATTAGGAGGATAATGGAATTACCTAGAACATGTGTGCCATGTTGAGTAATTGCAGACTTACAAAGTTATTTTACACAGTGATTCTCTATTTTAAAATATTATTATATTTGATTCATTTCCTTAAAGTATGCTAAGTCCATCAGAATTAAATAGATTTTGCTATAAAAGTGGCCTGTTCTATTTAGTGAAGTGCAATTGCTTTGATTTAAAATCGTGGTTGATGGTCTCTGGGTCTGTGTACAAATTCAATATTAAATCTAAATGTATAAATAGAAGCATTCCAATCATTGATGCATGTGAGGTTTATACAAGTTATTTTGAAATTTGTCCCACATATCTCACCACTTTTTTGACTTTCTGTCATTGGGGTTGTGAAAATAAAACTAAAAAAAAAAAAATTAAGAAGGTAAGAATTTCACCCACTATGATCTTATTGAGAAACCTTACATTTTTTTTTCTTTTTTTTTTCTTTAACTTCAATCCCTGACATTAGTTTACTAGCAGAGCCTGTTCACCTTGGAGACAAAGTAAGAAAATAATAACCTAAGTGTATGGTGCAGAAAATGCCATTTTCATATCAGTATAACACACCAAAAGAGTGATTTTTAAATTCCTTTCTAAAACCACAAGATTGCAGTATATTTACCAAATAGGCATAGGAAGCTTCATTGATACAAAATGTATGGTGCAATTATGATTCATAATGGTTATTTGCAGGTGGAGGGACACAAACCTTCAGCCTATAGGAATGGCCAAGCTAAATGTCAGATTCTAGATCAGAGTATTTCTCGCATCATTGCTCCCAACAGGAACATATATTAGATTTTTAAGAAAGGAGGAGGAAGTGGAGCCATAGAACTCACTCACAAATAGTAGCATGAACTCTGTCAACTGCATGCAAAGACCTTACGTAATAAGAGAATGCCTGCTCCACTTGCAGAGGGATACCAAATCATGAGCCTGGAGGCTGGCTTAGAAGACACAAGATGGTCTATGATAAAGGAGAATGTTCCTCCTCTTGCTAGCATATTTAAAAAGTCCAAAGATCAAGAGTTGGAGCTAGAGCTGATGCCTCCTATAGTTGCAACAAATGATTGACTTTTGATATAACTGCTTCTCAAAACAGATGATCATAGGGGAAGGAAGGAAAAATAAAACAAGACGAAATCAGAGAGGGAGAAAAACCATAAGAGACTAATAACTACAGGAAACTGAGGGTTGCTGGATGGGAGGTGGGGGGATGGAGTAACTGGGTGATGGATATTAAGGAAGACGTGTGATGTAATGAACACTGGGTGTTATAGGCAGCTGATGAAATACTGAACTCTGCATCTGAAACCAATGATACACTATATGTTAACTAATTGAATTTATTTATTTACTTATTTATTTATTTATTTTAACTAATTGAATTCAAGTAAAATTCAACATAGAATTGCCTCAACCAAGGGGCGCCTGGGTAGCTCAGCTGGTTGAGCATCTGCCTTCGGCTCAGGTCATGATCCCGGGGTCCTGGGATCGAGCCCCACGTCGGGCTTCCTGCTCCGCGGGAAGCCTGCTTCTCCCTCTTCTACTCCCCCTGCTTGTGTTCCCTCTCGCTGCTGTGTCTCTGTCAAATAAATAAATAAAATCTTTAAAAAAAAAGAGAATTGCTTTAACCAATAATATAATTGTTTCTTATCCTTATGATTCTAAACTATGGCAATTTAAGACATGGGTTCCTAGGGATAGGAAACTTAAATCAGGGAACATAATGTTTTTAAAGTATTGGAGTCTAACACTGCCACTTTCATTCTGAAGGATGAATCATGGTTTTGACTGGAATGATTGACCCTAACGATCAATAGGAAACTATTAAAATTCTAATTTCAGTGATACCAGAAGCAGTAAAGATGTGTTGAAGACACATTTGGGTTGTTTGCACATCTTCATTCCTTGCTAACCATTACTGACCTTCTGCTTCCGTTTCCAAGCATACTGTGGGAGCACCTTATGTATTCAATATCATGACCATAGGTGAGTGCACCACACATAGGAACAAGATCAACACTGGGGCACTCAAGCTCCTTGCAAGGTCAAGACAGCATAGTAAACAGAGAATCTTGTGCATATTACCTGCTGTTAAGATAGATGTAATATTTATAATTGATAGTAAATAAAAGTGATTTTTGGACTCAGAAATAAACTAAGCAACTTCCTGGGCCAGCAGCAAGATCAAAATTTTGAAGAAGGAATCAGAGTATTTTGCCCATGAAATATCAAGATCTAATGTCAAGCAATAGTAATTAAGACACTATGGTATTGGCACAGGGACAAAGAGACCAATGAAACAGACCAAGAAGGCCCATACATAGCCACCCATATATGGAATCCTGACACATGACATAAGTGGCTCTACAGAATAGCACTAAAATGATTAACTCATTGGGATGCCTGGGTGGCTCAGTTGGTTAAGCATCTGCCTTCACCTCAAGTCATGATCTCAGGGTCCTGAGATCGAGTCCTGCATCAGGCCCCTTGCTCAGCAAGGAGTCTGCTTCTCCCTCTGCCTGCTGCTCCCCCTGCTTGTGTGCTCCTTCTCTCTCTGATAAGTAAGTAAATAAATAAATAAATAAAATCTTAAAAAATAAGAATAAAATAAAATGATGAACTCATCAATAACTCATTGTAAGCAATTAATTTTCATATATATTTAAATAATCTCCTACAATAATAAATATAAAGCCAATGTAGAATAAGTATGTAAATGAAAGCAACGTTCTCCATCTCATAGGAGAAAATGTCAGAGAACATGTCATTAACCTTGGATAGGGTGAGATGTATACAGATACAAAATGTATGAGCCATAAAAGTAAAATTTAATGAACTTGAATACATTAAAATGTAAAACATATTTTTACAGAAAGATACCATAAAAAGAGTTAAAAGACAAGCCATGGAAAAAGAAATGATTTTTAAAACATCAGTAAGCAATCAAGACAGTACACTAAGAATTTTAATAAATAAATAGATGCATTATTATTGAAAAATAAGGAAAATAACTCACTAGAGAAACTGGACAATTCATAGAAAAAGAAGCTAAATGGCTAATACCATGTGGAAAGATGCTCAAACTTTCTAATATTCAGGGAAATGCAAATTAAAATAAAATCCTGTTTCACACCAATGAGATATATACAATTTTAAAGATTTTATTTATTTATTTGAGAGAGAGAGAATGAGATCGAGAGAGAGAGCATGAGAGGGGGGAGGGTCAGAGGGAGAAGCAGACTCCCTGCTGAGCAGGGAGCCCGATGCGGGACTCGATCCTGGGACTCCAGGATCATGACCTGAGCCGAAGGCAGTCGCTTAACCAACTGAGCCACCCAGGCGCCCGAGATATATACAATTTTAAAAGTCTGACAATATCAAGAATCACCGAGACTATGAACAGCGACTTCTAAAATGGCATCCTCAAGTAAGGCTGAGGATGTGCCTGTCCTACAACATGGGGGAGGGGAAGAAACACATAAATATCGTGAGACCAATTGTGGAACAGAATGATCCACTGATCCAGATGCTAAATCAGTTTATAAAGCCTTTGGAATAGCAAACGGTACTGGGTAATAGATTTCATTTTAAAGCACTTATTTGCCTTTTTATAATTAAAACTCTCAGAGATCTCAGACTTCCTCAAAATTGCCCCAAAGAAAGATTTGCCACAAGTCTTTCATTAGCATGGAAAGAAAGAGCCTTTGGGATACTTGAAACCCAGCTTGGTGCCGACCATTAAGGCAAAAAAAGAGAAGCAAGTTTTCTGAAAATATGGGTAGTGACCGTCCCTGTGAAGGATGAGATTTTAAATTCTGGCCACTTTGTGGAAAGTCTCTGCTCTTCAGTGTAAGATTGCACATTGCCCAGAATTTTGGAAATGAATAATTCTGGGATGATACTCAAAGTGCTGGTCCAGTTACTCAAGACCTTGATGACATGGGTAAGTTTGAATCTTCCTCTCTAAGTAAACATTCTCTTTTATTATCCAGTCTTCCGACTTCTGAAAGTGTTGTGCCTTACCTTTCTTAGCCATCTCATCTACTTCATGGTTCCAACTCTTACTTTTAATTGGGTGACCATAAAATTAGTAATCTTGTATAGAATCTCATTCCTCACTTTCAAACCCACATCCCCAACTGTTGGACATCTCCATCTTAAATCTACGTCAGGTCTGTCCAACGGAACTTCTAAGATGACGGAAATAGTCTCTCTGCTTACCAGTAGTGTAACCACTAGCCACATGGGCGTACTGAATGTGGCTACAGCAACGGAGGGGCTAAATTTATTTATTTTACTTTGATTTAAGTTTAAATAACCAAATGTGGCTACTGCATTGGACAGCCCACATGCACCTGAGAGCAGAAAGCTACCCTATAATGTTTCATTTGCCAACAATTAATTTCTCCAACTCTTTGGAACCTCTCCAGCCTTGACAGTACTTTTGTGTAGCTTTGTCATTTTTCCCAGAGAAATGCTCAGTCGACCTCTTTATTGTCAAATGGTGTAAACCAAGAATTGATAGATATGCTGCATAGCAATCAGCACTTAATATTTTGTTTTTTTTAAACATATGTTTTAACCTTTTAGTATTTACTACATCAAACATATTTTGCTTTGCCAAAAGATATAGGACTATATCACATTATTTTTTTCCTCTTTCATAAGCACCTTAGCTTAGATGCCAACAAGCTCTTTGAGTCCAACTCTCAAAGGAAAATTCTAATCAACATATCCAAAGGCAAAATGAAATCTACATTACACCAAAAGTGAGCACATAATTTCTTGATGTGTGCTTAATTTTCTCTGCAGGTAGATGATAGAGTAGAAACTTACAAAAATCAATTAGCTATTGTTTGTGAATGGATAATTATAGACTGGTTGCTTTGAACCTGTTCATGCAAGAGAAAATTAAAAGAAAAACATGTTGCACCATTTTAAAACAAAATGTCAGGATGAAAAGCCTACTGAGAGGAAAATTGGACCACATTGAGTGGTTACTATTCATGAATATATATGAAGTACTATTGTTACTGTCAGTTTGCATAATGAGTAACTTGTTTCCAATTTTTGATTTTATATAGAAATTTCTTATAATTTAACAACATACAGTGCATTAACAACATTGATTTTTCTTTATTAATACTGTCACATATAATGTTAACATTCTCACATTACAGTGAAATAATGTTCCCAAGATCGCCTCTCTGACATCAGTTGAATCAAGGTCAGAAATAAGAATTTTGCCACATCAATACAATTATATAGTTAGATATTTAAAAAGATATTTAACAACCAGCTCTCCATAGCTGACTGATGTCCATGGGACATAGTCATTTCTAAGGTTAAAAATATAAAAATAAGGAAAAACAAGCATGAATATTAAAAACGAAGCCACAGAGCAGTCAAAATGCAATAACTTCCAAAAAATTCTCTGGGATACTGTGCAGATGGAAACAAATATGGAAATTTGCTCTCTGAGAGGAGGAAGACCTTGGGAAAAACACTTTATGCTCTGTAAATGAGCTCTCTGTGTACTTTATTAAAGCCATATTTCATTTTTCAAATAAATTGGGAAAATTAATATGTAAATTCTTACATTGCCTGAAAAATCATTATGCTACCTACATAGCATGTTATTCGAAAGTTAACTAAATTATTTTTCCTAAAATAATCTGCACCTTGTACATTTTGGCTGGAATTCATTAACACCTGTTTGGCATATATTTATTAGACTATCCAAATAGTCTACTTGCAATTGACTTTTTATAGACTTTATTTTTGGGGAGTGGCAGTTTAGGTTCACAGCAAAATTGAGAGAAAGATACAGCGATTTCCCATATGTGTCCACTCCCACACATGCATTGTCTCCCCATTACCAACATCCCCACCAGAGTAGTATATTTGTTATAATTGGTGAACCTCCACTGACCCATGATAATTACCCAAAGTCCATAGTTTATCTTAAAATTCATTCTGGGTTTAAACAAATGTATAATGACATGAATCCATCATTATGGTATCATAAGAGTTTTTTCACTGCCCGAAAAATCCTCTGTGCTCCACCTATTCGTTCCTATCTCCACCAGCCTCTGAAAACCAATGATTTCTTTTACTGTCTCCATCAGTTTTGCCTTTTATAGTTGGAAACATATGGTATGTAGCCTTCTCACATTGGCTTCTTTCACTTAGTAATATGCAATTAAGTTTCCTTCATGTCTTTTCATAGCTTGAAAATTGATTTCTTTTTGGCGCTGGATAATATTCCATTGTCTGGATGTGCCAAAGTTCGTTTATCTATTCACCTTCTAAAAGACACCTTGGTTGCTTCCAGATTTTGGTATTTATGAATAAAGCTTTGATAAAACATCTATGTGTAGGTATTTGTATGGACATAAGTTTTCAACTCCTTTGGGTAAATCCCAAGTAACATGATTGCAGAGTCATATGATCATTTTATAAGAACACATCAAACTGCCTTCCAAAATAGCTATACCGTTTTCCATTTCCACCAGCAATAAATGAGGGTTCCTGTTGCCCAACATCCTCCCCAAGCATTTTGTGTTGTCAGTATTCCAGATTTTCATCATTCTAATAGCAGTATCTCATTGTCATTTTAATTTGCATTTTCCTGATGACACATAATGTGAAACATCATTTCATATGCTTATTTGCCATCTGTATATACTCTTCATTGAGGTGCCTGTTCACATCTTTGGCCCATTTTGGGCCATTGTTTGTCTTCTTATTGTTGCGTTCTGAGAGTTTGTTGTATATTTTGGATAAAATTCCTTTATGAGATGTGTCCTTACAAAAACTTTCTCCCAGTCTGTGGTTTGTCTTCTTTTGACATTGTCTTTCACAGAGCTGAAATTTTTCATTTTAATTGTGTCCAGCTCATCCATTCTTCCTTTCATGGATCATGCCTTTGGTGTTGTATCTAAAAAGGTATCACCATACCCACAGTTTTCTAGGTTTTCTCCTATGTTGTACTCTGGGAGTTTTATAGTTATACATTTTACGTTTAGGTCTATGATTCATTTTGAGTTGGTTTTTATGAAATATAAAGTCTGTATCTATATTAATTATTTTGCATGTGGATGTCAAATTGTTCCTACATCATTTGTTGAAAAGACTATGTTTTCTCCATTGTATCGGTTTTGCTCCTTTGACAAAGATCAGTTGACTATATTTATATGGGTCTATTTCTGGGCCCTCTATTCTGTTCCCCTCATCTTTTTCTATATATTTTTTTTCACCAATTCCACACTGTATTGACTGTAGCTTTATAGTAAGTTTTGGAGTCAGGTAGTGTTAGTTCTCTAACTGTTGTTCTTCAAAATTGTGTTGGCTATTCTGGGTCTTTTGCCTCTCTATAGGAACTTTAAAATCAATTTGTTGACATCCACAAAATACTGGAATTTTGATTGATATTGTATTGAATATACAGATCTATTTGGAAGGAACTCACATGGTAAAAATATTGAATCTTCATAACCATAAACATGGAATATTTCTCCATTTTAGTTATTCCTTGATTTCATTCATAAGAGTTTCATAGTTTTCCTCATAAATATCCTGTACATATATTATTAGATATATACTTAAATACTTCATTTTGGGGGGTGCAAATGGAAATGTTATTATTTTTTTAATTTCAAATCCCACTTATTCATTGCAGCTTTATGGAAAAGCAACTGACTTTTGTATATTAACCATGTATCTGGAAACCTTGCTATAATTGCTTATTAGTTTCAGGAATTGGTATGTTTTGGTCAATTCTTTCACATTTTCTACAGGTGATCAATATACAGTTTTATTTCTTCCTTCCCCATCTTTATGCCTTTTTCCCCCCTTTTCATGCCTAATTACATTAGCTAAACCCCCAATACAATGTTGAAAAGTAGTGAGAAGGGACATCCTTGTCTTATACTTGATCTTAGTGGGGAAGTTTACAATTTCTCATCATTAAGTATTATGTTACCTATAGTTTTTTGTAGAGATTATTTATCACATTGTACAAGTTTCCTTCTGTTCCTAGTTTACTGATAGTTTTGATCATGAATGGATATTGGCTTTTTCTGCATGCTTTTTCTGCATCTATTGATATAATCATGTTATTCTTTTCCCTTTTTGGATTACATTAATTGATATATGAAAGGTGAACCAGTGCTACATACTGGGAATAAAACTAGATGTGGTGTATAATTCTTCTACATTGTGGGGAATTTTTGCATCTATGTGCACGTTCTTTTTTCTTAATTAAGCTGGCTAAAAGCTTATTGATTTCTATTGATCTTTTTGAAGAACCAGCTTTTGGTTTCAATGATTTTTTTTTAATTTCCTATTTCTAATTTTATTGATTTCTGCTTTTATTCTTATTATTTTCTTCTCGTTCTTTAGATTTAATTTGCTCTTCTTTTTCTAGTTTCCTAGGGAGAAAAATTGGATTAGTGATTTTTGGATCTTTCTTCTTTTCTAGTATATGTATTTAATCCTATAAATATCTCTCTAAGCACTGTTTATGCTACATACCAGAAAATTTGGTATGTTGTATTTTCATTTTCATTAAGTTCAAGATCTTTTTTTAATTTCTCTTCATATTTTTTCTTAGATCTATGTGTTATTAAAAAGCATGTTGTTTAATTTCCATTCATTTTGGGATTTTCCAGTTATGTTTCTGTTATTTTTAGTTTAATTCCATTGTTGTCTGAGATCAGACATTGTTATGTTTTTTTATTCTTTTAAATTCGTTAAGGTGTGTTTTATGGTCCAGAATGTGGTATATCTTGGTGAATATTCCATATATTTGGATATTGCTGTTTTGGGATAAAATAGTCAGTAGATGGCAATTATATCAAATAATTGAAGGTAATGATGAGTTCAACTATGTCCTTACAAATTTTCCTGCCCTCCAGATGTGTCCCTATCTGATATAGGGATATTGAAATCTCCAATTGCAGTTCTACTAGTGTTTACACCACATAGTTTGGTGTCCTGTTGTTAGGCTTATCCATGTTAAGCGTGGTTATGTTTCTTGGAGAATTAACCCTTTTGTCATTATATATTTCCTTTCTTTATTTTGGATAACTTTCCTTGCTTTGAAGTCTGCTCTCTATGAAAATAATATATCTACTCCTATTTTTTTATTAGTGTAAGAATGACATATTTTTCTCCATTCCCTTACTTTTAATCTATATGTGTCTTTATATATAATGGTGACTTTCTTGTACATAACATATAGGTGGGTCTTGTCTTTTGATCCACTGTTACAATCTTTGTATTTTAATGGGTGCAATTAGATGATTGATATTCACAGTGATTATTGGTATAGTTGGATTAATATCTACCATATTTATTATTGTTCTCTATTTGTTGTTCTTGTTCTGTTCCCATTTTTATCTTCCACTCTTTTCCTTCTTTTTGTCATCTTAATTGATTTTATATGATTACATTTTCTCTCCTTTCTTAGTATATTATTATTATTATTATTATTGTGTTTTTAGTGGTGACCTAAATTTGCAACATATATTACCACTAATCTAAGTCCACTTTTGAATAACCCTGTAACAGTTCACGGGTAGTTTGAGGATCTTATAATAACAAAATAATCCTAATTCTTCCCCCCTCATCCCTATATTATTTCCATCGTTGGTTTCACTCATATACAAGCATACATATATATACAAAAGTGTATATATACACATATAAATACATAATGAAAGGCACTGTTGCTATTATTATTTTAAACAAACTGTTATATGTTACATCAATTAGGAATATATAAAATAAAAATTTTTATTTTACCTTCACACATTTCTTCTTCAATATTCTTCCTCTCATTATGTACATCCAAGTTTCTTATATCATTTTCCTTCTCGCAAAAAAACTTCTTTTACCAATAAGACCTACTTTGCAAGGTAGGTCTACTGACAACAAATTTCCTCAATTTTTGTTTGAAAAAGTCATTATTTCTACTTCACTTCTAAAAGATTTCATAGGGTAGAGAATTGTAGGTTCCTGTTTTTTCTCCTCCCAATGCTAAATATTCCACTCCACTCTCATTTCTCATCTTACATGGTTTCCGAGGAGAAGTCAATGTTATTCTTATCTTTGTTCCTGTATAAGTAAGGTGGTTTTTCTCTTCTGGTTTTTTTTTCAGATTTGTTCTTTTTCTTTGATTTTCCATAGTTTGGAAATGATATATCCAGGTGTAGTTTGTTCTTGTTGCATTTAGCCTGTTTTGTGTTCTCTGAACTTCCTGAATCTGTGGTTTAGTGTCTGACTTTATTTGGGGAAATTCTCAGGCATTAATGTTTCAAATATTACTTCTGTTTCTTTCTACCTTTGTTGTTCTTTGGGTATTCCCATTATGTGTTTGTTAGATCTTTTGAAATTGTCTTGCAGTTCCTGGTTATTCAGCTGTGTTTTGTCTTTGTTCTCTTTGCTTTTTGGTTTTCAACTACTCTGTTAATATATCCTTAAGCTCAGGGATTCGTTCCTCAGCTGTGTCCAGTCTACTAATAAGCCCATTAAAAACATTCTTCATTTCTGTTACAATGGTTTTGAGCACCAGAATTTCTTTCTTTTTTTTAAGATTTTATTTATTTATTTGACAGAGAGAGAGAGAGAAAGAGAGAGAGAGGGAGGGAGCACAAGCGGGGGGAGAAGCAGGCAGAAAGAGAGGGAGAAGCAGACTCCCCACTGAGCAGGGAGCTCAATGTGGGGCTCCATCCCAGGGTCCTGGGATCATAACCTGAGCCGAAGGCAGACATTTAACCAACTGAGCCACCCAGGCTCCCCAAGCACTGGAATTTCTTTTTGGTTCTTTATTAAAATTCCCATCTCTTAGCTTATGTTGTTCATCTGTTTTTCCATTCTGTCTACTTTATCCATTAGAGCCTTAGCCTATTCATCAAAGTTGCTTTAAATTCCCTGTCGTTTAATTCCAATACCCCTTTCATGTCTGGTTTTGATGACTGCTTTGTCTCTTCAAACTGTGGTTTTTACCTTTTAGTACCTTATAATGTTTTCTTAATAGCTAGACATACTGTACCACATAAACAGAACTGCTATAAATAGAACTACAGTGATGTGGTGGTAAGGTGTATAGAGAGGGGGAGTCCTATGATTATGTCTCAATCTTTTAGTGAGCCTAGTGGATGGTGAACTTCACACATATTTCTTAGTTTTTTATCTTTCTTCCTCTTTAGGAGGGATAAGATGGCCAACACAGGTTAAAATTGGGTATTTCCCTTCTTCCCAATTAGGCTCTGATAATACTCTACCAGGTGAAGCCTTAGTGAACTAGTTTCTTCTAGTTAAGATGAAGAGAGTGCTCTAGTATATTTTGAAATAGTTCCTTTCTTCCTTCTCCGCCCCCCCTTTGGAAGCATCAGGGGATTTCCCCCCCAATATTTACCATAAGAATCTGGTTGGGCTCCTGGGTATAAGTCTCACAATACTGTAAGCACCCTCCTCTGATGCAGTATCCCCAGAGTTTTAACTCTCAAACTTGTCCACACTGAGCTTCCAATAATGTTTCAACTACAGGGAACACTATTGAGATTTTCTTATCCTGACACTTCTTCCTGTAGTGGCTTCTATTCATAAGTCTCTGTTCCGGTAAGCTATAACTCTTTGTATTCGCCTGTCTGTCTTTCTAATCTTGGGTGCAGTGGTCCACCCCTGTGTACTCATCTCTCTTATGGATCCGAGAAGAGTTGTCAACTTTTCAGTCTGTTCCATTTTTCACTTTTTGTTAGGACAGAGTGGCAACTTCCAAGCGTCTTACATGTAGAACCAGAAAACAGAATTTTATGTCTTATTAGTAAACTACTTTTGCCTGGAAAAATCATTATTTCATCAAGGTTAAGAAAAGGGTTTTTTCATGGAATTACCATGTTGAGCAAAACCTATCCTATTATGATTCTTAATTATGTGTGTATATGAGTGTGCATGTGTTTCTTTTTATTTTTGATATATCTTGACAGAGTTTCTACTATATTGTGCTTCTTATGAACTACATAGTTTTGATTGCAACATTTCTATTTGCTTTCTGATTACTTAATAACTAGAGTTATATGGAATCTGTGTGTATCTATTTAGCTTCACCCAGAACAAAACCCCATTATGATGGGTGGCTGTTGCCAAAGCATAAATATATACTTACCTTTGGGGCTGTCAGTCAGTATATTTCCATTTTCTCTCCCCCAGCCTTTGTTTTATTTTTGGCATTCATATTACATCTACAAGTGTTATAATCCTTGCAATTCATCGTTATTGTATTATTCAGGATCATTTCACTTGCAAATGATGTAAACCCAAATTAAACTAAGTTGGGCAAAAACTAAAAGGAAGGAGGAATATATTGTCTTCTGTACTAAAATAATAAGAGTAACCAGAGGGTAGATCTAGCTGCATCCAGAATCTCACATGCTCTCAGAACAGTCTCACTTCAACTCTCATCTCATTCTCTAAATTTCCCCATGCACATGGACTTATGATGACCAAGAAATATGGATATATATATATCCTTACATGTTCCAGAACTGAAAGAGAGATTTTCCTGTTTTGTATGTAATAATAAAATCTTGTAAAAAATACTAAATGCCTAATTTAAAGATACATATCCATTTGTGCACCAATAATTGTAGCCAATTAGATACAGGTGTGCTACTCACAATAGTCATGAGTCTATAGAGATTGGAAAAAAATTAAAACTATCTTTATTCACAGATATACGATCCTATCTGAAGAAATCTACAAAAAGGCTACTAAAACAAGTAAGTGACTTTTATAAGTTTGCAGAATACAAGGTCAATATACAAAACCAATTGGTTTTCTATGCATTAGAAAAGGAAATGTAAAATTAAAATTTAAACATACCATTTAAATAGTATCAAAAAGTGTGAAATATTTACAGGTATATTTGTCAGGAAGTACAAGATCTCTACACTAAAAACTATAAACATGTGGAGAGATCTATTCCATCATGGATTCAGAAACTCAGTATTGTTAAGATGTCTATTCTTGCACAAACTGAACTACAAATTTAATGCAATGACAGTCAAATCGCAGATTGCTTTTGATAGAAATAAATAGGCTGAGTCCATCATGTCTCATCGTTCATCTCCTCCTCCGATTTACCCCCCTTCGTTCTTCCCCACATGGAGCACTGGGGGTTATGCACAAACAATGAATCATGGCACACTACATCAAAAACTAATGATGTAATGTATGGTGATTAACATAACAATGAAAAATTAAAAAAAAGAAATAAATAGGCTGATTTAAAAATTAGTGTGGAAATTCAAAAGACCTAAAATAGCAAAAAACAAATTAGAAAAAGAAAATAAATTGTAGAACACCATCACAAATTACTTCAAGATGTATTTTAAAGCCACTATAATCAAACAACTATGGCATAAAAATGCACAGATAGATAAATGGTACTGAATAGAGTTCATAAATGGACCCATTCAAATTGTCTAATTTTTGACAGAGGTCCCAAGGAATTAAATGGAGAAAGGATAATGTTTTTGATAAACTGTGCTGTAGCTATTGGATATTCATATGACACAAAGAAAATGACAATCCTTGGCTCTTACTTTTAATGTATACAAAAATTATTGCCAAAAGACCTACATGTAGTTGTTGAACTTATAAAACTTCTAGAAGAAAATATAGGAGAAAATCCTGTGACTCTGGGGTTTTGTAAACATTTATTAAATGGGGTGCTACAACAAACAATCACATATTCTAAAGGAAAATAATTGATAAACAGACTTCTTCAAAATGAAAGACAAATACTCTTTAGGACATAATTACAAATAACAAAAGGCAAGCCACAAATAGAGACCTAACATTTAAAAACATAAATCTGACAAAGGACTTGTATCCAGAATATATATATATATATATATATATACCTCTTATGTAACAAAAATAATATAACAAGCCAATTTTTAAATTGATAAAATATTTGAAAGACACTGAAAATTTAAATAAACTGGTAGCAAATATATGAAAATATCTTTATCATTAGTTACAGATAAATTCAAATTAAAATGACAGTGAAATACCACTACATGTCCACTAGAATGACAAAATGTAAAAGAATGCTGATTTCAACAATTGAAAATAAATCAATGCGATCCACTCTATCAACAAACTAAAGGAAAATCACATATAGACCGATAAAAGGCATAATGGCTGAAAATGTGCCAAGATTTTATTAGACACCAATCGTCAAAGGTGTGATGGCAAGAGATTGCAAAGCACTAAAAATACCTATGCAAAGCCATGTACAAGAAACAGAAGAAAGACCAGTGTGTAGAGTAGAGAGGGCAATGATAAAGGGAACAATGATAGAAAATTGAATCAGAGAGATAGATAAGGGAGCTGCTTAATCTGGGGCCGCACTAGCCGTGGTAATGATTTTGAATTTTGTCCCCAGTGAAGTAGTAGCCATTGGGAATTACTGAGGAGGAGAGTGACATTATATGGCACAGGGTGAGGGTTAATTTGTTCAAGAATGATCTCCTGCAGGCTGACCTCCCAGAAAAGGAGCTGACTTCTTAGAGGCTTCATGGGGACCAGCTACAGCCTCGTGATTAAAAAATTAATCCCAGTCAACAACAAGACTTGCCTCAAAGTCCCTCTGCTTCTGTCCAACCATTAGTGCTGAGGTGGCAAGTCATTCTACTGGCTTATGTCATCATACAGCTGTCACCATAAGGCTGCATCACTGGTCTTTCACCCCTGGTGGAAGTTGGGTTTCTGCAATGTGAGCTGGCAGAATAGGGCTAGAGCCAAAGATTTTCCATGTGATCTTACTACTGGATCTCAGTCCCTGCTCAAGTCATGAGGGAGCGCTTCCCCCTTTTTTCCATGCGCTTTAAAAGCTGCAGCACCAACATCACTCTCCCTAGGTCTTATGACCATCCACATTAGATTACTATGCACTTTCCTATAATGCATTGGGCAGTAAGGACCCCACACTCCTGCTCTTGGCTCAGGGAGTATTCCCCAGTAAGAGTGGCTTGTAATTATCTTTTGTTTGATAGACACTGGCTTAATTAAGAGGAAAAAAAATCCACTCCGGTTGCTATGTTAAGAATAAACTGTATGGCAGCAAGAACATAAATAGTGATATAAATTTGAAATCTGTTCCATAAATCTAAGTGAGAGATGATATAAAAGGATTTGCCAGATTCTAGGTTTATGTTGAAGCAGAACCAGATTTCCTGGTTGACTGGATGTATGGCATGAAAGAAAGAGATCAACTTTGACTCTGAAGTAGAGGCATCAATAATATTAGTTGATTTAGAAAAAGGGGAGATTAGGACTACAGAGCAGCCTCATTGAGTCAACACAGCCAGTAGATCCAACTCTTTAATTTGGCAACAGCCTTTTACAAGGACTATATTTCATCAAATGTCAATCTCTGCCACATATTAAAGTGTCAAGAATGCTCACCATCTCTAACAATGTTAACAACGACTATCATAGAGTTCCAATAATTAAGAAATCTGAGCTACACATGTACGCAGAGTTCATATTTCCAGAGGAGCCAACAGCATTGAATAATGCACAAAGGAGTTTCTGTATCAAAAAAAAAAGCATATACTTGCCTATAATATTCTCTTGTTTCCATCTTCACAATTATACTTCCTAAGAGTTGTTTATACTAAATTTGCTACTTCTTTTCTTCCCATTTCCCTTGAAACTTCTTGGAGATTTGTATCAATGCTTGCCACTCAACTGAAACTGATATTTGTCAAAGGAACCAACTTCTCTGAAATAATCAAAAGGCAGATTTGAATAAAACTTTTTTTCTTCAGGTCCCAAGAGAACCACTTGCTCCACCTTAAACTGCTCTCTGTCCTTGACTTCTATAAATGA
The DNA here is from genome assembly GCF_003265705.2 of Callorhinus ursinus. NCBI lineage: Eukaryota > Metazoa > Chordata > Mammalia > Carnivora > Otariidae > Callorhinus > Callorhinus ursinus. The sequence continues at coordinate 9,766,616 of NW_027397094.1, read as the reverse complement.
TGTCCTAATTTGGTTTAATCATTGACCTTTACTTTCCTCTCAATCTACACACCCCTTTTCCACTGTGTTAATTTATGCCTCAATTTTTTTCAAAAAGATTTATTTATTTTTTTAAAGATTTTATTTATTTATTTTTCAGAGAGTGAGAGAGAGCACAAGCCTGGGGAGCGGCAGGCAGAGGGAGAAGCAGGCTCCCCACTGAGCAAGGAGACCAATGCAGGACTTGATCCCAGAACCCTGGGATCATGACGTGAGCCAAAGGCAGATGCTTAACCAACTAAGCAGAATAGGGCTAGAGCCAAGGATCTGACTTACTTATTTTAGAGAGAGAGAGCATGAACAGGAGGGGCAGAGGGAGAGGAAGAGAGAATCTCAAGCAGACTCCATGCTGAGAGTAGAACCCAACCCAGGGCTCGATCTCATGACCCTGATCATGACCTGAGCCAAAACCAAGAGTACCAATGCTCAACCGACTGCTCAGGTGCCCCAATTTACACCTCAAATTTAATAATAACCAAATAGGTTTGAGAACCTAGATATCTTCTCCTGATTTTTAGAAACATATATCAAATTGTGTGTCTATTGGATGCCTCTATTTGTACCCAGTGCCCAAAATGGAAATCTTCATTCTTACCCCAACTTATTACTAGGCCTGAGTTCATATTTTGAATAGCATAAACATTTATATGCCTACCAAGCCATATGATTTTGAAGTTTTAAAAAAAAATTTTCTTCTCTCCTCATTTCTACAACTATTTCCTGGTGACCTTCTGTTTATCTCTTGAATCCATACTTAATTTTATCCCATCATTATCTCTCCCTGGATTATAATTACTTTAATGGATTTTAACTGTATCCAGCATGGAACCATGTCCAATACATTTCCACTGGATGAATGCATAACAGAATAAATTAGATTTTACCTAATCTAATTTTAGACTTTATCTTGCAGATCAGGATAATGGGTAAGGCTAGGAGTAGAAGTTCCCTAAGGTTTAGAGTCCAGCTTAATTTAACAACAGACATGGCTAAAAGATCCCTATTTTTAAGAGATTTTAAAAAAGGTTTTAAAAAGGAGGAAAGAGCTAAAGAGGCTTTCTAGAGCAAGTTTAGAAGCCAAGTTTCAGTGACTTGGTTTTGTAGTTGAAAAACGCTGGGAATAAGTGAGAAACAGAAGAAATACTGAGAAACAAGAGGGAAAAGGATTTGAGAAATTTTGTACTTTATTATAAATTTAACTTATACGCAAACAATGAATCATGGAACACTACATCAAAAACTAATGATGTGATGTATGGTGATTCACATAACATAATAAAAAAAAGTACAAAAAATTTAACTTTATTATCCCACCTGCTGGTATGTTCTTAGAAACTATTGGAAATATTTTAAATTGTTTGGTAATTATTTTTGGATGCCACCCTGGTATGTCTTTGAATGCTACACTGGATCAGGATGGAGCCACAACATAACTCCAAGCTTTATTCAGTTTACAAATGAATGAGTGTAAATTCTTCCAGATCACATCTATGACTCCAGTCTTGAAATTTTCGAAATCAATTTTGACAGTCAGAATGGTAATTTTTCAACACAACCTTAGCCAAGATAATTCTCTGCTTAAAAATCTTTGGTGGTCTCATGTTTTTAGAATAAAATCCTTACCACCATTCATGGGATCTAGGCCCTACTTTCCTCTTCTGATTTTGTCTTGATATATCCCCCTATCCAGCATAACTCTTTGTCTTTCTCCCACGAATAAATTGAGGGTTTTTTTTTTGCATGTTCTGAAGCATTTTTTGAACATTCTCTTTGTTTTCTAATAATGTATATACTATGTTCTTTATTCATTCAATTTTGAATATCTTCATTCTACCCACTTCTCCCTACCAAACCTGGGTCCCATTTATCCTTCATGACTCAATTTAGATTAGACTTCTTTCATCTCATTGACCATTGTTTTACACAGATCTTTTTTTTTTTAATTTTATTTATTTATTTGACAGAGAGAGAGACAGCGAGAGAGGGAACACAAGCAGGGGGAGAGGGAGAGGGAGAAGCAGGCTTCCCACTGAGCAGGGAGCCCGATGCGGGGCTCGATCCCAGGACCCTGGGATCATGACCTGAGCAGAGGGCAGACACAAAGACTGAGCCACCCAGGTGCCCCTACCTTACACAGATCTTGCTACAAATATTTAGAAGTCTCTCCTCTGTGTCCTGATGGTAAGGTAATCTTAATGAGCAATGATTATTCCAATCATTCCTTCTTTAAACTGGTAATACCTTGAATACATATTATATTATATTAATTATATTATATTTATTATATTATATTATATTATATTATATTATATTACTATTATGATCTCAGAGCTTAACCTAGTGCTATGGTTTGAATGTTTGTGTCCTTCCAAATTTCATATGTTGTAATCCTAATGTCCAATGTGATAATATTAGGAGATGGGGACTTTGGGAGGTGCTTAGTTCATAAGAATGAAACCCTCATAAATGGAATTCGTGCATTTATAAAAGAGACACCACAGAGCTCACTAGTCCCTTGCACCATATCAGAACATAACAACAAGTTAGCAGTCTGTAACCCAGAAGAGAGTTTTCACAAGAACATGACATTGCTGGAAACTGATCTTGGACTTCCAACTTAGAACTGTGAGAAATAAATTAAGTCACCCAGTCCGTGGTATTTGTTATAGCAGTATGAATGGACTAAGGTACCCAATGATGTCTTAGTAACCATTTAATAAGTATTTGCTTAATGAGTGAATATCATTTCAAATTTACTATAAAAATGCAAAATAAAATGCCAATTATATTTGCAATGCATGTATTTATGCCTAACTTAATGTCCAAGAAAAAAAAGTCAAGATGACTGCAACTATAAAATATAAGAAACAAGCATATATAAGAAAAGAAAAAAGCAAGAAGAAATTCTTTAAATCAATAACTATGTTTAAAAAATTACATGTATTTTCTATACCTTTTCCAATATACCTAGAATCATTTGTCATCATTTCATGGAAAAGAATATTAAATGCAGTAAAAATGTAAAGGCAGCATCAAGTTCAAAGTGAATGTTTTTTATTGGAAAAGTTTGTTAATATATTCTGTGTGAGTCTTTGCTTGATTCTCAACTCACTAAAGCTTGTATTTTATCTTCTCTCCAATGATATGGTATTTGACTCAGTGTAAAGACTTGTGATCATTTATTTGATTGCAACCATCTGTTCCCTAAAAGTCATTTATCTCTCTCAGGATTTGGAATGATATCTACAGATTCCTAGGGTGCCCTCTTTCTTTTCCCTTGAGGGAAATTACTTTGTCTTGATTGCCTGTTTCTTTTTTATTCTCTCCTGGGTTTTGTCCTAAATCAACCCTGTCCATGGGGAGTTCAAAGGCAGCAATTACAAAGCTTGAGTCTAAGAATTACCAGTGACTGCATATCAGAGAAAATGAATATGTGTGTTCAGGTGCCCGTTGGGACTTCTCATGTACTTTCAGTCCTTCAAATTTCCATGCAAAAGCAACATACAGAAAAGTCAAACACTCTAATATGATTTTCTCTGGATAAAATATTGAGGTGATAAGATAGTGTGGGCCCACTACTATGCAAGGTACTTGGCTTGTATAATCTATTAAATTCTCAAAACAAATCAAGGAGTTAGGCATTCTTTTAGCTATTTTTAAAGTAAGAAAATTGAGAATCACTGACTTGCCCAAGGAGCCTCACTTAAGTAGTGGCAGAGTTGAATTCAAACCTGAAAAACTTCAAAACATGTTCTTTCATAAGAAGCTCTTTACCTCATATGGACATATAACAGCATTAGTACTTAAACTTGGTCTTTAAAGCTCTCTTTCAACTTGGTAATTTGTAAGTTCTATGAATGTGAGAGTATATATAGGGAAAGTATTAGATATTGCCAAGTGTTTATAGGCTAGTTGGGAAGTCAGGATATGAACCAGCTTAAAGCATTTAATTTAAAAAGATGTAATGAAAATTTGAATACAGAATACTTTTTCCTTTTTTTTCCCAGTTTTTAAGGCTGCAGGGTAAATCCCATCTAGTTACTCCTAGCTAGCACTGGAGTTCATTATAAGCATCGAAAGGAAGGGCTATTGTCTTCCAACTTTGTTCATCCTTTTAAAAATGGTTTGTTTTTTCTGTATCATTAATATTTCTATATAATTTTGTAACAAACCTAATAATTTCTAAAATATTCCTGATGGAATTATAGATGGACTTGTTTGGAACTTATAGATCAATTTGGAATTAAATTAAACAGAAAATATTGAGCCTTCCAATTTGTGAACACTATCTTATCATTTGCCTAGACTTCTTTTATATCTGTCAGCAATTTTCAGTTGTTTTAGTAAAGAGGTCTTACATACTCTTTATCCCTAAGTATTCTATGTTTTTTTTGGCACCATCATCTCTTTAATTTCATATTATTCTTTTTTTCCGTCCAGTACCCAAAACTACAACTGATTTTTTAGTATTATTAAAGAATTTGATCATTTTTGAGTGCCTGAAATTATGGTTGTTAGGAACTGAATGGTATTTGAAAATCAATGATCCATAACACTCTGTATTTAAGTAGTCCTTTATAATATAAAAAGCCATTTCATATTTATTACATCATTTAATACCTTCAACAAACCTTGAGCCAGTTTTATAAGATGTTCTTATTTGTAGAACCAAAAAAAAAAAAAAAAAAGAAAAAAGGGTAGTAGGCATCATTTATTGAACACACAAGCTATACTTGATTGTTATATTTCAAAGTTGTGTTCCTACAAGCTTATTAAATTTATTTAATAGTTATAGTAGTTTTATAGATTTCTTAAATTTTTCTATGTACATAGCTATGTATTCTACCTTTTTCTTACAATGACTAGAACAACCAGTATAACCCTGAACAAAAATGTGAGAATGGGCATGGGCATCCTGGCTTCATTCTGAATCTTAAGGGAAAATGCTAACATTTTCATTAGGTAATTTTTATCTTTGTTAAAGTCTTTGTCAGATTTTGGTTTTGGGGTTATGCTGGTTTCATGAAACTATTGTAAAGTACTCCCGGTTTCTCTATTTTGTGAATCTGTTGATAAGGGCTACATTAAAAATATATCTATATTTCTGGGACGCCTGTGTGGCTCAGACGTTGGGCGTCTGCCTTCAGCTCAGGCCATGATCCCAGAGTCCTGGGATCGAGCCCCACATCGGGCTTCTCCCTCTCCCACTCCCCCTGCTTGTGTTCCCTCTCTCGCTGTGTCTCTCTCTGTCAAATAAATAGATGAAATATTTAATAAATAAATGAATAAAATAAAATAAAATAAAATGAAAATAAAAAAATATATTTCATGTAATGCGCCAGGGAAGCCATGTGGGATTGGAGTTAACACTGTGGGGATTTTGATGATGAGCTCATTTCTCTAATAGATATAGAAATATTCAAATTTTGTGTCCAATTTTGTTAAAATTATGCCTTTTTAAGAAATTCTTCCGTTTCATAAATTGTCAAATGTGTGGCAACAAAAATCACTTTCTAGCCTTTGGATGTCATTGAGATCTGTGGTAATAACATCCTTTTGTTTTTGATACTGATGACAAATATTTCCTTCTTTTTCTTTTTTTATTTCCTTCTTTTTCTCAATCAATCTAAGGATCCATCCATTTTGTTTAACTTCAAGAACCAGGGTTTTGCTAATTTTATTTTCTCTTGTTGCATGTTTTCTCTTCTGTTAATTTCTTTCTTTATTTTATTTTATTTTATTTATTTATTTGAGAGAGAGAGAGAGAGCACAAGCAGAGTGAGGGGCAGAGGGAGAAGCAGACTCCCTGCTGAGCTGGGAGCCCCATGACGGACTTGATCTCAGGACTCCAGGATCATGACCCGAGCGGAAGGCATATGCTTAACCAACTGACCCACCCAGGCGCCCTCTTCTGTTAATTTCTGTTCTCATCTTTGTTGTGTCCTTTTTTCTACTTATTTTTTTAGTATATTTGATACACAATATTACATTAGTTTCAGGTGTACAACTTGGTGATCTGACAAGTTCATACACTGTGCTATGTTCACCACAAGTGTAGTTCACCATCTGTCCCATTACATCACTATTACAGTATCATTGACTGTATTAATATTCCTTATGCTCTGCTTTTTATTCCTGTGACTTACTCATTCCAGAACTGGAGGCTTTGTCTCCCTCTCCCTTTCACCCATTTTGCCAAGCCCTCCACCCCCCTTTCCTCTGGCAACCATGAGTTTGTTCTCTGTACTGATAGCTCTGATTCTGCTTTTTGTTTATTCTTTTTTTTAGATTCCATTTATGAGTAGAATCCTATGGTATTTGTCTTTCTCAGTCTTGCTCAGTACACTTAGCATAACATACTGTAGGTCCATCCATGTTGTCTCAAATGGTGAGATCTCATCTTTTTTATAGCTCTGTAGCATGTATATATACAAGTGGAATATTACATATATATATATATATATATATATAACATTCTCCATATCCATTCATCTATTAATGGACACTTAGGTTGCTTCCATGTCTTCTACTTATTTTGGGTTGAGTTTGGCCTTTTATTTCTAACTCCCTGAGGTAAGACTTATTTATATCACCAATTTTAGACTTTTACTATTTTATTATTTATTAGTATGATATTATTTTCTAATTTAAGCATTTAAAATTATAAATTTCCCTCAACGAACTCTTAGTGGCATTCACAAATTTTATTAAACTGTATTTCTAATTTCATACAATTTGAAATATTTTCTAATTTCCTTGTGATTTCTTCTTTGTACCATGGATTATGGAGAAGTATATTGTTTAATTTCCAAATTTTTTTATTTTCCTAGATATCTCTTTATTATTACTTTTTAACTTAATTCTGTTCTATTCAGAAAATAAGCTATATATTTTCAAAAGTACTATTTCAAACTTTTTTATAACTAACTTATGATCTAAGCCCCCAATCTTGAATACCTGTATCTTCAGCTCAATGAGATAAATATGCTCTTTTGATTCCCCAACCCTATTTTGACAAATGTCTACAGGCAGGAAGCCTAGTCCAGCTTAAGGCTCAAGGTATTTCTTTCTGTCCTCGGAGTTTATAGCCCTGAACTGCCTATTGTCCAAAGTCAAAAGGCCTCTAAACAAGTTATTCGATTATGGACAGAAGTGAAAATCTCCAGAAATGCTTTTCTTTTTTTCTTTTTTAAGATTTTATTTATTTGTCAGAGAGAGAGGGAGAACACAAGGAGGGGGAGCTGCAGGCAGAGGGAGAAGCAGACTCCCCCGCAGAGCAGGGAGCCCGATGAGGGGCTCGATCCCAGGACCCTGGGATCATGACCTGAGCCGAAAGCAGACACTTAACTGACTGAGCCACCGAGGCGCCCCATGTTTTTCTTTTTCTCTTAACTTGGTTGCCCATCAGAACCTACCAAGTTTATATTTCATGGGCACTCAAATAGGTTCTTGAATTGTATTCACTATAAAAACCAGCATATTTCAAGCATGTTTTCTGATATATAATCATCTTACAAAATGAGCTTCACTTTTATCCAAGTGCCGCGAAAGACTTAATGTACTCCTGTCATTTTGATTGGCCATCCATCAAATGGAGGCTTATCGTAATTGTTGAGATCCTTCAAAGTTCATACACAATGAAATGTTTATTTCATATTATTAAAGTACAATGTAATTGCCTCTAATTCTATAATGAGAAATAAAGTGTATTTTTCTAATGGCATGGTATAGCATTTATTTTCATATGGCAACATATGTGCTGAGAAAATGTATTGATTCACAGGAATATTAAAAGCAGATTGTTTTCTTCACTATTCTCAAATTATACATTTATTTAAATTACAGACTTCTTAAATGCTTTTCATGTAATTTAGATAGGCTTTCTCAGAAATTTTCATGATTAATATAAATTAAAATACATGCATATCAAGTTGTTTCCTTTTGCCAGAATTGTTCAAAATTCCAAACTTTCTCTGTATCTCAAATATTGAGGTAATCTGAACATAGAGTTCCTTTCAATTTAAAAATGTTCTCTTAATAATGAGAACAGGATAGGGGAAAAATAGCATAAATTTTTAAATGTTCTTCAGAGAAAGGTCTGAAATAATGCATTTCTTTTTTTTTTTCATTTTCAAAGGGTGAACTGTATTGCCATGTACCTCTCAACTAATAAATGTGCTTGGTTATACAACATACACCACAAGAAAACAATTTGACTTTGTTTTAGTTGTTGCTATTAAGTTATGCTTTTGAGATCCATAGATAAAATTGTTAACATCTCTTTCTCTATACCACACTGTACAGAAACACACACACAGATGAGCTTTAGTTTATTTCTTAATGACTTCCTGGAGCACTGTATATCAAATTACATTTGTTTATCTAGAGGGAGAGAAAATAATAATGCATCATTTCATTAGTTATTGTTCCTTTTTGCATTAATCATGCCAGACATTAATGATTTCTCTTATTCAGTGATGCCTCTTTTATATTAAAATATTATAAACCTCAAAGTATGTCTGTAATTAAATCCTTAATATTAAAAAATGTCTTGGTGAGTCGATGCCTGCAATACTTTAAATATTTCTTTATTTCCAATGAGCTGAATAATCTCAGCAGAATATTAGTCAATCACAAAGAAGATGCTTGGTAAAGCTGACCGTGGCATAGTAATTAGGAAGAAGCTGAAATCCCCATTTCTTGCAAATTTTCAAGAATATGCTTGTTCAAAGGATGATTTTAGCAGAAACCATTGACTATGTCCTCTGAATTTCATTTTAACTTGGTCTAGGCATGACATTTTATCTCATCAACAGTGAGACCACATTCCCAAAATGTGGTTGCTGAAATGCTCTTAACATAATGATTACTAGGGATGAAACTGGGATTCCTGAGATATGTGAGAGCTTCAGTTTCTTTCAAGAGCCAACTGTCAGTGCCACCACTGTGTGGGGTATGCTCTTGCAAATGAGGAGCTCACATCAGGCATCACTAATAACCTTTAGAGCTAAGGATAGAAATAAAAATGAATTTTATTTTAAATTCTATGTATATTTTTATTATTTCCCTCCTCCAGTATACATTTCCCTAACAGCCGTTATTTGCTATTTTTCCATGTAAGTTTTGGGATCTCAAGCTAACCTATGAAAAGTAGAAATTAACCCATTCTTAGATAAGGTACCATGTATACAGATGGGTACATTTAAAGACCTGAGCTACATGTTAAGATACGTTAAGATGATGCACTTCTGTTTCAGAAGACCAGACAGACTCCTATACAAACTGAATCCACTATCTGGTTCAGCCTAACACAGGAAAGATCTCAGTGTGAGTATCTCAGAATAATGTCCTCCGTATACCATGTTTGATTTACTGTGCTTGTTATAAGAACAGCTTACATCTATTGGAGTAGCATTAAAATCTCCAAAGCCTTAGAAAAGCACTGTATGTGAAATCAACCCCTTACTCCCAAATATGCCCCCGGCACCCATAAAGGTCTTTTCAATACTCCTTTGAAGTATTACGGTTAACCCAGGACATCTTGAGGAGTGTGCATATGTGAAGGAGTAGTGTGTGAGAATAAGAATGATTTTATCTGATTTGCCACAGAAGCATTCTAGAGGGGGAGTTTCAGAGTTATGGTTTCAACTCTGACGTGTAAAACATTTGAGTTGTGTTACTCTTATCCTTATAGTAAGAAAAAGCTGAACTAAAAATCAGTGAATTTTCTTGGACCCATCAGATAACTCAAGACAGGATAAATTGGCCATCCCCCAAATCCAGAAAGAATTGTGAATCAGAGTCACAGCAGTGATCTGCTTAGTTGGAGCAGAAGCCATGAGAACCATGAACAGCTAGGAACACTTAAATGGTAATTTTGGAGATTGCTCAAGTCTGAGTGAGATTGGTACAAGAGAGAAATTCCTGGTGGCCTGTCTTAGGGGTTCCCCACAATTTTGTGGACTTTGCCTCAGGGAACTCAACAGGTTCCCACAGTGAAGATCCTGAAAGATAACATCATGGTCTGGCAGGGGAGCAGAAAATTAACATTTGAAGTACAACCAGAGCATTCCTCAAAACAGAGACCTACTTTCCAAGGAAAAGGATTTATCAGAGCCTTATTATACCTGACACGTTATTTACCTGACTCATGTTCCCACCAGCCTTTCTGTCTGACCTTAGGAGGTAGAGAGCAGTTTGTTACTGGACTCATGAGACAAACTGCCTACTAAAAATATCTATAAACTACAATATCTGTATCAGATTCCTAACTTTCAAAATTTCTAAAACCTGCACAGTGACAGATAATTACAAAGAGAGAATCCCAGTGTTATTCATTTTAGCCTTAACAAACAGTATATAGACCTTAAGATGTAGGAAGGGCTGTGATTGCTTTAGATCATCTCTAGATGTACGTTGTCCAATACAGTAGCCACTAGCGACATGTGGGTATTGAACACTTGAGATGTGTCTAGTCCAAATTGAGATTTTTGTAAATATAAAATAAACACTAGATTACAAAGACTTAGTATAAAAAAAACCAACATGTAAAATGGACATGTATTTTACATTGATTACATGCTTAAATAATGATATTTTGGATATATAGTGTAAAATAAAATTATAATATTAAAATTCATATCAGTTTTTAAAAATAGTAGAATACTGAATAATGCATACATGGCTCTCATTATATTTCATTTGAACAACCACTCCAGAAGGAAAAAACACAAAACTCCTGATCAGCCATACTTTTATCAGTAATATAGTAATGGGTCATCTGATGACTTACAATAAAATGTGATAAATTAACTCAAAATATTTTTTAGCTTATTGACATCATTTCACTTTTTTTTCCAAAAAACTGATTTTTTCTGTGAGTTTTGGCATTGGGAAGACAGAAGTCAGAAAACACCATTGTGAATTTGTCAGAATTTTAATTCAAAAGCAGCATGCATGAGTGTTGTCTGGAATAATAATTTTTTGAATTTTCAGCTTTGGCTATACCAATAGATAACAATCATTAAATGTAAAAGACTGAAACATTTATCAAAATCAGTACAGCTGGTAATTTCCATTTCATTAAAATTTATATGTGTTTTCATTTGTAAAGTTTCTTAAACTCTCTGAAAAAAAATTTAAACGGAAAAAAAAACCTTTCAAAGTTTATAGATGGAAATCATGAACTCAGTAAAATTTTTTGGAACATTTTGTGGATTTGTTCATTTTTCTATTCTGGAGAGAAGAATCAAAGACTTTATCAGTTTTTCAAAGGACTCAATGATACAAAAAAATTAATTTCCTACTTTAGAACTAGCTTAATTTCTTTCTGGTACTGTGACTTCTAGCATAAATTCCTTCAATTTAGTCTCTGCTAATAAATTTTTTGAGCTTCTGAGTTTTAAGAAATTAACTGGAAGTGTTAAGAGATAGTAAATCCTTTGAGTGGGGGGGAGGGACTGATTTTTAATCTGAAAATGATAGCAATTTTATATGGTTTAAATCATATTTGACATTTTCTATATAACTGCTCTCTGTAGTGGAAGAGTTAAGGCCTTCCTGAAGAGTAGTTGATGTAAAAGGAACACTCATGCACTGTTGGTGGGAATGCAAACTGGTACAGCCACTGTGGAAGGCAGTATGGAGGGTCCTCAAAAAGTTAAAAATACAACTAACCTATGATCCAGTAATCACACTACTGGGTATTTACCCAAAGAATATGAAAACACTAATTCAAAAGGATGTATGCACCCTGATGTTTATTGCAGCATTATTTACAAAAGCCAAGATTTGGAAACAGCCCAAGTGTCCACCAATGATGAACAGATAAAGAAGATCGTATGTGTGTATATGTATGTGTGTGTGTGTGTGTGTGTGTGTGTGTGTGTGATGGAATATTACTCAGCCATAAAAAAGAATGAAATCTTGCCATTTGCAATGATGTGGATGGAGCTAGGGAGTATTATGCTAAATGAAATAAATCAGTCAGAGAAAGACAAATACCATATGGTTTCACTCATACATGGAATTTAAGAAACAAAACACATGAACAAAAGAAAAAAAAGAGAGACAAACCAAAAAATAAACCCTTAATTATAAAGAATAAACTGATGGTTACCAGAGGGAAAGTGGATGGGTGGGCGTATGAGGTAAATAGGGGAAGGGGATTAATAGCACACTTATCATGATGAGCACTGAGTAACATATGGAAATGTTGAATCACTATATTTTATACCTGAAACTAATAGAACACTGTATGTTAAGTATACTGGAATTATCATTTCAAAACAAATTAAAAGAGTAGTTGATATCTAAGTTGTCAAAATTTAGTTAAATTAATTTTGTATGAGGGAAATCGTCAAATTTTATCCAAAAAAAACTTCCTTTTTGGTATTCTCAGACATCACTAACTTCACAGGCACACAAGCTAATATAGAGCAAAACATCCCTTAGGCTCTATAAAAATAAAAACAAAGAACTCTCTACCCTGCCACTGTAGGCTTTAGCATATGAAATAGGGATTTTCCTATCACAGGAGCCAGATTTGCTTTAGAGAACACTAATTTCATAAATTTGCCTCCAAACTTGGTATAGTCTGAAGACACAACACTTAAACACAGAACGGTGCAAAGTCTTCAAAAAACTGAACAATTTTTTTAAAAAAATAAAAGCTCACAGTTTTGTCTGCTCCTATGTCTATGCCAGCATAATAAAGCAGTCAATGCTCAGTGCAGCTATATCAAAAATTTGAACCCCAAAAGTGTGTGTATTAGTAAATAGATTATTTGAGTTTCTGAAGTATTCCCACAATGTTAACAATAACTCAAATTATAGCAGGATTGGAGGCAAACAGCCATTGGCTACACAAGATACAGGATAGGCAGGGAGTCAGCTGAATCTTGTAGCACTAACAATTCCGGGCAGCAGCCTGGTCTAGGGTAGAGTCCTGAAGAGTCATGGCCAGGAGGAAACATGTACATACTATATCACCCATACAACAAAGGAGTCCAGAAGAAATACCAGAGACTGGGCTAGGGAATGGGGGGGACACCAGAAGACTCAGTACAATGGGTATGTTCCCTACTTTAGAGATGTTTTTGATGTCTAGCTCTCTCTACAGGAAAGCCATAAACCTTGACCATAAAACATAACATCATTAAGTGGCTCAAAATCTATATTCATAATGATACTAATACATTGTATGTTTGTTTCACTACTATTCTCTATGAGTGTAGAAAGGAGATTCCAGAGGCTGCATGAAATATGATACATAAATGAGATACATGAAAAGGAAAAATGAATTTAAGAGCAAATATAAAAATCCAGCTGGACACTAGTCATTTGCAACAATGTAAACCAGTGCCATTCTTCTCACCATTTTTGTCTGTTTTCCAAAATACAACTCTTTGAAACAAAAATATGTTTCATAAGTTAGCATGTGATGTTTATTACTGCTATTTTATTATTTATTTATTTTTTAAAAAATTTTATTTATTTGACAGAAAGAGCACAAGCAGAGGAAGAGAGAGGGAGAAGCAGGCTCCCTGCTGAGCAAGGAGCCCGAATGTGGGACTCGATCCCAGGACCCTGGGATCATGACCCGGGCCGAAGGCAGTTGCTTAACTCACTGAGCCACCCAGGTGTCCCTATTACTACTATTTTAAATTTATTTGTTTATTTTATATTTTTTTTTAAGAAAGAGAGAGCATGAGCTGGGGGGAGGGGAGGGGCAGAGGGAGAGGGAGAGAGAATCTTAAGCAGACTCCATGCCTAGTGCAGAGCTAACCTGAGGCTCAGTCTCATGACCCTGAGACCACGACCTGAATTACTGCTATTGTAAATGAATTAATAAATGTTTAAAATTTGTTCTTAGTTTTAATTTCTACTTGGCAAATTTTTTAATAGAATAAACCACATAAACAAATGTTCCTTGAGGTGCCCAATAAATTTTCAGAGTATAAAGGAGTCCTGAGTCAAAATCTTTTGAGAATCATTATCCTACATTAACACATTAAAATAGAGAAACACAATCTTCTCAAAGGGTATTTAAAATTCATCTTATACAATTCAGCATTTTTCTAGTAAAGAAATAAGCAGACGTTATTCTTAATGGGTGGGAGGGATGGGGTGGCTGGGTGATAGACATTGGGGAGGGTATGTGCTATGGTGAGCACTGTGAATTGTGCAAGACTGTTGAATCTGTACCTCTGAAACAAATAATACATTATATGTTAAAAAAAAAAAGAAGAAGAAGATAGCAGGAGGGGAAGAATGAAGGAGGGGAAATCGGAGGGGGAGACGAACCATGAGAGATGATGGACTCTGAAAAACAAACTGAGGGTTCTAGAGGGGAGGGGGGTGGGGGGATGGGTTAGCCTGGTGATGGGTATTAAAGAGGGCACGTTCTGCGTGGAGCACTGGGTGTTATATGCAAACAATGAATCATGGAACACTACATCAAAAACTAATGATGTAATGTATGGTGATTAACATAACATAATAATATAAAAAATAAATAATAATTATCACAGATTCATTCAAACTATACTCACAAGTCCAAAGGAAAGTTTCTACCTGACTGAATAATCTGAAAATTTACACTTTCAGATCAAGAATAATTTGGTCTTTTCAAGTTTAATTGCCCCTTTGCATATAAATAGTCAATATATACAGCATCTAAGATTTAGCTTCCTATTGGTTGCTGAATAAAAAGTCTTTTTGATGATTCTCTCTCTTGAGTTAAATGCTTTAAAAAATCCACTTTTCCTTCCTCCTTCCCAAAGAGTGTCGGGTTATGAAGATGTCCACGCTCTCTCTATGGACCCAAATGGTGTCTCACAAACAGTTTCTGCCACACTTTCCAACTGGCCTGTTATCTGGGTTGGCAACTCCCAAGTGCATTAGATCCCACTGGGAATTTTGAATGGTTATATTGGGATACAGCATCCAAGTGCATGTCCTAGCCATTTCATCATGCTTTCTGAGTCATCCTCTCTATGATTAGGCCTCTGCGTGTTCACAAGCCATTCTCAGAACTTCTGCATTTTCTCACTAGGATAAGCAGAAACTTCCGAATCCTCTCACACCATGGCCAAGCCATGTGTACCAAGGAGTTCCTCTTCAGACTCTGCAATGAGGTCTCACATGACCCTCATCTCTGCACCACCATGCCCACTCCCTGTTGGAAATTGTACTGGGCCAAAGTCTTGAGAAGCAGAAAAGTGGAAACAATATTCTTCAACATTTATTTAGGTGTTTCTAAAGCAACATTTCCTCGTCAATGATCAATTTCAAGGAGTAGGTAGAAGAAATCAAAATCTAGTCTACTAATCACTGCCCTACTTGTCTCCCTTATATATCTGCCATCTCTTGGGTCTAGAGAGACAAATAACCTTTCAATTTTACTGTGGCCACCCTTGGCTCCTGCTTCTTCCATCTTGATTCTGTTTTCCCTGGTAAGCTCTCATATAAATAAGAGAAGACAAATCAGAACTCATTTAAATATATATATATACTTTTTATATTTTTTAATAAAAAATGGAATAGATATCTTCAAAAAT
The DNA here is from genome assembly GCF_003265705.2 of Callorhinus ursinus. Taxonomy (NCBI): domain Eukaryota; kingdom Metazoa; phylum Chordata; class Mammalia; order Carnivora; family Otariidae; genus Callorhinus; species Callorhinus ursinus. The sequence continues at coordinate 9,751,017 of NW_027397094.1, read as the reverse complement.
CTATAGCAGACATTATACTGAATAATATAATGTTAGAAACATTTAAAGAAATGTCAAGGAAAAAATATGGATGCTCAAGATCATCTGTAATATTCAATATTTGCCTGCAATTTCTACTTAACAGTCTTAAGACATAAAAATAAAAGAGATATAAATATCAGAACGAAAGAGACATAACAGATATCTTTACGCTAATGTTATTATTGCTGGTTTGGAATAACCAATAGAAGTGTCTGTCACACTGGTAGATTTGTTAGAACTTCCAATAAGGTTTTTTGCTATAAAATAATTTTAAGAAAACCAATAGCTTTAGAATGCCTTAAAAAAAAACAAGGGAATTAAAAATAAAGTTCACAACAGCAATTAAACATCAACAGTACAAGTGAAAACAGTTTTGCTCCCTCTTTTCATTTCTCCCTTCACTCACATTTCTCGGGAACTCCAGTTAACAAGCAGGAGAAGAAAAACAAGTAAAGGAAGAAGCCAAAAGTCAAAGAGCAGATATTTGCTGATCAAATTATCCCTTCATGTGGTACCTATCTGCAGATGGTAGAGATATTTAAAATTAATTTCAAAGCTTTCATTGTATAATGGTACCAATTTAATTTGCAAAATTAAATGTTTTAATTTATAATGTGAAGACGTATGACATGTGAGTATAAAGTCCTGCTACCATCATAGTTTTCATCCAGGGCAATGGAAAAAAAATTCTACTGAATATATCTGAAAAAGACATGGAAGACAAAACTAAGTTACTTTGTGATTTCATCTATGAGTAATGCTAGTTTAACTTGCTGATTATATTAATTAACAAAAGTATATGTCTTTCAATATCCGACTTTATTGAGTCATAAATAATGTACAATGTATTTTATATAAGTAAGTTATTCAAATTATGATCTTTGCTTTGGCATACGTTTGGAAAATTTAAAAGCAATTTTTATAAAAACTCTAAAATTCTGATAGCAAAATATACATATGCATCGTGTACTACCCAGAAGGAATTCCAAGCACTTTCACAATATAATACTGGTTATTTTAAACAATGAAAAAAATAATTGTAATAGGAAGCCATACACTTTCACATCTTTAAGATACTCACAATATTATTTATACCAACAAAATCTTAAAACGCTGAGCTAAATTGCCATGAACACTGTCAAACCTTTTTCCTAAGCCCCCAGGTAGAATTCATTGCTTCCTTTTTTATGCTCCCCTTTTCCACTTTAAATAATGCTTGCATTTGGGATTTTTCAGTGGAATCAGATATCTTCCCTGTTAGATTAAGCTCCTTAAGGACAGGATAATTTCCGCTTCATTTTTGTATTCTATGTGCTTTGTATATGCCACGTACCTATTAAAAGAATGATGCATAATTCTGTTGAAAGAAATTTATAACTCAAAATTCTGAGCCATGAAAATTTTCTTTATTACTGTAAATGCTTATGATGTTTATCTAAATTTACTACTTTTTTTGCTATTTACTACCTCATTTAACAGTTTTATTACATGAATTCTTATTATGTGCATGACCTATACTTAAAAATCATCAAGAATAATTTGTTTGAGAGAGAGGGGAAGATAGTAGCAGAGTAGGAAGACCCTAGGCTTGCCTCATCCCAGGAATACAACTAGATAACTATCAAATCATCCTAAATACTCCAGAATTCAATCAAGATGGGAAGAACAAATTCCACAAATAAAGGTAAAGAAGAGGCCACATCAAAGGAGGTAGGAAGTGTGGAGAGGTAGCTTAGGAGAGAAAGGGGTCATGTTGCTACGGTGGGAAGGGAGCTGCAGTTGTGGAGAAGGGCAAGAGACAGACTAGCACACAGGGCAGCCTACGAGAAAGATGATTCCCCATAACAACTAGCTTGGAAAACAAAAGGGCCTGAATTTCCTGAGTTCTTGCAACCAGCAAGGAAAGCCTGGAGTTTTAAAGGTCAGCATGCTTTGCTCTGGGAAAGCTCAGAAGACATCGGGCTCCTGGTGGACAAAAGGCAGGACAAACAGCCGGTGGACATACAGCGTGGAAACAGCGTACTGAAGAGCACATGGGGTGCACAGTAGGGAGGTGATTCATTCATCTCAGGTCATATCTCAGAAAGGCAGTGTTCACAGAGAGACCCCTCCAGGAACAAAGGAACTGGAAGGTGCCATTTCCTCCCCCCATTCCTCAGCAAAAACAAAACCACCTGCAGGAACCATCACAGTGCTGACACTGGCTACCTAACTTGCTTACACAAAGCCCCACCCTCCATACTCAGGAAGAACCACCCTTCCCTGTCATGCTTGTCTCGGTTTCAGTGCAGTGGGCCCCCTCCCCCAGAAGATGGGCCTAATACCCTGCCAAAACTGCATCTCCCAACCCAGAAGTTGTGCAAGGCCTAGATTTTGGTGGTGGCAGTGACAAGTCTCATTTCATAAGCAGACCAGATCACACCTAGTTAGAACTCATCACATTTAGTCCAGGGACCAAACACTGCCCACAACAGGCAGAGAGAGCCTCTGCAGATGATAGGCCTGGAAAATAAAGCAACCAGGACATAACAGCAGAGGAGACACAACACACGTTGGAGACACTCCTGGAAGTGCCAGGCTCTGAGGAACATAGTAGACTACACTGCAGGGCACTACAGGGCCTCTTCTTCATAAAGCCATTACCGTTAAGAACAGGAGACATAGCTGACTTTCCTAACACACAGAAACAGGCACAGAGACTTGGACAAAATCAGAAGACAAAAGACAAAGGAATTTGTCCCAAATGAAAGAACAAAACAAAGCCACAGCCAGAGAGGTAAGCAAAACAGATATAAGTAATATGCTTGATGGACAATTTAAAGCAATGATCATAAGGATACTCACTGGACTTGAGAAAAGAATGGTGGATATCAGAGAAACCATTAACAGAGAGATAAGGAATAACATAGCAGAGAAAAGGATTCAATAAATAAAAGAGAAAAACCTAATGGAATAAACAGCAGGCTGGAAGAAGGAAAATGAATTAATGACCTAGAAGACAGTAATGGAAAGTAATCAAGCTGAACAAAAGACAGAAAAAATAATTATGCAAAATGAGAATAGATTTAGGGAACTCAGTGACGACATCAAATGTAATAACATTTGTATTATAGGAGTCTCAGAAGAAGAAAAGAGAGAAAGGGGACAATTGATTTGAAGAAATGATCTCTGAAAACCTCCCTTATCTGGGGTAGGAAACAGATATCCAGATCGAAGAATCACAGAAAACCCCCAACAAAATCAACAAAAGCGGATCCACACCAAAATATGTTGTAATTAAAATGGCAAAATACAGTGATCAAGAAAAAAATCTAAAAGCAAGGAGACAAGGGAAGATAGTTACATATAAAATAAACCCCATTAGCCTATCAGCATATTTTTCAGCAGAAACTTTCCAAGCCAGAAAGGAGTGGATTGATCTTTTAAAAGTGCTGAATGGGAAAAACCTACAGCAGAGAATATTCTGTTCAGCATGGCACTCATTCAAAATAGGAGAGATGGAGTTTCCAGGCAAACAAAGGTAAAGGACTTCATGATCCCTAAACCAGCCCTGGAAGACATATTACAGAGGACTCTTTGAGTGGAAAGGAAAGACCAAAAATGACAGTATGAAGATAGGAAACACAAGAGCAGTAAATATGAATATTTCTGTAAAAAAATCAGTCAAGAAACTCACAAAATAAAAGTATGTAAAATATGACACCATATACTTAAAATATGGGGAGAAGAGGACTAAAGACTGGATTCAATTCTAAACAACCATCAACTTAATATAGACTGCTATATGCAGAAGATGTTAAATAGACACCTAATGGTACCACAAATCAAAAACCACTAATAAATAAGCAAAAAATAAAGAGAAAGGACCCAAATACATGTAAAAAATAAGCAAACTGTGCAAGAAAGACAAGAAAGGGTCAGAGAAAATCTTGAGAAACAACCACAAAACAAGTAATAAAATGGCAGTAAATACATATATAAAAAATTATTTTAAAAGTAAATGGACCAAATGTTCCAATCAAAAGACATAGAGTAACAGAATGGATTAAAAAAAAAAACAAAACAAGATCTAAAGCCATTGAAAGTGAGGGGATGAAAAAAATATTTATCATGCAAAGGGATGTCAAAAGAAAGCTGGAGTCATAATACTTATATCAAGAAAAACATACTTTAAAACAAAGATTGTAAAAAGACACAAAGTAGGACACCAAGGACACTATATGATTATAAAAGGAACAATCCAACAAGAAGATATAACAATTGTGAATATTTATGCACCCAACATGAAAGCCCCCAAATACATAAAACAGTTAATAACAAAGATAAAGGAACTAATTGATAATAATACAATAGTAGGGACTTTAACACCCCACTTACATCAATGGACAGAGAATCGAAACAGAAAGTTAACAAGGTAACAATGGCTTTGAATGACACACTGAACCAGATGGACTTAACAGATTTGGAACATCCCATCCTAAAACAGCAAAGTACACATTCTTTTCAATTGTACATGGAATATTTTCCAAATCAGATCACATATTAGGCCACAAAACAAGCCTCAATGAATTTTAAAAGATTGAAGCCATACCATGCACTGTTTCCAACCACAACACTATGAAATTGGAAGTCACCACAAGAAAACATTTGAAAAGAGCACAAATACGTGGAGGTTAAATAACATGCTACTAAACAATGAACGGGTCAACCAGGAAATCAAAGAAGAAATACAAAGCACACAGAAACCCATGAAAATGAAATCACAACAGTCCAAAACCTTTGGGATGCAGCAAAAGCAGTTCTAAGAGGGAAGCCAGCAGAAGGTAAGAAATAATAAAGATTAGACCAGATATAAATGATACAGAAACTAAAAAAAGCAATAGAAGAGATCAAGGAAACCAGGAGATGGTTCTTTGAAAAAAAAATCAATAAAATTAAAACTTTAAGCAGACTTATTAAGGAAAAAAAAAGGACCCAAATAAATAAAATCACAAATGAGAGAAGAGAAATAACAACCAACACCACAGAAATACAAAAAATTGTAAGAGAATATTATAACAAAAACTATATGCCAATAAATTGGACAAACTAGAAGAAATGGATAAATTCCTAGAAGCATATAAACTAACAAAACTGAAACAGGAAGCAATAAAATATTTGAACAGACCAATTACCAGCAAAGAAATTGAGTCTGTAATAAAAAAAACTCCCAACAAACAAAAGTCCAGGACCAGACGGCTTCACAGGGGAATTCTGCTAAACATTTAAAGAAGAATTAATACCTATTTTTCTCAAGTTATTCCAATAAAATAGAAAAGGAAGGAAAACTTCCAAATTCATTCTATGAGGGCAGTATTATCCTAATACCAGAACCAGATAAAGAGATCACCAAAAAAAGAAAGAACTACAAGCCAATATCTCTGATGAACATAGATGCAAAAATCCTCAACAAAATTCTAGCAAACTGAATCCAAAAATACATTTAAAAAATCATTCACTACGATCAAGTGGGGATTTATTTCTGGTTTGTTAGGGTGGTTCAATATTCACAAATGAATTAACATGATATACCACATCAATAAGAGAAATGAAAAGAACCATAAGATCATTTCAATAGACACAGATAAATCATTCAACAAAGTACAGCATCCATTCATGATAAAAACCTTCAACAAAGTAGGTTTAGAGGGAACATACCTCAACATAATAAAGGCCATATATGAAAAACCCACAGCTAACATAATCCATAATGGGAAAAAAACTGAGTGCCTTTCTCACAATGAACAAGACAAGGATGTCCACTCTCACAACTTTTATTCAACATAGTACTGGAAGTCTTAGCTAGAGAATAAGATAACAAAAAGAAATAAAACATATTCAAATCAGTATGGAAGAAGTAAAACTTTTACAATTTGCAGATGATGTGATACTATCATGGGGAACCTGAAAGATGCCACTAAAAAACTGCTAGAACTGATAAACAAATTCAGTAAAGTTGTAGGATACAAAATCAACCTGCAGAAATGTGTTGCATTTCTGTACACCAATACTGAAGCAGCAGAAAAAAATTGAGAATACAATCCCATTTACAATTGCACCAAAACCATAAGATACCTAGGAATAAACCTAACAAAAAGGTGAAAGACCTGTACTCTAAAAACTATAGAACACTGATGAAAGAAGTTGAAGATGACACAAAGAAATGGAAAGACAGTCCGTGCTCATTGATTGGAAAAATAAATATTGTTAAAATGTTTAACTACCCAAAGCAATCTATACATTTATGCAATCTCTATCAAAATATCAACTGCATTTTTCACAGAACTAGAACAAACAATCCTATAATTTGTATGGAACCATGAAAGACCCCAAATAGCCAAAGCAGCCTCGAAAAAGAAAAGCAAACTGGAGGTATGACAATGCCAGACTTCAAATTATATTACAAAGCTGTAGTAATCAAAATAGTATTGGCACAGAAATGGACACATAGATCAATGAAACAGAATATAAAATCCAGAAATAAACCCACAATTATATGGTCAATTAATCTTCAACAAAACAGGAAAGAATATCCAATGGGAATGTCTTTTCAACAAATGGTGTTGGGAAAATTGGACAGCAACATGCTGAAGAATGAAATTAGACCACTTTCTTACACTATACACAAAAATAAATTCAAAATGTACTAAAGATATAAATGTGAGACATGAAGCCTTAAAAATCCTCGAAGAGAGCACAGGCTGTAACTTCTTTGATATCAGCCACTGAAACTTTTCTCTAGATATGTCTCCTGAGGCAAGGGAACCAAAGGAAAAAATAAACTATTGGGATTACATCAAAAAAAAAAAATCTTCTGCACAGGGAAGAAAACAACCAACGAAAGTAAAAGGCAACCTACAGAATGGGAGAAGATATTTGCAAATGATGTATCCAGTAAACCAAAAAAATTTTGGATTAGTATCCAAAATATATAAAGAACTTATAAAACTCAACACCCCCCCAAAAAAAATCCAATTTCAAAATGGGCAGAAGACATGAACAAAAATTTTTTCCAGAGAAGACATATGTATGGTCAACAGACACATGAAAAGATGCACATCATCACTTACAATCACAAAAATGCAAATCAAAATTACAATGTGATATCACCTCACACCTGTCAGAATGGCTAAAACCAACAACACAGGACACAACAGGTGTTGGCGAGGATGTGGAGAAAAAGGAACCCTCATGCACTGTTGGTGGGAATGCAAACTGGTGCGGCCACTGTGAAAACAGGGTGGAGGTTCTTCAAAAAAGTTAAAAATAGAACTACTTCATGATCCAGTAATTTCACTACTGGGTATTGACCTAAAAAGTACAAAATCACTTATTCAAAGGGATATACGCACTCCTATGTTTATAGCAGCATTATTTACAATAACCACATCATGGAAACAGCCCAAGTGTCCATCAGTTGATGAACAGATAAAGAAGATGTGGTGTACATATACAATGGAATGGTCCTCGGTCATAAAAAGAACGAAATCTTGCCATTTGCAATGATATGGATGGAGCTAGAGAGTATTATGATAAGTGAAATAAGTCAGACAGAGAAAGACAAATATCTGATTTTACTCATGTGTGGAATTTAAGAAACAAAATAAATGAGCAAAGGAAAAAAAGAGAGACAAACCAAACAACAGACTCTTAACTACAGAGAATAAACTAAAGGTCACCAGAGGGGAGGTGGGTGGCAGGATGGGTGAAATGGGTGATGGGGATGAAGGAGTGAACTTGTTGGCATGAGCACTGAGTGATCAAAATAAAAACTTTAAATAAATGAAAATTTTAAAAAGGAATAGGCAACCTCAAAAAAAAAAAAAAGGAATGATCCCTTTTGCTTCTATTGTCAGAGTTAAATTTACATAAACCCGGAAAACTGCTATAACATGTATATTAAAAATTATGAAGCTTTTGAGTGACATTGCTATTATGCACATCGTAATAAAAATATAATGGAATTTAACTTTCTGAAACTGAATAATAGAAATTTTAAAACATTTGCCTGTCTTGTCATGAAAAATGAGACAAGATTTACTTTGAAAAAGTAAAATAGCCATAAATCTGTGTAATGGTTGATAACACAGCCAATATTTTATTTTACTTTTTTAAAGATTTTATTTATTCATTTGAGACATAGACATACAGAGAGAGAGAGAGAGAGGGAGCATGAGCAGGTGGGGGGAGGCAGAAGGAGAAGCAGGCTCCCCACTGAGCCAGGAGCCTGATGTGGGGCTTCATCCCAGGACCCCAGGATCATGACCTGAGCCGAAAGCAGACGCTTAACCGTCTGAACCACCCAGGCGCCCCTACAGCCAAAATTTTAAACAAAACAAGATAATGGTTTAATATATTCCAACTGGATTTTAAATTTTATAAATAAAAGGAGGTAGGAAGGAAATTAATATTTCAAAGTGAAAGTAAAACAGTATATATAAGACAGAAGCAAACTAAAAACCACAAGGAAGTTCGGGCACCTGGGTGTCTCAGTTGGTTAAGCGACTGCCTTCGGCTCAGGTCGTGATCCTGGAGTCCCGGGATCGAGTCCCACATCGGGCTCCCCGCTCAGCGGGGAGTCTGCTTCTCCCTCTGACCCTCCCCCCTCTCATGTGCTCTCTATCTCCCATTCTCTCTCTCTCAAATAAATAAATAAAATCTTAAAAAAAAAAACACAATGAAGTTCTCTGGGAGATATTCTATCATTTCATAGTATACCACGAAATGATCTATACACAGTCTGTCTGATAATGTCCTTCATTACCTCAATTTAGCATGTACAAATTCAGATGGTGTATTTATCCTATTTTCTTCTTTCTACTGATCTTTCTGTCCTCTTCTTGGAATGCAAAATTTGGAATGTGTATGTACATCTTTACCTCTTCCCTCCCTCTCTCCTTCCCTCCCCCCTTCTCTCCTTCCTTCCTTCCTTTCTTCTTTCATCTACCTTTGACCTTTATGATTCACGGTAGATATGCTCATCTCAAGCCAAGCAGTGGGTTTTGACGGATGTTAAGTCCGTCACAATGGTTCTATTGCCCTTACCAAAGGTTGGTTTAAAAGATGCAAAGGGAGGTGTGCCTGGGTGGCTCAGTGGGGTAAGCGTCTGCCTTTGGCTCAGATCATGATCCCGGGGTCCTGGGATCGAGTCCCACATCTGGCTCCCTGCTCCGCAGGGAGTCTGCATCTCCTTCTCTTTCTGCTCCTCCCCATTGCTCATGCTCTCTCTTTCACTCTCTCAAATAAATAAATAAAATCTTAAAAAAAAAAAAGATGCTATGGGACACCGTTTTGACTAAGGAGACAAAGGGTAACTTTTGAGGGGCTTCTAGGAAAAGTGCTTGCTCTTACTAATTAAAGGAGAGTCCCTTTTAAAACCCTGGATGTTGATAGGGACTAAATGAGATATTTTGACACAGATGAACCAGCCTAGGATAATCTGACATAAAATAGCAAAGAAAAGATTTGGAAAGTCTGGGTTCCTAAGATCATTATTGAACCATGGTGTATTTAGTCAGCTGCTGTAACAGAATACCATAGGCTGTGTAACTTAAACAATAAACATTGATTTCTCCCAGTTCTGGGAGCTAGAAGTCTGGTAAGTGCTTTCTTCCTGGTGTGCACACAGTCATCTTCCCATTGTATCCTCACTTGTCAGAGAGAGAGGAAATAAGCTCTCTCATCTCTTGTCATAAGGATGCTAATGTCATCATGAGGACAGGAAAGGACAGCCCTCCCAAAGGCCTCATTTCCAAATGCCATTACATTGGGAATTGGGGTTTCAAAATATGAATTTTGCGAGGCCACAAACATTCAAACCATAGCACATGGATTCAACATACCCTGGAGCTCCCCTAATCCTGGACCTCTTGTTTGAGAGAATAGTTCTCCTTGTTGTGCAAAAACCTGAATCTGAGATTTTAACATATAACTGAAAAGATACAAGACATAAAACAATTTTACAGTAACATTATAAATGATAACACTTATGGAGGTCGATGCTATAAATCTCTGAGTGTATTGTGCCTTTTTGTACCCATTTTCACTGAGACTTCCTTGAAATACACCATGCATTAAGAATGCCATTTTCTTTTCTTTCTTTGCACTTTCTTGGTAAAATTAGCATTTTATATTTTTCATTATTTCTTAAAAGTGAAATATAGTATACATTCTGTGCCTACAATTACAGAGAGAACTCTCATGCAACTCAATGGCCAGCAAAGCAAACAATCATATAAATACAACTCAAAACCAGAGATTGCCAGAACCCTGGAAGCCTCCTCATCCCCATGTCCAAGCCCAACCCTAACTTTTAACAGCAGAGATTAGCTTTGCTTATTTTAGAATTTGTGATAAATGGAATCACAAGGAATGCATTATTTTTATTAGATCATTTCTTTCATAAGCCATATGTTCCTAAGATCCATGCATTTTTGTAAGTAGCTGCTGATTATCCTTTTTTTTTTGGCCATACAGAATTCTAATATGAATATGCCACCATTTGTTTATCAGTTTTAACACTGATAGACATTTATTAAAAGGCATCATTAAAAATGTGAAAATTCAAGCCACAGACGGGTGGAAGTTATTTGAAATACATAAAGCTAACTGAGATCTCATATCCAGAATACAGAGAGAATCTACGGCCATACTACCCTGAACATACCCAACCTTGTCAGAATACATAAGGATTCCCTAGAATTCAATAAAAGAGATAACCAAGTAATAAAATGTGCAAGAGACTTACAAGTGCTGTACAATGGAGGATGTCCAAGTCTTCAATAAAAAATCTGTGAGGATTATTTTTATTAGTAGTAATCAGACAAGTGCACATTAAAGCATACTTGCATTCCACTATACCTGCCCCAGAATGGCAAAAAAAAAAAAAAAAAAACCAGAAAAACCACAACAACAAAAAAAATACAAAACAAAAGCAAGCTCATGACAATACTAAGTAGTAGCAAACAAGTTTAGCAACAGAAATTCTTAGACTCTGTGCAGCTAGAATTGGCAATTAGTACAATGTTTTGGAAAATATTTTCCTGGATCTTCTAAACTTTGGCATTTGCATTTTCTGCACCCTGAAAATTTCACTCATAGGTATCCTGTCACTTGGTGGCTATTTGTTTCAGAGGACATGTGTATGAATATTTTTAGCAGACTAAATCTGATTTGTTTAAAAAAATGGAAAGTACTTTTTTTTAAATCATCAAATCTCTTTTCTAGATCAGTTCAATTGTGTAATAACTCACAAAAGACAAGAGCTCTAGAGGAACGAGAAAAACAGGGAAGGAGAGTTTAATGGTGAACCCAGAGGGCTGAGCAAAAGAAATCTGTAGGAGGTCTATTGGGCTCAAAACGTTAAACCTAGCTGTATCGATCATAGAATTCAGTACTATGTCTCCTGGACTGATTCTCTCCCATTCTAGAGAACGACAATTATTCATACCTTCTCCATTATTCTCAAGCCTGATGTGGCAACCATGGATGGGTACTGCTCAGATCTTCCTCCAAGAGGAACCCACCAAGAATGTAGCTGGCTTACTGACTTCAGCAGCCACGACTTCGGCTCCACCACCACCTCACACACAGAACACATTCTCCTTGGGTTGCTCCCTGCCAGTGATTGTGTGTGGCAGAAGGAACAGAGCACTGTTCTGACCTACAAATGACTCCTCAAATGTTCACTCTTCACTCTGGGACCCCATCACCCTGAATGAAACTCTCTCAGAGCTTGCACCTCTGAGAGGTATCCTCCTACTCAAACACTCTTCCTTTCCTACTTCCTTACATAGTTGTTCATACCTGTGTTTGGCCTGAAAGCTCTCCCTGCTAACCGTCCTTCATCATTCACTGAATTATCCCCAAATAATTCTTTTGCACATCCAATTCCATCTTGGTGTCTGCTTCCAGGAGGACTTGAACGAGCATGTCCAGTAACCTATACCCTCCCAAAACTCAAAAACATCGCCTCACAGTCTTACCTTTCAGAGTCAATAGAAATTCAACTTTTTCTTCCAGAAATTCTAAAAGCTTATTTACATTCTTACCAATTAATTACCCCTTTCAAATTATTAAAAAGAATTGTTCTTCTGCTTTAGATTAAAGGTGACTACAAGGTATTTGCTGCACTTTTCAATGAGTGTTGGAATCTAGTTATTCTGCCCCTGAAACTGAGCTGGAATTTCTAAGACTAGATCACATGAAGTCTTGCAGATTTTAACCTCTAAAGTCTCCTAAAACACTCTATCTGGGAGGCCTGAGGCACGATGTAAGGAGTTAGCTTACCCTGATACTTGGGAGAAATCACATGCTGGCCCCTCATCCATAATCCAACCAAACTCAACCTTTTAGCCATTTCTACAAAGGCACAAGACACGAAAGAAGTAATCTTGGATGGTTCAGATCCAAAAGTCTCTCAATGCCACAAGGAACAGAAGAATCATCCAGCTGAGCTATCTGATTTCTTACCCTCAAAATATTAATTTATAAGAAGATAGAATGAATTTATTATTGCTTTAAGTTTCTGAATTCCACAATAGTTTATTATACAGAAATGGATAACATGAACCCTGTCTATGCGCCATTCATCAACCTGTGTACTCTGTCTTTATCCCTATTGCTTCATAAAGGATATGGTGGTATTGCTTGTCTCCCTTGCCTCTAATTATCCAAATTTACACTCTCTTCTGCTACCATTTTAATATGCTTAAATCTTAGAAGCACAGACCCTGTGGACGAGGCTTGTTGAACTAACAAAGAGACACCAACATTTCAGTGACTTAATAACATAGAAGTTTATATTTTGCTAGTGGAAGAGTCCTGGGTGGATCTTGAGATTGTCAGGAGAACTCCACTGCATGATCACTCAGAGACACAGGCTCTTTTCATCTTATGTATTCTCACTCCTCCAGGGCATCTGTCATCCTGAGGAGGAAAGAGACAGAAAAGAGGCACAGAAGATGTTACATGCCAGGTCTGAAAGTGGAACATCTCAAAACTGCCATATTCCACTGGCTTGAATGGAGTGAAATGGCCACACCTACTTCCAGGGGAGCCGAAGATACAGTCTACTTGCACAACCAAGAGTAAGAGAACACAACTCTGGGGGAAGAACATTAAGTTCTACCTGTCTCTACTACCAGATTAAAGAAGTTATTTTGTTAAAATATCCCAAACAACCATGGAACATGGGTTTTTTTTTTTCATAACTCTTATATAAAGGGTTAGTAAATAATTTTGTGAACCCCCTATTGAATGACCCTCTAATAGCAGTGTTCACATGGTCTTTGTTCTTCCTGTTCCCTTCTTCTCTTTTATCCTCAAGGTATCTCTGGAATGTCTCATAGAACATATGTAGACATATATATAACTAATATACATTTAACAAAAGAATTCCTTAATCAATTAAGATGGTTTTTCAAAGTATTAAAAGTATTCATACTTCCATGAGACGCCTGGGTGGCTCAGCAGTTAAGCGTCTGCCTTCGTCTCGGGTCGTGGTCCCAGGGTCCTGGGATCGAGTCCCACATCGGGCTCCCTGCTCCATGGGAAGCCTGCTTCTCCCTCTCCCACTCCCCCTGCTTGTGTTCCCTCTCTCGCTGTGTCTCTCTCTGTCAAATAAATAAACAAAATCTTAAAAAAAAAGTATTCATACTTCCTGACCCAATGCCATTTTTATAGGCAAAGTCAGTTGTCCTATATCATTTATTGGACATCCTAACTTTTTCCTACTAATAAGGAGTATCACTACTTTATATATCATGTTGGATTTTAATGGATTTATTTTAGGGCTCTCTATTCTGTCTCCATGTTCACTCACTGTCTTTATTATACTATTTTAATTACTATAGCTTTATAATAATCTTTTATATAACAAAAGGCAAATACCTCACCCCCAAATTATTCTTCTCCAAACCACACTGATTGTACTTGATCTTATTACTATGTTTTAGATCCAAATTCTCTTGTAAATAAAAACCTTTGAGCCAAAATGGCAGCATGAGGAGCTCTGTGTACCCATTCTCCATGAAGCAACCATAAATGGTTAAAGTCTGGAAACTGTCTTAAGGGCATATAGCAAAAGAAGAAATATTCACTTAAGAGAATCTATTAAATCTTATTAATAGAGCCTGTGGCACCTGAACGATGACCTCATTCCTCCCCCCATCTCCAATACTGCAGCAGATAGGCCCGAGAAAATGGGGCTTCCTCTTCTCTCATCTTACAGGTAAGGAATATGATATCTTCCCAGCAGGATCAGATACAAGCATGTCTCATCCCCCTAAATTCCAAGTTGCGAAGGCAACACTTTTGGCAGGTGTTGTCAGGAGAGTAGAGGTTTCGTTCCCCCGCTTAGTTCCCACTTACAAGGCAGAGGTGCATTCCTAGAAATATTGGGGGTTTTGATCTTTATTTCCACTCACTCATGAAGTGAAGTTTCCATCTGGGAGAGACAAGTAAAAAAGACTAGAAGCTACTGTCCCCATTCAGCACCATCCTCTAAAGTAGGGGTGTCATTCCACTACTGTTCCCTGTCCCAGCTCTAGAGAGGGAGTTGAGATTGCTCCCAGCCTAGATAGGCTGTCCATAATAAAAAAGAACTTTGAAGCTTTCCTCACTGAAACTGCCTTTATTTGAAGAAGAATGTGGTGAAGTTTAAGCACATTGGAGATTTTGGTAAAAAGCAGTAAAAGAAACAGGCTGAACCTTGGTCCATATAGGTTATCAGAGAAAATTAGGGAAGGAGACCTAAGGTGAGCCCTCCTAGGGTTGGTATAAATCTCAGACTTGCCACAAAAACTACCTCTTCAAAGGAACCTGGATTTAATAGAATGAGACTGTAGAGCGATTTACATCCAAGGCATCATCAAAAACAATGGGACAGCTATCCTGCAATTAATGAAGCTGAGTGGAATACTTACAGGGGCACACAAGCTTTAGAAAAGAGAAAGAGATAAAAACTGACCCAAAAATATGTCAGAAATCTGAATACACCACTAAAAAGTAAAGAGATTGAGTCAGTAACCAGAAACCCTTTCAAAGAGAAGAGCCCAGAATCAGATGGCTTCATTTGGTAGATGAATTCTGCCAAATGCTCAAAGAAGAATTAATACCAATCTTCCTCAAACTCTTTCTAAAAACTGAAGACCATATAACTCTTCCTAATTCATTCTCTGAGGATGATATTACCCTGATACAGAAGCCAGACAAACAACACAGGAAGAGAAAAAACAAAAACAAGCTATAGACTAATATCCTTTATGAATATAAATACTTAAAACATAGGTATAAGTCATCAGACCTTGGATTAGGCAACAGTTTCTTAGATATGTTACAAAAAGCACAAGCAGCAAAATAAAAAATAGATAATTGTTCCTAGGGTTTTTAAAAAGTTGAGAATCAAAACCTTTGTGCCAAAAAAAGGCACCATCAAGGACGTGAAGGACAACCCGCAGAATGGGATAAAAAATTTGCAAATTGTGTATCTCATAAGGGACTTGTATCTTGCACTTGTATAGTTTAATCAATGTACATAGATAATACATGTTTTCCTACTATCATTGCTTGACATCATTATTTTATTATTATATTGTCCCTGCCCTTTTATTTTTACTTTGAATAATTTGTCAGTCAGATCAAAGATTTAGGTGTATTGTTTCTTTCCCAGCAAGGAGATCTTCATCTCTAAACATTTCTTTATGTTGTCACTGCATGTGAATCATAGGTTGGCAAGGCATGGAATTTCTGGTCAAGATATTTTTCCCTCACAATTTTGTTTTTTGTTTTTTGTTTTTAAGATTTTACTTATTTATTTGATACAGAGAGAGAGAGAGTGAGAGAGAGAGCACAAGCAGGGGGAACTGCAGGCAGAGGGAGAAGCAGGCTCCCCACCAAGCAAAGAGCCCAATGCAGGGATCGATCCCAGGACCCTGATACAATAACTTGAGCCGAAGGCAGACGCTTAACCAACTGAGCCACCCAGGCGCCTGCTCCATCTCTCACAATTTTGTAGGGAAAGTTTCTCCAAACAAGTAAAGAACCACTTTTTTCCCTTCAAGTTCAATTAACTGTTCCACATGCATGTTATAGGCTTAGTTCACATATGAGGATGAATACTTCTTAAATACAGTTATTTAATAGCACAAAATTTCTGTGAGCAAGTTGAATAATTTAGCAATACTGAAATTCTACCTAGTATGTTTAACTCAACTTAAATACTAATGTGATTAAAACTGATTTATAAAAACATATATTCACCAAAATGTTAGGTTACCAAGTATATTATCTTTACTGTCAAACACAGTGAAGAGGCAAAGAAACAATCTGCTGCCTATATATATAGTGAATAAATAATGGAAGAAACAGCTTTTCTGACCTCAAGTTCTCTCCAGTACAATATAGGGACTACATTCCTTTTAACATAATAGAATAGTTCGACATCTTGAAAAAAATAATTACGGTTTTTTATTGGTTTCACCATAGAAGTTTCATAGATGTGCTATCTACTTAGCCATAAAACTTCTTATGGTGCTTAGTATAGAGTGATAACAAGTGTAGATATAAATGGATATATATACTGATACTCCAAAAAATATTCATTCTTCCTCTTCCTCATTATAGACACTTCTAAAACAAACTTTACAATTCACAGATTGTGCCCTACAGATAGTTTTCTGAATGTTCATGGTTAAATTCACTATGTTATATTTGTCTTTATTTCTATAGGATTTATAGCTTCCATTAAAATGACAGAGGACATGTTTGTTTCAGTGAAGGTTGTACAGATTTAAATTTGGAACAAAGATTAACATAATTCTGCTGAAGGGTGACTTAAAAACTTGTGAAACCTTCCATTCTTTTAAAAAGAAAGTCTAGGGCACCTGGGTGGCTCAGTCAGATTTCAGCTCAGGTCATGATCTCAGGGTCGTGGGATCAATACCTGCATCGGGCTCCACGCTCAATGAGGAATCTGTCTGCTTGAGGATTCTCGCACTCTCCCTTTGCTCCTCCCCTGCTTGCATGCTCTCTCTTTAAAATAAATAAATAAATCTTTAAAAAATAAAAGGAAGCCTGACTTTGAACTCTTGTATTAATTTAATACAATGTATACTTGTACACAGGAGTTAAATCTCAGTAAAAGTAAATGAAATGGAAAGTTGAATACAAAGGAAACAATCCTGTAGGAAGCCAGGTGAGAGTGAAAATAAACAAAATTGAAGGAATTTTTAAAAATCTAAATTGAAAAAGTAAAAATCACACCAAGAAGATTCTCATGCATGGAGAGCACACATGACAATTGTAACAGTGTTCAAAACATTATATGGGACATGGGTTCAAAAAAATTGCCATTAGCATTTCTGTTGTAGCCTCCAAGGAGCAAAGAAATCTTGCTTCTAAACCATCATTTTAAAATGGTAATATAGATACTTGTTTTATTTATTCCTCTTGCTGACATTTATTTACCACGAGGGTCTTCTGCAGAGTGGAAGGGTGTATGGCAAATAATAAGGTTTGGTTGGTTGTGTATTCTAGTTGGAGAAAAGTATTCATAAACAACTTTTGCTACAAAGCAGTAACTAACTGTTATACAAGATGTTGTTAAGTGCCATAGGGATAAAAGAAGGGAGCGGTGACTCCTTGTTGGTATGATCAAAGAAGACCTCATAAGAAAGGTCACATTTGAGGGAGTCCAGAAAGATAATAAGATTTCAACACTCAGAGCTCTCAGGGCGCGGATGGTCTCCTAAGGATAAAGAATACTTTGAACCAAAGCCTTAAAGCAGAAATATAACAAAGGAATGATAAAGAGATCCCCTTGAGTGTACAGTAGAGGGCTTGAAGGATTGTAATGAGTGGCTAAATTAAAGTGTGATAGCTAGGCTAGAGTTATAGAATGTTTAAATCTGGATTGAAGACTTCTTTATAAATTTGGTAGAAAATATTAATTTTAATTTGACTATTTTATCTAGAAGTTATTATTAAGTGTCAGAGATTTAAAGAGTAAGATGTAGGAATTTCACAGATTACATTATCATACTTTAACTAAATTATGCATCACAAAAGTGTCTTACATATACTTCTAACTATATCGTGGACTGAACACCATAACAACAGCAGAGACCCAATGAGAACTCAAAGGCCCATCGGTCAATTCAATGCTAAGCGAAGGAAAACACCAGGGGAATCTAATTGGATATGACAATAGATTAGCTTAAAACATTAGTACATTTTCCAAAATATTTGCTTTTTTTAAAGATTTTACTTATTTATTTGAGAGAGAGAGAGCACACGAACACGGGAGTGGCAGAGGGAAAGGGAGAAGCAGACCCTCCACTGAGCAAGGAGCCTGATGTGGGGCTCGATCCCAGGGCCTGGGATCCTGACATGAGCCGAAGACAGACACTTAATGACTGAGCCACCGAGGTGCCCCATTTTCCAAAATATTTGAAGTTTTGATTTTCAACCATCACTCTTAATGATGAACAGTTTGCCTTTAAGATGTAAGTTAATAAAAGTATAAAGCCATTGCAAATAGCCAGGTACTGAAAATACTGCGTACTTAATCATTTTTGAAAACTCTTCATTCATATTTTAATTTCAAAATATACTGACATAGTAATGCATACTAATTATTTAATACACATGCTGAACTTTTAACTGATAGTAGCACCCAATCAGAAAAGTTTACAAATCATTGTAAAGTATAAGAATATTTGCAAACTGGATTTGAAGTTCACTACAACCCTGTTTGTGGGAGGAAAATATTTGAAGGTTTACAAGTGAAAATTAAGTTAACTGGCTCTAGGAAATATAATCTGTAGGTACTATAAATTGGACACGTATTATTCCTTCCTTTTGTACCTTCCTATTGGTCAAACATGAAGGAGTATTAGCATCTCAGTGTTGAAATATGATAAACGTTTTAACATATATGATAGGTGACCATCTGACATTCAGACCAGGATAGTATGCCAGTGTCAATCTGTAAATTCAAAATGCGTTTAAATATTAGTAAATCTTAATCTCTTTATTATTTAGGTTAAAATAAATATTAATAGGAATTCTAAAGTTTGCATCTACACCACCGTCAGTCTTCTTGATCCTTACTTTGTGAATCACTACTCTACAATTTTACCTTTAGCTTAATATTAAAATTCTATTCAGATGCAAACACATCAACAGAATAATCTCATATTTCCAACTGTCTGCATTAAATAGTAACACCTGACCACATGAAACTAATCCACTCTTTCTGGCTGGCTGTTCTATATTTTCCCTCACCTGAAAATTTTATAAGCCTAGTTTGCCTTTTAGTTTAAACTACATCATCAACCATAGTATCCTTTAAATATAACATAAGGCATATAACATAATCTGACATAAGACAGATTAACAGGAGAAAAACAAATTTGATTTTGTACATATGGGAGCCCATAAAAATATGAGACCCTCCAAAGTGACCAGAACAGGCAGCTTTTACACCTTTTAGACAAGGAAACAATGAACTTGTGAATAATTGACAAAACAAAGGGGTTTGGGCTCCAGAAACCACAGGGCAGGTGGAGTATCCTGAAGGCAGAGCAGAAGCACCTGGGCCTGGGCAGCCGAGCTTCTCAATGAGAAGCTGGCATTGGCGAGGTTCTCTCATGGGGATGCAGCGGGGGACAAATGATGACCAGGAGTAGACATGTCTATAAGCACATGCAACGTCCACAGGGACTCCCAGAAATAACTGGGAGAGACATTTGATGAGAGTAAAGGGCTCTATAATTTGATCATTCGTGTCGACTGCTCCCAAGCCCAAGACAAGTAGAGAAATTAGTAATCACAGGCCAATGTTTGAGGTTGGTTTTGTGGAAGCAGAATCATGCATATTTGGGTTGTGGTTCAAGCTATGGGCGTAGATGTGATTATTAGCAGAGGGCGCGATATAGTTTCTTTCAGGAAAAAAATCTTAAGAGACATCCTCATTTATTCTACAACTTAATCTACATTAACATATTTTTCTATAACCACTCAGACTCCAAAGTTCTGATTTTTTGGTGAATAAGAGTTGAGAGGTGAGGAAATTAATAAAATAAAGTGGTCTCTAAAGATAAAGACGTAT
Source organism: Callorhinus ursinus (assembly GCF_003265705.2). Taxonomy (NCBI): domain Eukaryota; kingdom Metazoa; phylum Chordata; class Mammalia; order Carnivora; family Otariidae; genus Callorhinus; species Callorhinus ursinus. Next base: position 9,730,847 of record NW_027397094.1, on the reverse strand, counting down.
AATCGTAGCATGCAGATAAGAATTTTTAAGTGTTATTCATAAGAGGCTATACTGTAAAGATGTACACATGCTCAGTTTAAAGACTGGGACATATCAGCACTACTAAGGTCAATTTAATTAAAACTGGAAAAAAATTAACTCATGCTTAAGATTCCATACTTCATTTCGGTAGCCCTGATCACTGCTTTAGAATCATTCTTTGGTCTATTTTCAGAGAAATATTTTCTCAACTATAGAATTGGTTGCTTTAAAAATGTATGAACTACATGGTTTTGATTCCTTTGAAATGTTATTGTAAGCAAACATCTTTTCTTTGTCCTATGATAATCAACAGAGGAGAATTTTTTAAAATATAAATCATTTGCTAGATCATACTAGATGAATCATCAAGTCATCTACACTATAGTTTCAAATATTTTCTTTTTTATATTGCCAGATTACTACGATAAGGACAAGATGGCACTTTTCTTTAAAATTGTGCTAAAAAAAGAAATAAAATCAAGGA
>NW_027397094.1:9626702-9730242 GCF_003265705.2 Callorhinus ursinus | reverse complement strand
GCTGGAGTGGTGGGGGGTGGGAGGCATGGGGTGGCTGGGTGATAGACGTTGGGGAGGGTATGTGCTATGGTGAGCACTTTGAATTGTGCAAGACTGTTGAATCACAGATCTGTACTCTGAAATAAATAATGCAATATATGTTAAGGAAAAAAAAAAAGAAGAAGATAGCAGGAGGGGAAGAATGAAGGGGGGAAATCGGAGGGGGGAGACAAACCATGAGAGGCAATGGACTTTGAAAAACAAACAGGGTTCTAGAGGGGAGACGGGTGGGAGGACAGGTATTAAAGAGGGCATGTTCTGCATGGAGCACTGGGTGTTATGCACAAACAATGAATCATGGAACACTGCATCAAAAACTAATGATGTAATGTATGGTGATTGACATAACAATAAAAATTTTTAAAAAGAGCATTGCAAAATCGACATGGGTAAAGATTTTCTTGGCTTCATCAGGTTTACACTATAAGTTAACCTTTCAAGCCTTCTTCCAATATAGATTAGTCTAGAGAACACAAAGGAAAGCCGAATATGTTACATGAGTAAACCAAAGAATGAAATTAGCATTTGAAGGATTTTTATAACCAAAGGGATAATACTATTAACTGCTCAAATTTGAGGATTATTTAAAATAATCAAATATTTTTAAATTTGATCAATTTTATAATTGAAATAAATTCTTAAAAAAAAAGATTTTGCTTATGTATTTGAGAGAGAGAGCATGGGGGGTGGCAGGTACAGAGGGAGAGGGAGAAGCAGACTCCCCACTGAGCAGGGAGCCCTACACAGGGCTTGATCCCAAGACCTGGGATCATGACCTGAGCTGAAGGTAGACACAACTGACTGAGCCACCCAGGGGCTCCGACTGAAAGAAATTCTTAAATCATCTTCTTCAATGATACTTTTAACTAATAAACTAATGACAAATTTGAGCAAAACCTGAAATAAAACATTCTATATATTTATTTCTAGGAAAGAATTATAATAGGATAACAACAGTAAGCACTAAGGAACATTTGTAAAAGAGAATAAGTGCAGGTAATCGTTAAAAACATAATACTCTCCTAGAAAATCAATCCTTTAAGTTGCATACCATTACTATTTGAAGTAAGAACAGAAAAACTGAAGTGTGTTAACCAACATTCTTTCTATCAACATGGGGTCATAGCAAATCAAACTGGAAATTTAAAATATAATTAGAAGACACTGAGCTTTTTGACAGAAGCTCAAAAATAAGACATTATTGGAAGAGCTCAATGATTCTGAGAAACCTTGGCCAAAGATTTTGAAATACTTACAGAGCAGCATGGAAGCACATATTAAAGAAGGAAGCAACTATGTGTGTATTTACTAAGCAAGCACAAGCTAAAGATGCACTTAGAGAATTCAGTTGGATTCATTCACCCTTCCACACATCTATTAAGAGAACATTCCGGGGACACCTGGCTGGCTCAGTCAATAGAACGTGCTACTCTTAATCTTGGGGTCATGAGTTCCAGCCCTGCTTAGAATGTAGAGATTGCTTAAAAAAAAAGAAAGAGAGGATATTTCACCTGACACCATAATACATGAGAAGGTCAGACGTGAAAATAATAAAAGATTGCTTCTTCACAGGAGAGTTTGTAGTTTGGTTAGGCATGAAGAGACATGACCTGATGTGTGTAAGATGGTGAGGATGGACAGACAGCTCCCAGCAGATGGACGAGGGGGGGAATGGAAACAGTGGGACCAAGGAGTCATGACTGTATCTGCTCAGCGTGGTGAGTTACAAAAATGAAACTCAAGACGGAGCATTTCAAGATTCAAAGGACAGCATAGCTCTCTTTTGTAGAGTAGGCAACATAAGCCAACGAGCATACCTCGTATTACTCACATAAGAGGAGCTCAGAGATTCTAGCCCCATGCGCTTCTAATTTCACAGTATCTCTGAATTTCACTCTGACCCTGATTGGAGGAGATTATATTTGATAGATTTGAGCCACCAGAAAGTCTTAAGAAGTTTCTGACTTGAGTACAGTGTAGGAGAAACACCAATGACTAGCAAGAATTAGTATCTATAAGTAGTATTTGCTTTCTTACAGGAACCTGAAAAGGATCTCAAACTTACTTAAGTACAGCTCTTATGATTAACGTAACTTTTCTTAATTGATTTTTTCAATTTGTTAAAATAAAATCAACAAAAGCTTTTTATCTTGATGAAGTCCCAGTAGTTCATTTTTGTCCTCGCTTCCCGTGCCTGTAAAGAAACAGTCAACAAAACCAAAAGACAACCAAGAGAATGGGAGAAAATCTTTGCAAATGACATATCAGATAAAGGGGTAGTATCCAAAATCTATAAAGAACTTATCAAACCCAACACCCAAAGAACAAATGATCCAATCAAGAAATGGCCAGAAGACATGAACAGACATTTTTTCCAAAGAAGACATCCAAATGGCCAACAGACACATGAAAAAGTGCTCAACAATGCTCGGCATCAGGGAAATCCAAATCAAAACCTCAATGAGATACCACCTCACACCAGTCAGAAGGGCTAAAATTAACAAGTCAGTATACAACAGATGTTGGCGGGGATGTGGAGAAAGGGGAACCCTCCTACACTGTTGGTGGGGATGCAGGCTGGTGCAACCACTCTGGAAAACAGTATGGAGGTTCCTCAAACAGTTGAAAATAGAGCTACCATACGATCCAGCAATTGCACTACTGGGTATTTACCCCAAAGATACAAATGTAGGGATCTGAAGGGGTACGTGCACACTGATGTTTATAGCAGCAATATCCACAATAGCCAAACTGTGGAAAGAGCTGAGATGTCCATCGACAGATGAATGGATAAAGAAGAAGTGGTATATATACACAATGGAATATTATGCAGCCATCAAAAGGAATGAGAGCTTGCCATTTGCAATGACATGGATGGAACTGGAGGGTGTTATGTTGAGCGAAATAAGTCAATCAGAGAAAGACATGTATCATATGACCTCACTGATATGAGGAATTCTTAATCCCAGGAAACAAACTGAGGGTTGCTGGAGTGGTGGGGGGTGGGAGGGATGGGGTGGCTGGGTGATAGACATTGGGGAGGATATGTGCTATGGTGAGCGCTGTGAATTGTGCAAGACTGTTGAATCACAGATCTGTACTTCTGAAACAAATAATGTAATATATGTTGAGAAAAAAAAAAAGAAGAAGATAGAAGGAGAGGAAGAATGAAGGGGGGAAATCAGAGGGCGAGACGAACCATGAGAGACGATGGACTCTGAGAAACAAACTGAGGGTTCTAGAGGGGAGGGGGTGGGAGACGGGTTAGCCTGGTGATGGGTATTAGAGAGGGCACGTTCTGCATGGAGCACTGGGTGTTATTCACAAACAATGAACCATGGAACACTGCATCAAAAACTAATGATGTAATGTATGGTGATTAACATAACAATGAAAATTAAAAAAATAAAATCAACAGAATTTCCTTGATTTCTCTTTAAGGAATTGATGTGGTTTTTTTTGTTTTTCATTTTTTGGGTTTTTTTTTACTGTGTCAATTTTGCCAAGCTGTGACTACACTTCCCACCTTCCCTTCCTCATATTGTTCTGGGTTAAGGCTGACCTCAGGAGAAGTTAGCAAATGTGGAAGGCAGGAGGGAAGCAGGAGGACTTCTATTCTGCAGACTAAACTCCCACACATTATTGATTGGCTGGCTCACCTCGGTGACATGGGATAGCCAAGTCCTCAATCCTCCACCTCCCACTTCAAGGCTACCCATCAGCAAAAGCAGAGCCTACAGCCCTGCATAGACTTTGTCCCCAGGTTCCTCTGCCATCTCTGGTTGGTGACTTTTCCCTGACTACCAACCACTCCCATTTAGAATTCATTTCCCTGACTTCTCCTATAATTGTAGAAGGTCTCAACCCCATAATAAATATTTTATTCCATATCATATACCAGACCTTAAGAGATACAGGCATACAATGAAGAGGTTTTATTTTCTCAGTTGAGCCAAGAGTTTAATTTCTACTTTTTTATTAGTCAAACTGCTTTCAAAATGAACTCGGCATTCATTTAAATACCACTTAAAAATACTCTCCTCCATAATGATAGACTTTCTATTGAGAAGATCTTAATTAAAATAATACAAGTCGTAACATATTTTCCTCTGATAAAGGCTGATTCTGCTCAAAAAAAAATTGACCATGACTATTCACTATATTATTTGATTCTATCCTGGTGGTTTTGATCTGTTCTTTGTTCTGTGGTTTATCTCCTCTACCACGCTTCATTCTTTTTAATGTATGAACCAGCATATAATCTGAAATTCATCCTGACAGGAAGACACTTGAAATCACAAGCTGGTCACCATTCAGCCACTAGAGGTAACAGCCATACCTTATATCTGGTGTCACTTCCTGAAGATGTTGGAATAATAATAATAATAATAATAATAATAACAGCTGCAAAAGAGACAGCATTTAAAACAAATACCCTATACCATAGCACATAATTCTTAGATGTAAACTCAGTCTTCTCTATCACTGAGCATGTAGAAGTTGACATTATTCTTAGTTTAAACATGAAGAGCTGAGATCTCAAGGACATTTTTAGGATTTGCTTGTGAGTCATGCAGCTCCTAAGTGGCAGAGAAAATATTTGAACCCAAATCTGCCCGTTGTCAAAGACTATATTCTTCACATCAAATTTCTCTGCTTCTCTTCATGAATCACCTGTTTTTCTTTTTTTTAAGATTTTATTTATTTATTTGAGAGAGAGAGAGAGAAAGAGAGAAAGCACACTAGCAGTGGGGAGGGACAGAGGCAGAGGGAGAAGCAGACCCCCCACTGAGCAGGGAGCCCGATGTGGGACTCAATCCTAGGAACCTGAGATCATGACCTGAGCTGAAGGCAGATGCTTAACTGACTGAGCCACCCAGGCGTCCTTCATCTGTTTTTTTTTTTTTTATTTCAAAACTCATCTTTTTTTGTGAGATAAAATAGAACATATAACAAAATATAACGTACTTTCTTTTTATTTGTGTGTGTGTCCCTGCATGTTATTGATGTCAGGGTGATACATGAACTGTTTTGTATGGCTACCTTAAAATATTTTTTCCAAAATTATTAAATCTGACAAGGCTGTTTTGGTCATTGTAAAAACAAAAGCCAATGACAACAAAACAGAAAAGCATAGAGAAAAAGTTGGAAGTTGGGTCTTCAGTTCAGAGTGGGATCTTAATAGAATAAAAAAATTCCAGCAATGCTTCCTCAACTCAGCCACCTTGGAAATATGACAAGAATCATCTCTCTCGTGACATTACAGTATTTCACTTGTCAAACATTTTAAGAGCAAAAAACAGAGAGAGATGTGTATTGGCTCTAGTCCCAGTTTAAGATGGGTTTGCCCACTCATTCCTAAAAGCACTTATATAAATGCTGTCAGCCCATCCACTCAGCCACTCGCATTGACAAGCTTTGTTTAGCAAGAGGTTGTGATCTGTGGGGCTGGGGAAGACCGTATCATTTTGCTGTTCCCTTTTTACATTTCCAAAGTATTGAAATGTAGATTAAGAGATGGAAAATATAGCTCTTTTATGCTTTCATGCTCATGAATCTATTTCCCCAAAATGATTTTGTCATGATGAAAACTGATGGCAATTTTCATGTTTCAAATATAAAAGTGTAGGATATGAGAGTGAGAACATGAAAGAGAAAATGCTGAAATCTATGATTAATTGAATCAGCAAAGATACAAAGCTTTAGCATGAGTGATAAATGACAACTTTATCTTGTAATTTAACAATGGATAGCTAATAAGGAACCTGTCTTATCTATTTCTCTCAGTGGGGGGAGATTATTCAATAAAATAATCTGGCATCTCTCCCTGAAATAGCCACTCTCCTTCATTTAAAACAGTAAAATTCAGAACACAGGAAGTCATAGCTTATTTTGCATCATCACCGGACAATTCAGTTAACCCTTTACTCCTTAGAAACATCTCGGTTGTTTTATTCAGGTGGATGCACATGTGTATGCAAGTGTCTGTGTCTAACCTAGGAGTCGAGTAGTTAGAATTTTAGAGCTGTAGTTTGAGAGGAGAGAATGAATAGAGTTGATGGTATGCTTCACATATATTCATGCTAGCTCTAAAGAACTAACCTCCAACCTGGGAGATCAGAAAGGTCTGATAAATATAGTTACAAGACAGGCTACAGGTATAGAAAATGCCAAGACTTTCCCCCACTGCCTGGAAAGTTCCTCAGTCCCTTCATCAGACATCAACTCAAAAACAGCTTCTTCAGAGCCACTTTCTCCAAGTTCCCTGAAGTCTCCGAATCTGTTAACTTGCTTTGTTAGATGTTCCTTTGTCACAATTTATCTCAGTTCATAGGATGATTTGAACAAAATCGATAAGGCTTGTGGGGGAGACAATGTTTTTGGTCTTTGTGCCATTGCACCTCTAGTGACCAGAGACCAGCCCTGTGGTTAGAAAATGCTAGGTGCTCCTAAATGTAAATTGAAACAATACTCAAATGAGTAACTAATCTACAGGTAATGAATGGTACAATCCAGCCTGCAATTTAAACTTGCTTGTCATAAAAAACAAAGGCAGAAATGCTAAGAGAAGATAGAGGTGTATAAGACTTTTTTACAACGCAAAACCAAACCTGATATTCCCTGACGTTAAAGGATAAGAAAACTTACATGACACACTAGAGAAGTCAAACTGACTTTAGTATTAATTTTGCTACTTTTGTATTTCTGAAGGGCACAGTAGCTCAGACTCACTGTATGAGAAAGGCAAGGTTGGAGGGGTGGGAGATTGCAATGTGGGTCAGTCTGGGTACATACTTGATTTACTGACCTAATGGTCTTTCCTGAACTTATCAAGGGTTGCTTAGGGCGCCTGGGTGGCTCAGCCAGTTAAGTGTCTGACTCTTGATTTCAGTTCAGGTCATGATCTCAGGGTCATGACATGGAGCCCTATGTGGGGCTCCATGCTGGGCGTGGAGCCTGCTTGGGATTCTCTCTCTCCCTCTCTCTCTGTCCCTCCTCCACCCCTTAAAAAAAAAAAAGTGTTGCTCAGTGGAGTGATCTTCCAGCAGAAAAGATCAAAGATTGATAATAGTATCTTCCTCATGTCATTGCTATGAAGATTACAAGATTTTCTTTTTTTTTTAAGATTTTATTTATTTTTTGACAGAGAGAGAGAGACAGCAAGAGAGGAAACACAAGCAAGGGGAGTGGGAGAGGGAGAAGCAGGCTTCGATGTAGGGCTCGATCCCAGGGCCCCAAGATCATGAACTGAGCCAAAGCCACACGCCTAACAACCGAGCCACCCAGGTGCCCCAGATTACAAGATTTTTGAAAGTTCAAGTTGCCTATTTCTTGGAGTATAATAAACTCACAATAAATAAGCTCACAAAAATACAGTTCATTTCAGCTAACTAAAGACTTTGTGGATCTTTTCCACAACTCAAGTTAGATACCATCATCACAATTGGTGTTCTTATTTTTATTATTCCAATGTTGCAAGGGTGTTAGTCTTTGAAAGAGTGGGATTGTACCTCTGATGTATTGCTCCAAAGTCATATAATCACTGAGTAATAATGTGCAACATTTAAAGTAAAAGCTATGAAAATCTGTCTAAACAAACTAAGCTGATTAGGCATAATTTGCTGAGAATATTTTTATTCTCAATACAAAAAATTGTATTCTCAATAGAACAAAAAGAAACTACAAATTTGAAAAAACAATATGTATGTTATTTTATACGTACACTGATGATAGAAAATTTGGACAATATTGGCAGGAAGAAAGAATGATGTTTTTCTCTCAGATAATGAGATTATATAATAAACAATTTTTTAAACTAGAGTCTCTTCTGTGTGGTTTACCTTTCAGGACATGGGTGGTGCAAAAAGAAGTCAATGATACATTTTCTGAATTACAGTGTGATATACAATATTGAGCCTAAAACATAGAGTTTCCTCCTTTCTTAGTTTGAGAACTAACTCACTAGAGATTGTTCAGATATATAGAAAATAGGAAGAGCTGTTTGTATTATGTGTAGACTACTGATATCTGGTAATAGGCACAGATATCATTTGGTTGACATCAAATATAAGCAATTAGATATTACTGTTGTCACTTCTATTAAAGTATCTTCTATTACCTCAATTTGAAGATCTTTTCAGCATTTACTTAATTTAGACAAGCTCCAGGGACGCCTGGGTGGCTCAGTCAATTAAGTGTCTGCCCTGGGATCCAGCCCCAAGGTAGCAGTCTGCTTCTCCCTCTGCCTCTGTCCCTCCCCCCACTCGTGTGCACTTTCTCTCTCTCTGTCTGAAATAAATGAACAAAATCTTTTTTAAAAAAAAGAAAAAAGTTAGACAAGCTCTATTTGAAGACAAAAAAGCAAACTTACATTTTTAAGTATCAATCACATCCTAAATATCCATTAGTAAGACAAAATTTAAGTTTATTACTAAGAGTCTTAAAGGAAATAAAAACCATTTAGGACAAAAATTTTAAATTAAAACTGCTGGATAATCCATAAATTGTTTCTGAATTAATACAACATGAAACTCAATGGACAAATACAATTTTGTCTTCAATATTAAATTATTCCAAATTTTTTTTCATAAAATTACTTGCATCTTCCAAAAATATTTCCGTCAAAATTAACTGGGAAAAACAAATTACACTAATAATCAATGATCTTGAATTTCAAACATGATGATTGCCTCTTGTCAAATGCTCATAGTCAGGTAATTAAGAACTTCTGGGTTTTTTAAGGTCACTGCCTTGTACACTGAATAGCCACACTGAAGAAACAGTGTCAGGTTTCTATGTGTTATGCTAGTGTTGCTCAGAAGTGTGGGATTGCTGATAATATTTTCTTTTAGAAGTAAATCTAGCATCATCCTTTGAGACTCAAACCCAGGAACGTGGGCAAGCATCTATAAAGAAATAAGAGCAGCAAGCTGGAAATGGGGCTTAAAGCAACTTCTGTTCTTCCCACCCTTTGAGGCAATGTGAATCAAGAGTTCATTAAAAATGAAAAATCTCAGCAAGCATTCTGATAATAGTTCGAGCTGCAACTTTTATTTTACCAGTGGGAAACAGAAAACAATTTGCCCAACGTAGTTAAAAAATTGAGTTCCTTTTATCGCTATCCTCTGATTTCATTATCACATTTTTCTTCTCTAGCTGAAAAAAATCCTACATCCTATCTTGCCATTCTGATTTTAAAGCAACAACATTTTGTATTTGAAATGTTATTCACAGATTGTTATAAAAACAACCCCAAAGATCAGGCCATTGTATAATATATTTATGTATATTTCACCAACTAAAAATAATGGATGAAAAATGTCACCATTCAACCACAAGAAACTTTATAAAAAATTTAAGTATTAGTATTCTGAGTTTTATTAGATGGCCACTGACAAATGTTTTATGTAGCTGAAAGTCAAATGTTAAGATATATATATGTATACAATAAAAACTTTAATTAACTGTATATTGTATTGAGACCAACGGAGAAGTTTCACTACAGTTGCACCGTTTCTTGCTTGATTGCTTAAACAAATTTTAAAAACAGCAAGAAACAGTTGCTTAAGCCACTGAACTTGACTCTTCATTTATAACCCTTTCTTCCTTCTTCTTCTGCATATAACGTGGATAGCATTGCAACCTGCAGCGTTAGACATATATTACAACTACTTTGAACATGCAACGTGTTATTTTTTACCAAGGAGACATGATATTTTAAAAGGCTCAGCTAAAACACTGAAGTCATGATCACCAAAATTCTGTCTGAACACCTTTATCACTTGATAATTCAGCTGGTGAAAGACATCTAAATCCTTTTACGTGAGTTTGTTGTTGGGTTTGTGAATGGACTAGTTGAAAAAGAAGGCTAGCCCAAAATCTATTAGTATAAGAATAGAGAATGCTCAAGAGTTTAGAGGAATGTGAAAACATGGTAAGAAGGTAGCAAAGTGGGAATAAATTAGTAGAGAAAGTAACACCCTCTCTGGAAGATGACAGACTGGGGTAGGTATCACAGTTAAGGCCAGTAAGCTGTGGGAAACATTGGAGCCCCAATAGAATAATACATAGGTGCAAAGACAAAAGTTGGAACGTCACCGTACCTGACTTCTAGAAGCTAGATCCATAAAAAGGGCCTGGAGTAATCTCTTGGTAAGTATAATTACAACACAATAAGGAAAGTGTTAATAAAGTTGGTTAGGAAAAGGCACTACCATTTAATTACACTCAATTAAGGGCAAGGGAATACAATTTCTGCTTTTATATTCCTACTCAGTTTTGGCTTCGTTTATATTTTATAGTTAATTACATAATTAATATGAGTTCATTATAGTAAAAAGAATCCCGTAATACAATCACTAGGGGATAACTTTTGTTTATATGCCACCTGTTTTCTTCATTTATGAAGGTACATAATCGGGAACCTGGATATATACAATTAGGTAATTTCTTCTCATTTTATAACAAGTTAATTTCTTTCTATGTCAATAAATGCAACACATATACACAGAAAGTATTATCCTTATTCTCATGTAATGGACAATAGAACTGTGGCTAGTTACAGTTACTAAGTAAGAGCTAATCAAATGTCTAATAATATGTTGTCCAAGTGTCTTGATTTTTATTAACAAATTGCCCAGACTTACACCATTATAATTACCTCAATAATATATATGTATATATGTTGTTTATATGTATATATACATGGATAGACAGTTGAGGGAATTTTATATATTCTTTTATCAATACCGATAATTATAAATATTTTTCATTTCTGCTAAAATTCCATTTAAATTTGTATGTTTTTGATTACTTTCTAATTGGACATCACCATATAATTAAGAATCATTTACACCCTAGTTTTTCTTTTATTTTGGGTTTACTTTATTTCTGTGTGTAAGACTTCTTGAAGGAATACATCAATTTCTGTTTATGATACAGATGTTTTAAATTCTTCCTGAATTTTTAACATGTACTTGAATTTGTATGAATTAAAAGGTTTCACTTACTATATCTATATATTTTTAATGTTTTCTCTTGAGTTCATGCTTCAAAATCCTTCCCCACCACACTGATATTTCCCTCAAGTATGTTTACAGTTTCTCTTTGCATTTAAATATTTGGTCTATCCAGTATTTATTTGAGTAGTGATATAAGAGGAATTGAACTATTTAATGACTTAGTCTGTTTTCCCAAGTTGATAAAAACAATAATAAATTTGGCATATTGATTTGAGGTGCGATCAGAACTGTACATTTTGAAAATCTGTTTCACACCTCTCTACTTGAAATTTATTTGGCACCCACTTATTTTACTCTTTCTATTAATATGACTTAATATCTGAGAGGTCAATTTTACATTAGAAGGTTTTTCAAAAAATATTAGAAAATTTTTCAAAAATTTTCTTGGCTATTCTGTCTTCCTTGTTTGTCCACATCGATATGGGAATTATTTTTTAAAGAAAAGGAAAATCTTGCTACTTTGATCCAAATTTCATCAAATTCCAGGTTAGTTAAATCATTTTGCATATACTGAATTATTATATTCCTCAGCAAAATTTGGTAATTTTTTCTCTAGAGATTCTAAACAATTCTTGTTTTAGTATTGATATATATTTTATAGTTTTGTTGAGATCTTTTTCTCTTCTGTAACTGATTGCTGGACTTAATGTTATATTAATATCTGGTGGCCTATTTAATTTTTATTGTTGGAATCAGATGATGTTTCTTTATGGAAATCACTTAAAATTATTCTTTTAACATTTGGAGCAAATCTGTATATGTAGGGCAACATGACATCAATATAAGTATAGATACGTATTTAGGCTTTTCCATTTTATATATATTTATAAATATCAATATAAAAAATCTTAACCATTTAGAGTCTATGATTAATATATGAAAGATAAGTCTTTTAATAGTTCCTATTTTTAATGTACTTAGCAATTTTGCTTGATTTTGTAAAAAAAAATTCTTAATTTGGCAACTCATCACAGGATGGCTGAATTAAAGAGCAGCAATAATAAAAAATTCTTTATTTTTGTAATAGCCAGCACTTGTAAGTGATACATGAGGTATATTTGACTTTATTTATTGCATTATTTTGTTCTTTTCATTATTTTGCTTCCATTTCTTCATAATTTTTCTATGATACCAACTTTGACTGCTAGTGTTCACTTTCTTCTGTTTTCTAGAGTGTGCTTACAGGTGTTTTGGCTTCTATTAATAATTATATTTCACATTTTTTCACATAAGTATTTATTATCTGAAGCTATTTACACTTTAGAATCAAATGTAAAACAGTTTTATATCCTGGTGAATTAGATAAATATCAAGTCTTTCTTTAGTCTATGTTGTGTTTATACCACCTGTTACTTCTTTTTTTAATGTTTTGTTTGTATATTACTATTTTGTAGAATTTTACATTATATAAAACTTCTATGGATAAAAATTTTACATTTGCGGGCACCTGGGTGGCTCAGATGGTTGAGCGTCTGCCTTCGGCTCAGGTCATGATCCCAGGGCCCTGGGATCGAGTCCCGCATCAGGCTCCCTGCTCCTTGGGAGACTACTTCTCCCTCTGCCTCTCTCTCTCTCTCTCTCTCTGTCTCTCATGAATGAATAAATAAAATCTTTAAAAAAAATGTTTACATTTGCCTTCTTTTGGCAGTAATACCTATCATAGTCATGTCATGTTATTTCTATTTTAAATGATGTAATCCACATAGACCACCTTTCTAACCTAAGCCTTGCCTTTCTCATTCTTAACCTATACTTGATAAATCTTCATTTCCTTTTTTGTAGGCTTTAAAACTATGCTGTGTATTAGAACTTTCTGTAGCTTTTATACATGAAAAAAATGCAATTAAAATTCTTACATTTTAATCTGTTTTTTTAAACTTCATTAATGTAATCCCATTGATTTTTAAGAAATTAATTCATAGAAACTTGAAGCTATCACTTTTTTCTTAGGTTTATGCAAAGTATAACATTTCATTAGTGCTCCACTCTCCTTCCATCCCTCCCTTCTTTTATAACATTTCTCCTTTTTTTTTTTTTTAAGAGAGTGAAAGAGCACACACACATGTTGGGGGGCGAGGTGGGGGAGAGAGAATCTTAGGCAGACTCCACACCCAGCACAGCATGGAGCCAGATGTGGAGCTCTAACTCACCACCCTGAGATCATGACCTGAGCTGAAGTCAAGAGTCCCAAGCTTAACCGACTGAGCCCCCCAGTGCCCTAAGGATATTTTAATAATACACTCTTTTGTAAAAGTCTTTCTTCCTAAAGGATAGCATCCCTGGGTATAAGATTCTAATTCAAAGTTATCATTCCACTGTCTCTTGGCTGCATCATTATTGCTAAGAAACAAATAATCACACCAATTGCCCTTCTTTCCGGCAACTTTTAAAATCTTCTCTTTAATTAGAGTATCTTCTGCATCTTAGTGTTATGTCTCTGGGTATAGATTTCTGTTTGTTATTCTTGTTTGGGAATCATGGGGTTTCTGAAATGAAGGACCTGTGTCTTCCATCAATGTTGGAACAATATCAGTTGTTTTATATTTTTAAAATCTTATCTCTTGAATTGTGCAAGACTGTTGAATCACAGATCTGTACCTCTGAAACAAATAATGCAACATATGTTAAGAAAAAAGAAAAAGAAGAAGAAGACAGCAGGAGGGGAAGAATGAAGGAGGGGGGAAATCGGAGGGGGAGACGAACCATGAGAGACGATGGACTCTGAGAAACAAACTGAGGGTTCTAGAGGGGAGGGGGTGGGGGGATGGGTTAGCCTGGTGATGGGTATTAAAGAGGGCACGTTCTGCGTGGAGCACTGGGTGTTAAACGCAAACAATGAATCATGGGACACTGCATCAAAAATTAATGATGTGATGTATGGTGATTAACATAACAACAAAAAATTTAAAGAAAAAATCTCTTCTGTTTTTTCTAACCTCTTCTATTGCTGTTATACATCTTTTATATATAAAAATATTTGGACTTTGTATCCAAATAATTCTTGTTCTCTTCTCTATTTCAATTTTCCTCTCCTTCACGTTTTCCAGCACCTGTCTCCATGTCACTTATCTTAGGTTTTCTACTTTTCAGACGTGTCTTCTGGTTCACTCTCTTCCCAACTGTGCCTTATCTTTGGCTTACCCTACACACTGATTGATTTTTTTTTTTAAGACTTATTCATTAATCTTAGAGAGAGAGAAAGCGCGCCTGAGCAGGAGAGGGGGCAGAGGGAGAGGGGAAACAGACTCCCTGCTGAGTGTGGCGCCAATGCAAGACTCATCTCTGGACTGGAGAGCAAGACTCATCTCTGGACTGGAGATCATGACCTGAGCCGAAACCAAGAGTCCGCCGCTTAACCAACTGAGCCACCCAGGCCCCCTTATTGATTTTTTTAAAACAATTTTTATAGTTTTATTTTCTTAAAGGTCTATTTGGTTTTAATAAAATAAGCTTGGTCACATTAATAGATTTTTATTTTTTCATCATAACTTATTTTTATGGTTTATTTTAACAAAAAAGAATTACCATTATATTCATTATATATAAATTTCCTTATCTGCAATTGTACAATTTGTTCGTTTTGTTGATGATCATTTTTCCTTTATATATTTAAAGTCTTTCCATTACAAGTTTATGTTTCTTGCCAGTTCATTTAGAACATTTTTGAGGTGTGTTTTTAAAATGCATCCCTCAAAGATTTTAGTTTTCTTTTGCTGAATCCCTAAAAGCATTTACCAGATGGGAACAATTAGAACAAATATTTTAGCTTGTTTTTTTTTCTGGCCACATAGGTAATATGAATTGCCCTGAATCCAAGTAAGAATAGGCTTCCGTTTAGAAATTTTCAAGAGAAAAAATTTTCCCACTCTATTTAGAGTCAAGGTTAAGATAATTAGAGATCCCAGATAGCAGGAGGGGAAGAATGAAGGGGAGTAAGTCAGAGGGGGAGATGAACCATGAGAGACGATGGACTCTGAAAAACAAACTGAGGGTTCTAGAGGGGAGCAGGGTAGGGGGAATGGGTTAGCCTGGTGATGGGTATTAAAGAGGGCACATTCTGCATGGAGCACTGGGTGTTATGCACAATGAATCATGGAACACTACCTCAAAAACTAATGATGTAATGTATGGTGATTAACATAACAATAAAAAATTTAAAAAAAGATAATTAGAGATCCCGCCATTGTCCTTTGTAGAGTTCTTTTTTTCATCTAGTCAGCTCATGGTGAATGTAGACTTTCAGTGGTTCCAGCATTATTGAACAGATCTCCCACTTGCCCTCCCATTCTCTGATTCTTTAGTAATACCTAGACTCTGTGTCAACAGAAATAAGCAATATGTCCCAGGCAAGCAATAGCTCCAAGACTTTCTTCCCCAATGAATTTGTCACTTCTGAAGAATTTCCTTTCTTCCACATCAGCTTTCCTTTCTTCCACATATTTAGGAAAATGTATTTTTATACCTCAACCAGCATTTCTAGCTGTGTGCCCAGAAAAGAAGTTTCTTTAATCATTTTGTTGAAAGTATTTGAAAAACAGTAAATCAAATTAGGTTTTTTTGCACCCAAAATTATTCACATAATTCTCTTCTTATATTTTTCCTAATTATTGACTTCGCATGTTTTCAGGGTTTATCAAAGTAGAGTCTCATTTAATTGCCATTCAAAATGAATTGATAGGGATAAAGTTTAGAATAAATTATTTTTACCTTTTTAAAAAATTTTTATTTTCTTATGTTAATCACCATACATTACATCATTAGTTTTTGATGTAGTGTTCCATGATTCATTGTTTGCATATAACACCCAGTGCTCCATGCAGACTGTGCCCTCTTTAATACCCATCACCAGGCTAACCCATCCCCCTACCCTCCTCCCCTCTAGAACCCTCAGTTTGTTTCTCAGTCCATAGTCTCTCATGGTTCATCTCCCCCTCTGATTTCCCCTCCTTCATTTACATTATATGTTAAAAAATAGAAGACAACAGATTAAAAATTTTTAAAATAAGTAACAGTGGTTTTAACAGGCTTAAAAAAGACAAAGTTTATCTCTGTCATGAAATATGGGCGTTGTAAGACAGGTATTGTGCCTTAAATATCATTAAAGTTCTAGGATTCTAGACACTAGATTTCTACCCCATAGTCCCAGATGGCTGTGCTAACTCCAACTGTCACATTGGCATTCAACCCAACAGAAAGAGTGAACACTGAGACGCTGCCTTTGTTAAGACTTGTCAGAAGTTATACACACCCGGGTCCTCTACTTATGGGCCTCTGACCCTGATCAGAACACTCTCACGTTGCAACATTTAGCTTCAAGGTAACTTGGAAAATACCAGCTTTATACTAGGTAGTTAAGTGCCCAATTTATATTCTAGGTTCCTATTAGTGAAGAAGAATAAATAGAACCTGGGGGAGAACCATCAGCCTCTGATACAATATATCCATCTATAAGCATTGGTCCTTGCACAGGGAACACACTGATTTTCAGCCCTAAAGGGGCAATTCCAAATTTGTCAGTTACCACAGCTTCTTCCAAGAATAGGATACCTAGGAGTGTTGATTTCTTTCCTGCAAGCCAAGATACAACTTCTGATGGCCTGATTATTTATAAACAGTGGGTATAAACCCTGAAAGTAATAATAATTAAAACTTCCAAATAATAAACAACTAGCAGGGCAAGAGCAATCATCAAACCTTCCTTGATAACACCAATGATGATTTCCTTTCCTGGTTGTACAGTACGTTCTTAAGCTTGTTCAGCTGTCAACCCCCGTTTCTACTTTCTGGGGGGAAAAAAAACAAAAACAGAACAAAACCAAAAAAAAAAAATCCCAACTTTTTTTCATCTGTAGTACCAGCCTCTGTCTTCGGGAGATTGTTCTTTGTCCATACTCTCCATCGACCCATCTGAGGATGCCCATCCTAGAGCATCCAGAGTTTTTGTGACCTGCAGATTTGGGAGCCCCCTAAACTGATTATCTTAAAGGATGAGTTTTCACTACTTTTTGTAGGCTAGGCTCATGACTTTTTACTCACTTCAATTCTTTTTAAAGCCTGTTGATTTGTTTGCTTGGTCCAGGGTATGAGAAACCACAGGCAAGCATGCTTGTCTAGACATAGCCAAGAATGCACCTACAGAGCCCCCATTGGGAAGCAAGAAGGACCAAAGGAGAATATTCTCCGCAGTCTCTTCCCTAAAGGTCTCTAGTATTGTACATCTCACCTCTACTTCATTGCATCAGATCAAACACATTT
This sequence comes from Callorhinus ursinus, assembly GCF_003265705.2. Classification (NCBI taxonomy): domain Eukaryota; kingdom Metazoa; phylum Chordata; class Mammalia; order Carnivora; family Otariidae; genus Callorhinus; species Callorhinus ursinus. The sequence goes on along the minus strand of NW_027397094.1, from coordinate 9,712,927 downwards.
CTATGATGTCATCCCCTTTTACCAGAGCAAGTAAAATTTGTCTTTATTTCTGGCAGTCATAAGCCAAAAGAATACGTGGGGGCTCTATTACACTATATGTGGGGAGAAAATTATTCCAAGAGCAGTACCTGTCATCATATGACTTCTTTGTAGTTCAGTTAAGAGCTTGGATTACAGGACAATGCCTGAGTTTAAACCCGAGATTTGTTATTTTCAGTAACCTCTGGCAGGTTTGTTTCAAATGAGGATAATACTATTGCCTATGTCCTCAGGTTGTCATATGAATAACATCAAATAAAATCATACTAGCATAGCATCTGTCAGTTACGTACAGAGCTCTATAAATATTAGACATAATTATACTAAATTATGATGCTTATAATAATAATGACAGTGATTATATTGTTTGTCCCACATCCCTTAGATTTAGCCTCAGATTTACAGTGGAATGAAGCTGAAGACCACATTTCCAGTCAATTCTCTGGATCCCTATAATATTTAATAACTACTATGTACCGGACACTGTTCAAGCCACTGGGTTGAAGCAGTGAATAAACAAAAATCCTTCTCCAATGGAACTTCTAACAATCTCTAAGGAACCTCATTTCCCATAACATCCCAATGGGATGCATAACATCCCAATCCTCTGGATAAATACAGCAAATGAAGAACTAGAATTTCCTGGCATGCATTGCTTTCAAGATTTTTCCTGAAGGCAAGTGCCTGCCTTTCCTCAAGAGATTACACTCCCAGAATCAACTACCAGCTTACTGACTCTCCAATTGGTTATTTGATGGCCCTCTTCTTCTTTGCTGGACTGAAAAATATTTCCACAGGTAAGGAATACAGGTTGGAGTTCATCCCGTGTAATTAAGCCTGATAACATATGGTGAAGGAGATACTTAACGTCCTCCTGCCTGTTTCAGGTAGACTTTGTTTCATGAAGCAGACTCAAAGTACACTATGTGCTCGAGTCTTAGAAGATTATGCTCACTCCAGATCTGTCTACCTTCTAATTACTGTCAAGTCTTCCAAGATTCTGGCTGTAGGTGCTCTGGCAGTCCTTACATTCTGTACTTCTGAATTTTTGTCTCTTGCCCTCTGTGCCTTTGGAAGAATTTTAATTAGAATTTTAGAGAAAATACATGTGGCACTGCTAAGCACACACCATTCAAATCAGACACAGCCATCATTTTCAGATATAATCCCGAACATGTTACAATTTTCACTGTTAATTTGACTTGACTTTCTCCCTATAATATTTTTAGCACTTTTATTTTGCTTTTTAAAATCATAAAGAATTCTTACCAGACTTATTTATACAGCATCCTTAATATCTATGTAATTTTAATATCTCGTTAAAATATTCTTTTCAGAACATAATTTTATGTTATGGTTCCTTAACATATCTACCACCTTATATTTACATTATTAAATGCATTAAATCTACTACAAAAATTATACATAACCACCAAAAGATAGATTTCTTGGACTTTTTTTTTCACTGACTTCAAAGATATTTTTAAAGTATTTTAAAATACTGTTTATTGATGGTATGGGTGTTTGTAAGAAAAAAAGTTATGCAATATTTACATGAGGCTAGAGCACATTTCCCAGTATCCTTGCAGATTGTGTTGTGTTGTGGACACACAGCAAATGTGGCCTGCGAATTACCTCCCAAGAGAAGTCTTTCATGCCATTCTCCATGCCTCTCTCCTCCCTGAAGCCATTTGTCTGAGCACTGACATGGAGAATAAGCCTGAGTCCCCAGATAACTATGCTGAGCAAAGAAAGCCTATTTTCTTCTCTCACCACTGTTGGAACTTCTCGCAGACAAGACGTAAACTTCTGTTGTAGAAACCCATTTAATTTTGTGGTTGTTTTTTTTTTTTACAGCAGTAACCTTAACCTGACTGATTCAGAAGCCAAGCAAAGTGATCTAGGAGCTCCCCTTTCTATATTAGCTCCTGAGAAAGGGTGAAGCAAAACTCAACGGTTGGGTGTACTGGCAGAAGGAAGAAGTGCTATAGTATCAATCTCTCCTCCTCACCTGATTCCATCCCCCTTGTGTATCCTCCTTCTTATTAGGTTTTACTTTAAGAAAGAGTTCATTGACATTCAAGCACCACAGGGTACCAGACTCCCTGCTTTCATGTGCTGTGTTCTGAAAGGGTGTTCTTATGATAGCAACACATGCTCTCTTTGGGTAGTGGCTCCTAGAATATTCAAAGGCAAAAAGAGTGAAACAGTCAGCTATTATCATTGTCAAACCTCAGAAACAGTGATAAAATTGTTCCAGGATCTTGCAAGGGAGAGGCTGACTTCAGCATAAAGCACCAGCGTATGGGGGACCCAATGATGCACTGCACTCCAGGAATGCTTCTCTAACCCTCCCAGCACATAAAGTGGTGAAGTTAACACACATTAGATTTATATCATGACGAAGGGTGACATTCCCAGGGGTTTTCTCTGCTCCCTCAGAGCTTTCAACTCATCACAGCAACTGTGGCCCCCAAATTGAGGAGAGGACCCAGGGCCCAGACTTTTGGGTTTGAGTCTTCTTTGTTTCTCATTTGGCTGATTCCCTAAACATATAAATAAAATTGTCATGCAATTTATCTTCTTGCATTATAAGCACCAATTCTCAATTTATCTAATTAGTGGCAACATTAGGTTGTTGAGGACAGCAAGAATACCCTCCTGATGAAGGAACAATGCAATGAAATTTAGAATGTCCTTCATGGGGGCTCAGGTACACTGCTTCCAGTGGGGTTACACATACCTAGGACTTTACAAATAAGCAGTGTTTATAGTTGTGCTTTTATTTTTATTTTCTGGTTTATAGCCAAACGCCTTCCATTAGAATGACCAAAAATATACTGCCATGGTAATAACTTAGGGATTCGCAAAGGTGCATTCATATTTCTTTTAGTACTTAAATAATGATACAAAGGACATAACATTTCCAAGACTTTCAACCCTCACTCAATTTATAGGTGATCTCTTGTCTACATCTGTTCTCAGAATTTCCCCAAAAGACTCAATCTACCTTATAAAGAAACTTGTGGCTGGCTAAAGGTCTTTAATCAAAAAGAAAAAAAATTAGAATTTTGTCATGTATACTATTTATTTATTTTTTCCAATCATATTTTTAATTTTTTTAAATTTGTTTTTGGATTCTATGGTAATTCTATTTTTAATTTTTTTTATTATGTTATGTTAGTCACCATCATGTATACTATTTAGGTCCTGATCTCTTTACTGAAAGGTACATTCTAGCTACAAAACAGTAATAAGTTCTCAAGTAATATCTAAAATCATCATCGTGAGAAAATTGAAGTTTTTAAGATCTACAGAATATTGCAGGTGATAAAATCTCAACATTTTCAGCATAATACAACTTCCTTACATAACTACCAGAGGGTAAAAACAAAACTAAACAACACAAACAAAAACCCTTACTGTGGACTGCTGAGGCTGAATCAGGCAGCCATTCTTAAACCTTAATTATGTATGTCCTCAATAATCTCTCTATCTGAAATTATATATATATATATGTATATATATATACGCACACACACATATATACACACATATATATACACATATATACATAAACATATACATATATATTTGTTCATAACATTAGAATGTGCATTAGGGATTTTAACTCTACAATATAGTAACCACTAGCAATTCATATCCTATATGAATGTTTCTCCAGATCCAAGAGCTTGGGCTTAACCTCTTTGTTTATGCACACAAAACAGCTTAAATAATGGTAGATATTCTTGCAGATATTGTTCTTGCCACATCAATGAATTGAGAGGTTCTAATGTTGATCAAACTGTATTACCCATAACCAACTGAGCATTTCTAAAAATTCAAGTAAGTGATTTTAAATTACCCTTGTTGGCCTACAAAACAGGAGACTCAATAGGATATATTTAGTGGTGCTTATGCTCTCAATGGAATTATTTATAATAAATGTTGTGGTACACAGCAAAAGCAACACTGAAGAATCCATAAAGAATGTACTAGAAGATTGTCATGAAAAACAGTATTTTTACCTTCATGCATAGAGGTTGCTTGAGATAATAAAAATCATAGAAAATGTTATTTATTTACACAAGGTAATTCAAACATAAGTTATGTGGCCCCAGACTTGGAAAAGAAACGTTGGCTAATATCAGGAAGTCTGGCCATTTTCGGGCCATGAGGTTGGCCAAGACAGCCACTTTATTGTGCCTGCAGAAGGTACATAAAATAGATTTTATTGGCAGATGTAAGATTATTGCCATGCTGAATAATCATTCCATACCCTGGATATTTCATACAAATTGGGAATTTCATCTCTGTAGTTGGGGATGTGGCTGGTTCACGCCTCACCAGCTGTACTAATAGTTTAAGCAAAGCCATAAAGATGGGATATAATTTTGAGCCAGGTCCAAAGGACATCTGAGCTCCTCAGGATAGAATTATCCAGTTGCTCAATCAAAATTTTATTAATATGTGCTAATGATTATCTTAGAACTCTCTGAATGTTTTGAAAACCTCAAATGCAAAAAGCCCATTGCAGTAACCATGGCAAAGAAACTACTGGACTATATTTTTCTTAATACGTACAAGTACTCACTTTGTTTGAATCATCATAAAGGGATTTTGCAAAACATTAGCACTTGATCAAAAATTTTGTTGCCTCCATCTTCTACATTTTTAGAAAAGTAGAGCATACAAACAATACTCTGAACTCAAATTGGCCAAGCTCTCAGTAAGCCTTGAAAATATTCCTTTGGCCAGGACTTTTGACCTTAATATTAATGGCCATTATATGTTAGTTGTTCCCAGATTTCATACACTAAACTCTATAAAATAACAATGGGAAGACCTATGGTCTAACAATAGCAGTAGTCATCACGATTCTGCCTTGACTCTTGAAAATCTGGCTATGTATTTTTTAAAGGCTAAGTCAATATTCTAATTCTTATCATCTCCAGATATAAATTTCCTTTCCTTAGCATCTATCTTCAGAACATCCCCATGTATGTCTTGAAAATTAAGTCTTCTGAAAGATATACTACAGAAAGTCTTCTTTGAAAAATGCTCTGGAAAGGATACTGAGAAGTCCTCCTGACAATCAATAGAGTAGCTAAATTACAAGGTGGATCCTGGAACAGAATCATTAAAGTGTAAATGAAGGCCAATGCACAAACATAGACAAATAGATTAATAGAAGAGAATAGAAAGTTAAGAAATAAACCCCTGATTATATGGTCAATTAATCTTCAACAAAGAAGGCAAGAAGACATTGAGAAAAAGACCGTCTTTTCAACAAATTGTGTTGGGAAAACTGGACACCTACGTGCAAAAGAACGAAACGACTGCTTTCTTATACCATAAGCAAAAATAAACTCAAAATGGATTAAGAACATAAGTGAGACCAGAATCCATAAGAATCCTAGAAGAGAGCACAGGCAATGTCTCTGACATCAGCTGTAAGAATATCTTTCTAGATATATCTCCTGAGGCAAAGGAAATAAAAGCAAAAATAAACTATGGGGACTACAACATAAAAAGCCTCTGCACAGCAAAGTAAACACCAATAAAACTAAAAGACAACCTACTGAATGGCAGAAGATATTTGCAAATGACATATCTGATAAAGAGTTACTATCCTAAATATATAAAGAACTTACAGAATTCAACACACGAGAAATGAATAAACCAATTAAAAAATGGACAGAAGACATAAAAAGACATTTCTCCAAAGAAGACATACAGATGGCCAGCAGACACATAAAAAGATGCTCAACATCATTCATCATCAGCAAAATGCAAATCAAAACCACAATGAGATATTACCTTATACCTATCAGAATGGCTAATATCAAAAACACAAGAAACAACAAGTGTTGGCAAGGATGTGGAGAAAAAGTGAGCTTTATGCACTTTTGGTAGGAAGGCAAACTGGTGTAGGCACTGTGGAAGACAGTATTGAGTTTCCTCAAAAAATTAAAAATAGAACTACCTAATGATCCAGTAATTGCACAACTGGGTATTCACCCAAAGAATACAAAAACTAATTCAAAAGGATATATGTATCCTTATGTTTACTGCAACATTCTTTACAATAGCCAAATTATGGAAGCAGCCCAAGTGTCCATCGACTGATGAATGGATATATATACATATAAATGTATATATAATGGAATATATATTTTTTTTAATTTTTTTTATTGTTATGTTAATCCCCATATATTACATCATTAGTTTTTGATGCAGTGTTCCATGATTCATTGTTTGTTTATAATGGAATATATATTATATATATAACATAATATAATATATAACATATAAACTATATATTATATATAATCAATTGTAATCAATTATGTACATGTTATATATATATAATCAATATATATATAATGGAATACTATTCTGAAATAAAAAGGATTGAAATCTTGTCATTTGCAACAACATGGAGGGATCTAGGGAGTATAATGCTGAGTGAAATAAGCCCGTCAGAGAAAGACAAATACTATATGATTTCACTCATATGTGGAATTTAAGAAACAAAACAAATGAGCAAAGGAAAAAAAAAGAAAGACAAACCAAAAAACAGTCTCTTAACTATAGAGAACAAACAGATGGTCACAAGAGGGGAGATGGGTGGGGAAGGGGGGGAACTAGGTGAAAGCGATTAAGAGCACATTTATCTTGATGAGCACTGAGTAATATATGGAATTGTTGAGTCATTATATTATACACCTGAAATTAATATAGTGCTGTATGCTAACTACAGAGGAATTAAAATTCTAAAAATAAATAAAAAATAAATGTACACAAAAAATTGAAGGCCAAAGAAATTGTGTCAAAGATAACTTTCAGATTTTTAACCTGAGCAGTTAGTGGGATGAAGTTGCCTTTAAACAACATGGAAAAAGTATAGATAAAGTAGGAATAGTGCAGTTTAAAAGTAGAAAAATCATGTAGTGTTCACTACTGAACTTGTTATGTTAGAATGGATTTTAGACAACCAAGTCCAGATGCTGAGTTAAACCTATGAGTCTGCAGTTCAGAAAAATTTTAGGGTAGGTAGATAATTTGGGAGTTGTCATTATTTTTCCACAGAGTTTTTCTATCTATTAATCTATCTAGCTAGCTAGCTAGCTATCATCTATATCTAATGTGAACTGAATGTTTCTGTCCCCCCGCCAGGATTCATATGTTGAAACCCTAATCCTCAAAGTGATGATATTTGGAAATGGGGCTCTGGGAGGTACTTAGATCATAAGAGTGGAGCCCTCATGATAGAATTAGTGCCCTTTTTAAAAAGATTTTATTTATGTATTTGAGAGAGAGAACATGTGCATAGGGGGCGAGGGAGAGGGAGAAGCAGACTCCCTGCTGAGCAGAGAGCCTGACATGAGGCTTGATCCCAGGACCCTGAAATCACGACCTGAGAGGAAGGCAGACGCTTAACAAATTGAGGCATCCAGGTACCCCAAATTAGTGCTCTTATAAGAAGAAACATGAGCAAGCTTGCTTCTTCTCCCTCTCTTCATCATATGAAAATATAGCAAGAAAGCTTCCATCTATAAACCAGGTACAAAATAAGCCAGCAACTTGATCTTGGATTTCTCAGCCTTCAGAATTGTGAAAAATAAATTTCCGTTGTTTAAGTCATCCAACTGATGCTATTTTTGTTATAGCTCCCCAAACAAATTAAGATACTGTCCATCTTTCAATCACCTATGCATTTAGATATAGAGATCTGTTTCTCCAGCTGAAATCAGCTCTCCTGAAAATTGATCCCAAGGAGCCAACTGAAGTTGGGATACCATTTTGCTGGAAATCATCTGCTAAGTCAAAGAATAGTTAAAACTGTAGTTGAGAACTCCTGAATTTTCCTTATTTTATTAAATGCTATCTTCAGTTGCCAAGTACATAAACTATGCACACATTTACACACATACATAAAAACACACAAGGAATAAAATTACGGGAGTGAGAATAAGTAGAAAATGAAATAGCTTGGCTTTACTGTAACTAGAGAGAATCATATGTACTCTGATCCTAATCCTAAGTGACATAATGATCACTAACTACCAAACACAATAAAATAAAAAAAAGCCAGTGATAATGATCTGCACAAGCAGTATGAGGTAATGAGGTGGAGGAGGACTATTTATCCAAACCCAAAATATTGACCAATGTGTGTTCACATTTTCAAGATTCTTCTCATCGAAATTGTAAGATGCTTTTCGTTGCCCAGACTGTCTTAGGTGCAAGGTCTAAAGTACTTTTCACATCGCCAGTTTCATTAAACTACAAATATACATATATTGTTAAGTGAGTGTTTGAGTAGTGCTATCAGCAAGTCTAAATGCTTTTTCTGTGGAAAGAATGACTTACCCCTACTAGAACCGTTTCCCTGGAAACCTAATGGTTTAAGGTAACTGTGGCACCTAAGCTCTGTTACTAAGCAGTGATATTTATTGCAAAAATGATTCATATTTGATGAACTGCATTTAGGTTTGCAGGGTTGGGAGTGAGCTATTAAAACCTATTGAGGCACGGTCCCCCAAATCTCATGTGCCCTGGACTCCTCTATTCAAGTTGTTCCTAGGGGGACCTGAAGTTTTGCTCAAGGGATGTTACAAGATGCTGGTCCAACATTGAGTAAGACTAACCAAATCCAGGGTGGTTCCCACTTCAGCATATATGGTCTCATCCTTTATAAAAGGACTGGTGTTTGGGTGGTCCAAACAATGTGTCCCTAAATATTGTAAGAATTCCTCTTGGAGACTATACCCCTGAAGCTGCCAGGTATGTTGGGATCCCCACCCTGTACTTTTGCAAAAAAACTAAAGTGAACTTGGTACCAGATTATGGTCCATGCTTGTGTGAATGAAAATGCCAATCCAAACCTGAAAGTACCTTCAGTGTTATGTGTAGTATGTGTGACAGTCATTTTTTTTTCAATTGATACTGTCATCCTTTACAAGAACAAATGACACAGATGGTTTAAATGTTTCACCAGTGTGTCCAGTAAAAATGTAGGCATATCTTCACATTCTGGGCAATAACATTTCTAATTAAATTTGCAAATGCTTATTCCTGCTAAGGATACATAATTTCTTTGAGTTTAAATTAAAAAAAAAAAAACAACCTTTTACAAATTCTCCATCATTTAAAAATAAGTATTTCCACTTCATGTTACTTTTACTTAATACATATTATATTCTAAAACACTTGTTTGGAATTCTAGCCTTTTTTATTCATAAAATTTTATTAAAGATAATTTACCTATTTATCATAATTTTAATTACAATATTTTTATAAAGATTGCATATTGTATTCTTTCAAAAGATGTGTACATTTGCCTTAATTACACGAAAGTTTTCTTTACTTATGTACTTGTATCTTTATAAATGCCCATGTTGAACCAAGAATTGTGTACCGAGGTTGATAACATCTAGCAGAACCAACTGAGTTATGCTGTATAAAAATGCAGGCACGGGGCACCTGGGTGGCTCAGTCAGTTAGGTGTCCAACTCTTGATTTCAGGTCGTGATCTCAGGGTGGTGCGATGGAGCCCTGCCTGGGGCTCTGCACTGGGAATGGAGCCTGCTTGGAATTCTCTCCCTCCCTTTGCCCGTCCCCACCTCTGCTCGCACAAGCTCTCTCTCTAAAAAAAATTTTATAAAATGCAGGCCCAAGTTTTCAACAGAGGCCAGAAATTTTGCTTATGATTTGAAATTTCCTGGTCTTTAAACATTGACAACTGCCTTGCCAAGCTATGCTCCTGGTTGTCCAGCTCCTGGCTTCTCTACAAATAGACATACCACCAGGTTCAAGCCAATGGCATATAAGTGGAAGGGATTGTCTACCCCCTTTAGGCTTAACCTTAAAACATCTTTAAATTGTTATTCTTCCTCCATTGCCTCTTCCCAGGGTTGGATTACAGATATGGTTGTACTCAGATTCCAGTATATAAATTAGGGGAAGGAAGAGCTAAAACATCCGAAGGAAGCTGTGTCTCTGAAAGCTCAACATTCTGCCCATTTGTACCACTGACTCTGCACTGAAAATGGGAAATATCTCAAACTCATGAAAGCCAGCTTATTTGGAGAACTATACATTACTGCAGCAAACAATTACCTTAACTAACACTGTAACTCATTTTGAAGTTTGTGAAGGAAAAAAAAATGGATAAACACCTGTTGGCTTGGAAATTAAGGCCATGGGCCAACATTTCCAGTCTAACCCCTACCATCTACACCAGCTATATCTTCTCCTTGCTGGAATCTTCACAAAATCCTTGTGCACCGATCTGGGGTTTTGAAATGTAATTATCTCTACCTGAAATATGCTTTTATCACTTTCTGTCTATTGAAGTCCTATTTATCATTTAAGACACACCACCATTGTCAACTTCTCCTCTGAAATGATGAAGTGATTTAAACAATAAATAATAAGATGATAGATTTTAAGACTATCCCAAATGTATTAACTCAGTAAACATTTATTTAGCATGTGGTGCCACCTTGGGATGGTGAGAACAATGACCCAGAGGATAATATGATCAGCAGCCCAAACGCCCCCTGAGAACCCCCCTCCCTAGTGCCTCTTTTGTGCTTTATTATAGTCCCTTTATACACATACCACAGCATCCTTCATGATGATAATATTGACTTGTTCCCATGTTTTCCTTCCTTTGGATTCTAAGCTCCTTGAGGATAGGTCCCAAGCCTTATTTACCTTTGTTTTCATTTTAGGTTTATTCCCCAGGAAATAGACACTGAAGCAACGATTTCCTGGCAGAAGGTTTGTTGGGGAATACCCTGGAACAAGTTCTCCAAGTGAATGTGGGAAGCGGGATGGGACAGAAGAGGAAGTTGGACAGTTGGACTGCATGGCAGTTGTACAGAGGCCTGGATCGATGGGATGCTTCACTAAGCTCTGGGGCTGGGGCGATGCTGCAGAGTTGGCCCACATCACAGGCTTCTTAACCTTCTCTCCTACGGAATCAACATTGGGTTGAAGCTGTCCCCAGGGAAAGAGTGATAGAAGCTTGAGTAAAACAGCCCCCCTTCTGCTGAGGCAATTCCCTGGAGACAGACTCGTCTATGAGCTGCCATTAGGCAGCTTCCCCAGCAGCTGAGGAAATGAGTGTGTGGTCCTGAGGGGAAGCCGAGCAGAGGAACAATGGGTGCCCTGCAGCATCGTTCATGACAGTGGATACGAAATCCATGTTTATTGAATTAATAATGGTGAGATAGTCTTAAAATGTATCATTTTATGTTTGTGAAATGATTCATATGGTCTTGTTTAGCAGTTTCTCAATCATGTGTGCCATGACATATGGATTACAAGTACCCATTTATTTATTCCCTCAGGCATCAGGGCAGCTAGCTAGGAGCTGTGGATCAGAGCTATGATTCGGTGACATTGGGCCACGAGCAGCCTTCTCCACCAACCATATTCAGTGGACTTCAGAATATTTCATTTTCTGTGTGTTTCAGTACATGGCAAAGGTTGAGAAGCACAGGGGCACTGGAAATAAAAGTAGAGAAAATATCCTGAGGACTCTTCAAGGCAGGAGACCATACCATTTCACTCACAGGAAGTGACAGGATATACACTTTACTTTTACTAATGGAAGACCATGACTTATGTGTGAAAGAAAAAGAATTGAGGTGATTCCCCTTAAAGTTTAAATCATACTAAGTAACCACATGCAGCTATAATCCTTTTCCAATTGAAATGCAAGGCACATCCAGTATCTTTTATACAAAGAGCTCCATCTGGTTTAGGGGTTTTTCTTTCTGCGAGTCAGCAGGCCAGTGTAAGGAATTCTTTATGACTCCTGTTCGGCAGCACAGTGGAGAGACAGATAAAACTTAGCCAAATTCATTTTCATAATCCATAGTGGAAAACTAAGAGAAATCCAGGGAGAGTCTCATCTATGATGACTTAATATGTTTTCAAATCATTTCTGAAATCTATTCATTTATGACAACTCACAGAGAAAATGCAAAGGAATCCTGTATTTGCCTTCCCTAATGACTAGCCTCATAATTTGCTGTGTAATTAAAACCACTTCTTAACCTGTCTATATTTACCTCCCCGGGTTCTATGTGTTTTAGGAAGATATTCTTTATAATAGAAAAGAATCTCTCTAGGGTGAACATTTGCAATTTCTATTAACCACAAAACTCTTTTTCAAGTTTAGGATAAGCCTATGACTCTGTGTTACCAAGGATACAGTCCTGGCATATACTGCCCAGAGCTGTGACTCTTTGTGTGGCTCAAGACTAGACAAGACTGGAAGGTCATTATCTACCTTCAGTGCTCCACGTCATCTATACTGTGTGTCTCAGAGTGTGTTATAATTGCTCTACACAGATGTTTCCGACGTTGAAAGTCCTCTGCCACCCATGTCCGTTTAAAATCTAAAAATGAGAGTGTAAGAGATTCAAGAAAGGGAACTTGGTGCCACATCATACTCAAGCGAATCTGATGAAGAAGAGACGATGGGGGCTATGGATATACTATTTGATACCTCTCCGGTGCTGCTTCAGATTCTCATTTTACCTGTTTTTGGAGCCCTTGACGCTTTGCTCATCTCTAGCTGCTGCTGAGGAGATCCATTCCCCAGGCATGCTGTCAAGACGCAAACATTGACCAATGGAAGGTGGAGGAAACAGACAGAAAAGTCCCTCTCCGTTTCCCCTTTTATGTCTATTTTGGAGCATGGTGTTTTCTTTACAGCCTATCTGCTGATGTTGCAAGTAACAGGGAAAGTTTATGTGTCTCCATGAAGCAAGGACCTCTGGTTAATGCTCGCGCCTTTATTTCTCACTCTTCTTGCCCTACATTCTTTTTTGCTGTTCTGGCATTTCTCAATAAAGTGTCAGTACTCAAGGGGGAAAAAAAACCCTGAAAAATGTATTCTGCATCGTCTATTTCTGAAATAGAACAAAAGTAGACTAAATTATTGTACTTTAGTCAGATTACTTTGGGACTTCTTTTTTAAAAAACAGGAATAAGAGGTATTCCATTTGGCCAATAGCCAAACCTGCATCACTAAGAATCTTCACTCTGAAATGAAGTGGTTAGACTTGACGATCTCTCAGTCTCTTCCAGCATCCATCTTTATATTAAAATGTGGTCAAACTTGAAGATTTGGGACTCTTAACAACTGTTTTCAGAACTTGAATTCAAAGAACGCTTAAAAAATTGTATTTTGTATTCTCAATGTAGTATCTCCTCGTAAAATTACGGGAAATCTTAAGGGAAATGATACTATTTATATGGTTCAAATTAGGAAAAGCAAAGGAATTTACAACCCTGTCTCTTGTAAAACAAGTTCTGCCAAGATAGTTGATAAAATGTGAAGTTAGGAAGTTAATTGCTGAAAATGCAGGCATATTTGGATTTTGGTTGTATAGTTAAAATTCTGTGTGAATATACAGGAAAATATTCTCCTTAAGAGGGAAGAGCCAGAAATAGGAATTTTGTGAGACCTTTTTGGCTCATGGAAATAAAAGGGTCTCTATCTTCAGAATAAGACAATATTTTTGAGAATAGGTAACCTCCATGTCACCATACCTTGACTGACTTCTGATTCTCTCTTTTTTTTTATTCCCTTATGGCAGAAAACCACACAGTAATTATCAAATTAATATTTCTAACTTTCCAAAACCACCTAGTTTTGTTTCCCATGTTGCCATAAAACCACGTTTTCCTGTTTGGACCCAAACTGCCATACGATATTTACTATTTAATTTTTATGAATTAGCAACATAAAATAAAATGTGATAAACTTAGTAGCCTTTCTTCTATCCACAGAAATCCTGGATTAAATATAAAAGGAATAATTTTTTAGGGGCACCTGGGTGGGCTTAGTCAGTTAAGCATCCGCCTTCGGCTCAGGTCATGATCCCAGGGTCCTGGGACTGAGCCCCACATCAGGCTCCTTGCTCAGCGGGGAGTCTGCTTCTCCCCTGCCTGCCGTTATCCCTGCTTGTGCTTGCTCTCTGGCTCTCTCTCTTGCTCTCTCTGTGTCAAATAAATAAATAAAAACTTTTTAAAAAATAAAAATTTTAAAAAAGGAATAATTTTTTAAATATAGCAGAAAACAATTTTAAAAAAGAAAAGAGAATTTGTCAAAGCTCAAAACCCAGGGTAGATTTGCAGTCTGAGAGAAGTAGGTCCAGAAATAGGACATAATGACTGGATGTCTGGGTTATCCTGTGATAAGTGGCATAAGAACTTTTCCGTGGGCCCAGGCAAAAATCAGACTCTAGAACTGAGACATTTGCACAACATAGGAAGCCTAGCACTCCCCTCCCTCAAGGGAAGGGAATGAAAAGGAATCCGTGTGCCTTCAAGATAGGAGTAGGAAGTTTGTCTTTTTTTTTTTCATTTTTTATTGTTATGTTAATCACAATACATTACATTAGTAGTTTTTGATGTAGCGTTCCATGATTCATTGTTTGTGCATAACACCCAGTGCTCCACGCAGAACGTGCCCTCTTTAATACCCATCACCAGGCTAACCCATCCCTCCACCCCCCTCCCCTCTAGAACCCTCAGTTTGTTTTTCAGAGTCCATTGTCTCTCATGGTTCATCTCCCCCTCCGATTTCCCCCCCTTCATTCTTCCCCTCCTGCTATCTTCTTCTTCTTTTTTTTTTTCTTAACATATATTGCATTATTTGTTTCAAGCAGAACATATATGAAGTACCCGGAAAAATTAAAATAGAAGAACAATTTTAAAGTGATGTAAAAATTACTTAGAACCATTAGCAACACAGGAAGAAGAGAAGTCATAATGAAAGAACCAGAACTGTGGGCGCCTGGGTGGCTCAGTTGGTTAAGTGACTGCCTTCAGCTCAGGTCATGATCCTGGAGTCCCGGGATCGAGTCCCACATCGGGCTCCCTGCTCGGCTGGGAGTCTGCTTCGCCCTTTGACCCTACCCCCTCTCATGTGCTCTCTCTCTTATTCTCTTTCCCTCAAATAAATAAAATCTTTTTTTTTAAAAAAAAGAAAAAAACAGAACTATGAACAAAAGAACAGGTAGCTCTGATAAAAATAAAATTTGGAACTTAAAATCTCAGCAACTGAGTTAAATAGCTAATTACACCCAGCGAGAAAAGAAATCGGTAAATATTGAAGAAAGAAGTGAGAAAAATACCCAAGATTTGTAATAGATAAATAAAGTAGTATAAAATAAGAGCGATTATGTTACATGAAAATATTAAGAAAAAGCAGTGTTTTAGGACAACATGAATTTCAATATAACAAATCCAAAAGAATACAGAGATAAATTATTAGAATAAATAATAGACCCTTAATAATTTTCCAAATACAAAGTAAGCACAAAATTAATAGCTGTCCTTTAGTGTAGCAAAAAAAAAAATCAATTAGGCAAGCTAATTTTAAAAAGTAGAGTTTAGTTTGGGATGATGAAAAGTTCTTATGATGGTTGTGCAACAGCATGAATGTATTCACTTGCACTAAACTTGTACACTTAAAAACTGTTTAAATCATCAATTTTTATGCATATTTTACCACAATAAAAATGGTTTTTATATGCTAAGGCAAAAATAACTGAAAATGCCAAATAATTAAATAAAAATACACAAGAGCTTTTTGAAGAAATTTATAAATTTCTACTGAAATAAACAAATGAGAATCTTATTGTAGAATTAAACCATGTTCGTAAACGGAAGAATTCAATATCTTATGCCAATTTTCTCCATAAAAATGTATACATTAAATGTAATTCTAATAACCTCAGAAGTGTTTTACAATGACACCAGGATATTTCTCATAAAAATCATATTGAAGAACAAGTTATTAAAAATAGCAAAGTCAGTTGTGAAGTTGATGAATGTGGATGATTTATCTCATAAAATAGCAAGTTTTATGTAATGTTATAGCCATGCAAGGTAAGCAGGGCTCCATGAATATCTTTCCCAGAGATTGGGATATGGGAAAGAAGAGGAAACTGAGTTTAGAAAGTCTCAGGCATACCCCAACGGCTAGGGAGCATCCTGGATTGACATTCAAAGTTGGGGGAATCCACTGGCACGTGGATGCCTTGGATGATAGCTGATAGGTGAACTGAGTCACCCCGAAGGTATTCTTCCCAAGTAGGTATAATGTCAAGGTTGAAAGCCCCAACTATTTAGAGGGTATGAGCTTTATTTCTGGCAAAGGAACTGAAATAGGAAGTTGGTGGCAAGACATTAGCCAAAATGTGCATTATCCATGTCATGAAACCTTGTAGTGTTCCTCCCAAGGGCCCACCAAAGAACGTACGTGAGTACACAACAACATGAATAAACAAAAAAGCAAACAAATAACCTGTCCCTTTCCTCTCTTAATTCCTTTACTTCTTTCAATTTCTGGAAAAATAAGGTGTGTGCCTGAGATGTCATCCAGAGTAGGAAGACATGAATGGTCATGCCAGTTTTCAGCAGTTGGAGAAAAATTAAGGCATTTATAACCCCTCTGAATTCAACCCATTTAATAAGCTGTATATAACAAGAAAAATAATGTACAGCAAACTCAGAGTACTATATCTTACAATCTTTTTAAAATTAATATTTTAATATTTCTAAACTCACTTTTAATGGTTGGAAAAAGATGTATGCTGGGGCACCTGGGTGGCTCAGTCGTTAAGCGTCTGCCTTCAGCTCAGGTCATGGTCCCAGGGTCCTGGGATCGAGCCCCACATCGGGCTCCCTGCTCCGTGGGAAGCCTGCTTCTCCCTCTCCCGCTCCCCTTGGTTGTGTTCCCTCTCTCGCTGTCTTTCTGTCAAATAAATAAATAAAATCTTTAAAAAAAGAAAAAAGAAAAAGATGTATGCTAATGACATTTTCTAGGTAAAAAACAAAAATACAATTATTTTACACCATAATTACAATTATTTGGTGTTTCTTATACAAGGCCTTATACAAGGAGGATCATCAAAATA
The DNA here is from genome assembly GCF_003265705.2 of Callorhinus ursinus. NCBI lineage: Eukaryota > Metazoa > Chordata > Mammalia > Carnivora > Otariidae > Callorhinus > Callorhinus ursinus. Next base: position 9,695,930 of record NW_027397094.1, on the reverse strand, counting down.
ATTTAGCAGAAAGGCTAAAGTTAAAAAACAACAAAGCATAATAATAATAAAAAAACCATAAAAAAACAACAAAGTGACTAAAGGTCAGGATAATAGTTTATACATAGATGATATTTCTCACATTTTTCTTTTTTTTAATATGTTATTTATTTATTTGTCAGAGAGATCCCAAGCAAGGGGAGCGGCAGGCAGAGGGAGAACCAGGCTCCCCGAGCAAGGAGCCCGATGTGGGACTTGATCCCAGGACCCTGGGGTCATGACCTGAGCTGAAGGCAGACGCTTAACCAACTGAGCCACCACCCAGGTGTCCCTCTCACTTTTCTTCTTGATATGGAAGAAAAATAATGAGGCATGACTATTTGCTGGAAGTAAGTCCCTAAATACATCATCAGAATAGAAAGCATGATAGTTAAAATAATGTAGTATTAATTAGTATATATTTGTATATATTATTACACATATATTTATGATACTGTAGTATTATAAAATAAAATACATAGTATTATATTAGGTCAAGGCTCATTGTTACATGTTCTTTATTATAATGAAATTGTTGCTGTGAACTACTAAGTACATGGTGTTACCTATTATAGTCACATTTATGCCTAAATGATCACAAGAAATTGGAAGTAGGGCCCAATCCATCTGGGTTATTTGACATCAGCTCTCCCTTAATGCTCTAAATTTATGTCCTTTCTTTGTCACTGGAAGCTTGGATTTTGATCAATTTTCTAATAAAATATACATGTATTAGAACAAAATAGTAAATTTAACATGTAATATACTTAATCAAGAAGGTCTATGTGTTTACAGTGGAAAGGGAGTAACTCACTTTAATTGAACACATTTCCTGAAGTGGAATTCTTTGTTGTTTTTCGCAAAGTGTTGACTGGAAGTCATGAGTCCATGGGCAAGACTTACTAACATGTAACCCTTTCTGTAGGATGAACAGGGAGCTCATTTTCCAGTGGGAATCCCAAATGTTAATATCTTAAAGAATGTTTTCTCTGGAGAAGATTCTGGTTACATGTATTTTTGTGAAGAAGGTAGAGCAAGAGGGCTAGGGAGTACTTTCTTCCAGGCTTTAGACTTGCATTTAAAACTTATATTCCTGAACCTCAACACTACCTTTCATTTCACCTGATAATCCTTAATCTGCAGTTTCTCAGATTTTAATTCTTCAGAAAAAAAAATCCAGACTGAATAGTGGTGTAGGTAGAATGAATACTATCTAGTTGATTATAAGAGGTTACAAAGGGACATACAAGCTCCCTCTGGAACAATCCTTCCATTTTTAGACTTAATAATAACTAACATAACATAATAAAATTAAAATAAAAAAATAAAAAGTCCTCAAAAAAATACTAATAACCTTTGCCTTCTGAGATGCCAGGGGACCTCAAGGTATGCATTTTTCAGGTGTTGATATCATTCATTTCCCCACTATTTTATGTTCTTGTGTATTTTTTTTAGGAAGTTGGTTGAGCATTTTGTATTGTATTTTCTTGTTGCCTTATTAAGAGATTATATAACTCTGAGAGTGTGGGTTGTAGACCCAGATGTAGAGACCCATGGCAAGAAGAAAAGAGCAGAAAGAAATTAGCTTTTCTACGATTCTACTGTAAAGACACACTGTGCCATCATTTAACACTTAACATTCTCTGCTTTGTCATAAAATCAATATAAATATCAGAGATAACTGTTAGAAAGTTTTAAAAACCAGATGAAATCTTAAGGAACATATAGTCCAATGCCTCTATCTTATAGAAAGAACAGTTAAGCTTTGACTCTGAAATACTAAGTGCACATAAGTATATTTTCATGGATCACCTACTCAATGTATTGTAAAGTTGTGCAGCACAACACATCGTAGAGTTCAGTGTAATGTATGTACTCTAGAGTTAGCGTCTAATGAATGTATTGATTATTTTCACTAAAGACTACTTGGTTTCCTTTAGTTTTCTTGCTTATTAGACACAAATTACATTTAAATCTCTTACTAATGAGAGTATCCTAATCTTTTTGCACCTGTAAATATTCAGATTAAGCTAAATATATTTATTTAGCAAAGACGAATGGCTGTTGTCACCAATATAATCATAATCTGGAAGCATAATAATGCAAATGAAATGCATTTTAATGAAAAAGTAGTTATAATTCTGGATTAAAGAAAATGATATTCTGTTCTAATTTGTGCCATTAAGTAAGTAGTTTTGTGGTTTAGAACAAATGACTTAATCTCCCTTGTCTTCATTTTCCTCATTGGCAAAACTTCTAAACTAACAGTCTGGCCCTTTATCATTTAAACACAATTTTTGTGCATGTAAACTTGCATATGATTTACCACTCCATTTTTTTCTCCTATTGTTTAGGTAATGTTGTTTCTTACCATTTAGAAACAGAAACTATTCTGTCAAGGTGACACATACTCAGTTTCCAATTCACTATGATATTGTGTGATGTCTTCTGTCTCTTTAAGAGAACTTATTATTGAGTTCTAGGGATTTTACATTGTTTTAGACACTTTCTATGAACCACAACAAATATATGCTTTTGAATTCATTCTAAAACAATACTTGAAAAAAATTTACTGTAATATGCGATTATAGCTATCAAATGAATGACTCTGGGACTACCCATAAGAAAAGAGTAATACAGCAATATACAGGGGCACCTAGGTGGCTCATCAGTTATACCTCTGACTCTTGATTTTGGTTCAGATTGTGATCTTAGGGTTTTGGGATCAAGCCCTGCCCCACATCAGCTCCCCGCTCAGCAGGGACTCTGCTTCTGTCCCTCCCTCTGCTTGCTCTCTCTCAAATAAATAAACAAATCTTCAAAAAAAAAATACAGCAATATACAGATCCAGAGTCCGTACAAATTCTTCTAAATGAAACTAAAGTACTTCTGGCGGTTTTTTATTTGAGGTATGCATAATAAAGAATGAAATAAAAAAGACATGAGAAATTCAGGAGGAAATAACATATACATTAAAATCAAGGGCAAAACCCACATTCACTGTATTAGCAATAAAATTTGAAAATCAGCTTTAAAATTCAGGGCCTAACATAAATTACAAGAAACATAGATTAACGTTTTAAAATATGACTGGTCATTAAGAGTAAATTTGAAATTTTTGAACAGTCATTCAATATAAAATGATGTGGTGCCTGGGTGGCTCAGTTGGTTAAGTGTCTGACTCTTGGTTTTGGCTCAGGTCATGATCTCACAGCTCATGAGATCAAGCCCAGGGTTGGGCTCTGTGCTCAGCGGGGAGTCAGCTTGAAGATGCTCTCCCTCTGCCCCTCCCCAACTCACGCATGCTCTCTCTCTCTCTCTAAAATAAGTAAATAAATCTTAAAAATAAATAAATAAATATACAATGATCTCAGAACTAAGTACCAAGCATTGGGTAGGCAGTTGGTGATGTCCAACAGACTCTGGTCTTCAGGGAATTTGCAATCTGGTTGGGGAACAGAGAAGTAATTTTAATGCATTATAAGTGTGATGATTAAAAAGGTAGACTGTCCTGTTGGAGCGTATGGCAGGAGTATTGCATTCATTACTGAGGAACAGGAAAAACTGAAGAAGTGAGGGGCAGGAAGAAAAGCAGTGGCTTGGGAGTGGTGTAATTGTGCTCCGGGTAGAACAAGCAGACTATAAGAAGGCCTGGAGATAAAACCCAATAGTGTATTTGAGGACTTCTAAGAAGTCCAGTGTGGCACTTGCATAGAGTAAAAAGGTTAATAGAAGAAAAGAAATAAATATAAAGCAATGGTTCTTAATAGGTTGTCCTCAGGGCATCTGGGTGGTTCAGTTGGCTAAGCGACTGCCTTCCACTCAGGTCATGATCCTTGGGTCCCGGGATCGAGTTCCGCATCAGGCCCCCTGCTCAATGGGGAGTCTGCTTCACCCTCTGACCCTCTCCCCTCTCATGCTCTTTCTCACTCTCTCTAAAATAAATAAACAAAATCTTAAAAAAAAAATAGGTAGTCCTCAGACCAACAGCACTGGTATCAGCATCACTTCTGTGTCTTATGTATGATAATCAGTGAGTATTTATTAATTCTTTCAAATTCAAAAGTGGCTTTAAAAGAAATCCTAAAAAATTCTCTTAGTCTATATCCCACTTACTTTGGACACTTGGAGTTTTTTTTTCCTCTGTGGTAAAATACAAATATTTGTTATTTTTATCATCATCATCATCATCATACCATCACCATAACCATCCTCCTCCTCCTCCTCCTCATCATCATCATCCTCACCATCCTCACCATCATCATCCTCACCAGAATCACCATCACCATCATCAACATCATCCCATCATCTTCATCACCATCACCATCACCATCATACCTTTAAACTAGGATATATACATCTGTAGAAAAATGTTTGGGTAAATATAAAGAAAAAAATTACTTTTGAATATGAGTGCAGCCCAGTAAAAGTCTACAACCTTAGAGTATGGTTTTTTTTTTAAGTAGTTGCAAGAATGGGGCCTGCATTAATAAATGTTTGAATAGGGTAATCTAGCTTTTTAAAAAAGAAATATGTTCATAATCAAGAAAAATGAGCACATGGTTAATAATAAATAAAAATAATAAATTCCAATGTTTTTCAAGTTATTTTTTAAAAATTATATGGATCTGTATAGTGCCTAATCATGAGAGCATGAATTAGTTGATCAAATACGTGTGTTTGTGGCCATGTACATATGTGGGGGGGAGGAGAGTAGGGAGATGAGAGAAGGAGGGCAGGAGAGAGGAAGGGTTAAAGAAATCAACATAAAAACCCTGGACCACCTATTTCAGGAAGCCTGAAAGCACTTCCTTGTCAGTCATACTAGCTACACCAGCTACTCCTTAATGTTGTGATTGGTTGATATGCTAAGCAACATCCAAGGAAGAATTATCACTTGAACTGGAGAAATATTTTCTGCCATGGGATTTGCACATTTTCACTATTATATGATAAAACGTTTAGAAGAAACTTAAGGCACTTAAAAATAATCCTTAATACTTTATTTTAAAGATAAATTTCAATAAACAAAGAACTTAGACTACATTTTATTTAGGTTTCAACACAAAAATAAATAGAAAGGAGCTAAGAACAGTGATTATTACTTGGGTGGAGCAAAGAGGAAGTGCTGAATCTTTTATCTTTATCAAATTCTCTGACAAAACTAAAAACAATAGGATGTTAATAGCTACCTTGATCATGGTCATCATTAATGTGTATGCTGATTAGAGAATTCAAAAAAGTCATGATTCCTATAAGATCATACCATCTAAGTATGCAGATCATTTGGTCCAAATACACAACTTACAGAAAAGTGATTCAAAGGCTTCATTCAGTATTATTCACATGGGATTTAAGAGTTGCTAAGAGTTCCTCAAGGTAATTAAGTTCAACAATTTTGTTTAACTAGGGAAATAAACTTAAGATAGCTTCTTGAAAGAATTAACTGTAGTTACCTTTCTGATTTTACTATGTCCCATTTATTCTTCCCTTCATGCATTCTGGATCTCTGCCATTCTACCAAATCTGTTTTCCAGGAAGCTAGTCAATGACCGAGCACCAAACCAATGACTTGGCCACTCTTCAGTATTTGACATTATTAACGAATTTCTTTGTAAAACCTCTCCATGTTTGATGTTTCTTTAATTTCCCTTGTTACTCCTACTTGACACTCCTCCATAGACTCTTTTTGATTTCATCCTCCAGCCCTAACCTCTTCCGATGGTGTATACTTTCCACTAGATTAATCTTTTGTTTTTCTTTCCTTGCAACTACAATATATTGATCGACAACTTCTAAATCTACATCCCCATACACAACTTCATCCCTGATATATATGATCTTGCATGATTAACTGACCAGTGGGCATCTTCATTATTTTTTTAAGTTTATAGCTACTGGATTCTGCCAAGTCCAATTTTTGTATCACCAATGTAATTCTTTGATGACTTCTCCCATTATTCATTCAAGTCAGAAGGCTTGTAGTTTGTCCTTATTCCATCCATCATCTAGTCTCATTCCTTATATCTACCTAGTTCATAAGGCAGACCAACAATTTTTCCTTAAACCTTCTCTTCCCTGCTCCCTGTAATTACAATTTCTACCAAAGCTTTTTAGTCTTCCTGGATAAATCATACAAGTTCATCAATCTCTTTTCCACATCTCAACAGAATGAGTTTTCCAAAATTTAATTATAATGACAAGCCCTGCAAAAAAGTGCTTAAAACTTGTACTGCCTCCCCAAAACCTTAAAGATAAAATAACAGATCTTTAGCATGGTGCTTAAGGGACTTCACGATATAATTTCTGTCTTAAGTTAAACAATAGTAATTGAAGTTCCTTGGGGCGCCGGGGTGGCTCAGCCATTAAGTATCTGTCTTTAGTTCAGGTCATGATCTCGGGGTCCTGGAATCGAGCCCCTCATGGGGCTCCCTGCTCAGTGGGAAGCCTACTTCTCCCTCTCCCACGCCCCCTGCTGTGTTCCCTCTCTCGCTGTGTCTCTCTGTCAAATAAATATATAAAATCTTTAAAACAAAACAAAAATAATAAAGTTCCTGTTGTTCACTTCACTACTGTTTAGTCATGTTAAAGTTTCTTTCCTAATTAGGTTAACCTATAGTCTTTGGATCTTCGCACCTTTTACTTGGGAACATCTTTTTTCATCTGATAGCACCTATTAATTCTTTAAATTTCAGATTCACATTCATATTTGAGAAATTTTTCGTTATCCAAAATCTGGAATATGATTTTCTTACCACGAAATCCTAAAGGATTTGATTATCTGATGGCTTTGTTGTCTTCACCCCTAGACTTGTACACTTTGAAAGCTATGGTATTATAAGCTGTACTAGAAACTCATTAAAATTTATAGAAAAAATCAGTGAAGTTTAGAGTTTCAGGTTCAGTAAGGAATCAAAAGCATTAGGAGTTCACTTTCTTAAACCTTATCTGAATCTGGCAACCATGCTACGAGTTAGGCAGGCAACGTATATTTATTTGATTTTTTAAGTGAAGGAACAAAACCTCAGAGAGATTAAGCAACTTTCCTGCAGACATACAAGTCATGTGATATGTGTTCTCATCATCCTTAAGCTGAACAGAAATGGGTGGGCGGAATACAGTAGGGATGTAATGCTGAATGAAGTTTGATTCAGTTAAGGAAATTCACTGAAAGCCTGTGTTGAAAGCTATGTATTTTGGCAATACCTTTCTAATTTTGAAGTAAGTTAGATTTGTGAAGGAGGTGTGAAGTATTATGGAGCTCACATATTCCTTTCCTTGGGCTTCCCTTCATGTTAGCAATTCATATAACAAAGCAACAATTATCATTCAAAACACTATTAACTAAGCTAAATATATTATTCAAATTTCACTATTTTTCCCTCATAACACACTTTTTTTTTCTGTCCCAGAACCCAATTTAGTCTTCCACATTGCTTTCTAATCTGAACCAGCTCCTAGTGACTTTAACAATCTTTGACAGTTGTGATGAGTAGTGATCAGTTCTTTTGTGGAATATTTGTTGATATGAATTTGTCTGATATTGAATACCTTTTCTTGAAATACAAAAGAGGTTTGCCTCCATTTTTAGAGGGACAAATTGATCTCAAAAAACATTGACCATGATAAGCACCCATTTTTCAAAACTCCCTGGTTTTTACACATTATGACAACAATATTCAAAAAACAAAAGTACATTGAGTTTTTATACATACGCATTGCAATCTGGGAGAAAATCTACTTAAGTTTTAAGAGAGATTGTTTCTTATATATTTTGAAACTGTAGGGAGTTTTTCCTTATTATTATTTACATGGCATGCAAAATTGTTTACTACACTGTGCTGTCTTTTTTGTGACCTATAAACAAAACAAAATAGAACTTTAAAAATATATTTCCGATTTTCCCATTACATCTTCTATACCTGTGATATTCCACATGATAGCCATGAGACAGATTTGGCTATTTAAATTTAAATTAATTAAAATTAAAATTTAGTTCATCATTTAAATCAGTCACATTTGAAGGGCTGAAGAGCAACATGAGGTCAGATGCTGTATATTGGACAGTAGAGATTATAGAACATGCTAGTCATCACAGAATAGTCTACTGAGCAACACTATCCCCAGACCATGATTGTAGGAGACAGTCTTTGCATTCACATAGACATATTTTCTGGATTGTTGGTGTAGACTGAATGTTTGCATCCCCCGAAAATTCACACGTTGAAACCTAACCCCCAATGTGATGATATTTAAAGGTGGGGCCTTTGGAAGATGGTTATTGCATGAGGAAGGCCAGCGCCCTTTTTATAAAAAGGACCCGAGAGAGTTTACAGCCCCTTCAGCCATGTGAGGACACAGCAAGAAAACAGAGTTTATGATTCAGGAAGTGGGCTCTCACCAGATACTAAATCTGCCATTCTCCATCTTGGACTTCCCAGCCTCCAGAACTGTGAGAAATTTCTCTTGTTTATAAGCCACCTAGGTATTTTTGCAGCAGCCTCAACAGAAGAAGACAATTGTCCTCATAAATTAGGAAACAACATTAATTTTGTTAATAACTACATAGATCTCTCACCTATAAATTATTCTGGTTTCTTTTGTCATTTATAAATATAACTTAGGCAATAGTAGAAATAATATATATATTGGCATTTACATGGAGAGGATGCTATTTTAGTTCTTTACATGCACTATTTTATCAAATCCTCACAACTCCATGAATTAGATACTAAGAAATTCCCATTTCCACAAGAGGAAACTGAAGAAGAGAGTTGTCCAGAGTCACACAGCCAGGAAACAATATGCCCAGTATTTGTCCCTGCTCTTGACCATTATCCTATGCTGAACCCCCCAGTGTGACAATTTCTTTCTTTTTTTCCTTCTATGTTGGATTACTATTTCAAATTTCTGTATATCTTCTGGAAAATTCCTAAAATGAGCACCAGATATAATATATTTGGGGGAATGTGGTAATTAATAAAAACCAATCATCTGTTATTAGTTATTATCCTAGATATTCTAAGGAATGCCTTTTTGAGTTTAATACCATAAGTGTTCACTTAGTTTTAACAGAATCTGAGAAGATGTAGAGAAATTAAGTTTTGAGCAGGTAGTAATTTTATTTAGGTAGGTACTGAAGGTTGTTTTAAAATAGTCTTCAAGAGAAGTAAAAAAAAAATAAATGATATTGTTCTTTCTGACTGAAAGGGAATAGAGAATGAGGATTCCTTCTAAAGCCCATCAAAGAAGGTTGTGATTTGTTGCATGTTTTCTTGTATTGTTATTTCCTTTCTTTTTTTTTTTTTAAGATTTTGTTTATTTATTTTAGAGAGAGAGAGAGAGCAAGAGTAGGGCAGGAGCAGAGGGAGAAGGAGACAGTCTCCAGTAGACTCCATGCTGAGTGCAGGGCTCAACTAGGGGCTTGATCCCATGACCCTTAGATCATGACCTGAGCTGAAACCAAGAGTCGGACCCTTCACTGACTGAGCCACCCAGGCACCCCAGTTATTTCCTTTGTAAATGAAAAATGCATTTTCATTCTTAGGTATGGACTTGATTTTAGCATTCCCCAAAGTTAAGGTGACATCTAACTCATTTATTTAAAGAGTATCCAACCAGATTTTGGAGAGAAAATGTCACTGACATATCTGCCACATCAGTTTAACGGAAGCAATAGTGGAGATCCATGAATTGGAAAATGACAATTAAGTTAGTGATAATTCACATTACTGTGCTTGGCAAGACTTAAAACTATACATTACTAAAATATTTTAAGGGTACCTGGGTGGCTCAGTCAGTTAAGTGTCATGGCTCAGGTCATTATCTCAGGGTCTTGGGCTGGAGCCCCCCGTTGGTCTCTGTGATGAGTGTGGGCCCTGCTTGAGATTCTCTCTCTCCCCCCACTCATGCATTCTCTGTCTAAAAAAAAGTAAATTAATGAAATATTTTATTTTTTAAAACATTATTGATTTATTTGAGAGAGCTTGTGAGTAGGGGAGGGGCAGAGGGAGAAGGAGAGGGAGAGAGAATCTCAAGCAGACTCCCTGCTGAGTGCAGAGCCAACAAGGGCCTCCATCCCAGGACCCCGAGATCATGACCTGAGCTGAAATCAAGAGTCAAAGGCTTAACCAACTGAGCCACCTAGGTGCTCCTTAATAAAATCCTTTAAAATCCCCACCCCCAAATCATTTTCATTTTATTGAAGCTGTAGACATCTCAAATGCTCAAAATTACTTAACTCCCATTTCTATAGGGTGTTCTTACGTTAGATTCTTGAGCTCACCAAAAGTGTTTATATTCAGAGATGTTAATTTCATCCATTGTGGTGGATATTTCAAAATTCATGATGCTCCAACTCTGGGTGAGTACAGTACCTTTCCCTATTTTTTTCTGTTTTGCACTTTATTTGTACTTTACATACTTGGTTTATTTCCTCATCTAATCTCTTCTCTGCGTTTATTTTCCTCCTCCTCCAATCAACCTCCTGATAAACTAATTGTAAGTCTCTAATAGTTTTATCTTATAGCCACTGCACTTAACTTGCTATGTCCTCTGCTTTCTGCCAACTACTGATGGAGCTCACCTCCTCCTGTCCCTCCTCCCCCCCTCCAAAGTAATCCAGGAGACACAAAGTGCTTGCTCAGCCTGTTAAACCAGGACATCAATTTTTTAGCGCTCAATAATGAAACAGGCTGACTCTGCAAGGAAACTATAAGGAATTGCCCTGCTAACCCTTGCCCAGCTCATCTACATTTATTGATGATAGCACATTATTTCATAGCATTTTCTTGGAGAAGAGTATAGTAATGCTGGTGCTCCAATTTTAGGCAACATAATTAAACGCTATATAAGCCATATGAAATCAGTGATTTTATTATTGTATCATTAATGACTATCCTCTCACTCAAACATAAATAATATTTAATCATTAGTGTTCAGATTGGCATGCAAACTAATTTGCAATATAAATTTCCATCAGTGCAAATTTTCTATTACCTTTACACTTACTTCTGGAAAGTATAAATTTTGTGAAAAAAACCTAATTTGCTATTTCATATGCTAAGAAGGTATAATCTAGAAACTAGATTATAAATATCTTCCACATGATCACTTCTGAAACTGCAAATTTTTCATAAATTATTCCTTAAATGATTCGGGGTCAGCACAATTTCCAAGCTAAGCTAACAATTGTGGCAGGAAATTATGGCAAACACACCAAATAGACAATGTTGCATTCAGGTCAATATTCTTTCTCCAAAGGCACCACGGGTTAAGGGAGGCAATCAGCCTCCATTGCATGGCCCATTCAGGTCATCAATAATCTGGGGTATCCATTTCTCCTTACATTTTTAATTATGATAGTTATTTTATTTGTTCACTTGTGAGCTAAAAGATTGACATTCTTCCCCTCTCTATTTTCAGTGAATAATAATGATTCAAGTTTTCAACTTACCAATTTTTTTATTTTCAAACCATCTTCTCTTCTTATGCATTTATCTTGGCCACTACTGTAGTCATTGAGTGCAGGAAAAAAAAATAAGCATGTGTGTAATTTGGAATGTATTAAAACTCTCACTCCCGGCTTCTTTTCAAGGATGTTATCATAAATAACAGTCTTCTTTCCTTGATTTTCGCACACTGTGCTCCCTTTCATGACACAGAAAGCACATTCTTTGGCAGAAACTAAGCAGGAAAATACAGCTTGCCTGGAAGAAAGGCAGCAATGCAGAATTCATTTGTGACCCAGGAACTGACCCCCAATAAATCCAGGTGCTTTCCACATCGTATGATTTCTTCTTAAAATACATTCCTCCTCTGACATCTAAGCCGATATATTCTGTTTTCAGGTGACTGCTGTTTAGTCCCTTACTCTATTTTTCCATCCTCCCATCTATCCTGTAAAAGCAGGTGTTTTTCAGATATGGCAAAATAACCTGCCGTCTTCCCGCTGCCCACACTCTTGCCAGGACACCCACAACTCACACTTTCACATACCTTCAATTATCATCTACATGCTAGCAAATCCTAGATCCATATTTCCTGGCAGCACTTATCCCCCAACTTTATACTCATTTAGTAACTGCTTAGCAAACACAGCTATGGCCGCAGCCCATTGCCATTACAGACTTCCCATGTCCAAAAGTGAGCTTCCCTAGATAGAACTCAATACTGTTCATGTTGATGAAAAATGGCAGTCATTTGCATCAAGCCAACAACCTAAAGGTTATCCCTAAAACCTCAGATTTATTCCAGCTCTTTATAACCAATAGATTTCCAAATAATATACCATTTTCTAAACATAATCTCTTATCTGTCATCTTTCCCCCCTCATAATTGTCACTATCTTTGTGCAAGTACAGGTAACACTTGTACACTGCATCGTTCAAAGCATTTCAAAAATACTGGCTGATTCTTATATGTTAGGTGCTTTTATTAACCCCATTTTATAATTTATTATTATTTATTGAGGTTGAACTAAATAGATGTTTTGATCTACAAAAATGGCAATTTGGTACATTTTAACCTAATTGTCCAATTATCTTTAGGAGAAATCTCAATATCCTTAACATGTACATAGTCTCTGAACTATCTCCAGCTCTACCCTTCAGGCCCTGCTTAGGACATTACTTTCTAAATTTTGGCATAACACAAAATTTTAACTCTATTTTCTCTCAATTACTGGCTTTTGCCCATGGAAGATTTTCTGCCTGGTACATTATCTCTTTTCCTCATTTGTTTGTTCAACTCCTTTAGTTAGATATTCTTATTGAATTCTCATTTCCTTCGGGAAGTAGAGTTTCTCTACTACAGCAAAACTCCCTTGAAGGCAAGAATCACATGTGACTTGCTCACATCTAAATTTCTACCTTTAAAGCTGTGACTGTCACATGATAGACAGTCAAAAGTATGTGTTGATTGAAATATTCTTTGTCAGTTCCATGCCTGTAAATTTATATTTATTATTTTTGACATGTGAAAAAGATTTTTGTAAGTTATAAAACTGAGGTGCTGTGAGGTTAAATTAATTGACCAAAATTACATGCTTAATAAATAACAGATCTCAAAATCAAACCCAGGGCTAGTGACTCTAAAACTTAGAAATATTCAGCATTATTCTGTATTTCCACCAAGTAAAGAAACTAGGCCAATATAAGTTAACTCAGATTGTTAAAACTTGTCTTCAGCATAGTTAAGATCATGGATTTAATTCCTGTAAAGACTCCTAGTAGACAATATACAACACAATTTTTGACACTACTACTAAATTTAATTTGACACTTATCTCAAGAAGGATCATATGAAATAAATTATTCACTACTAACTAGATGCATACTAAGCATGTTAAATTACATGATGGTTGTATTAGAAGAATAGTACATTTAAGACTCTTTAAAGTCTCGGGTGCCTGGGTGGCTTAGTCAGTTAAGTGTCTGCCTTCCCCTCAGGTCATGATCCAAGGGTCCTGGGATCAAGCCCTGCATCTGGCTCCTTGCTCAGCGGGGAGTCTGCTTTTTGCTCTCCCTCTACCCCTCCCCACTGCTTGTGCTCACTCTCTATCTCTCTCTTGCAAATAAACAAATAAAATCTTTTTTTTTAAAAAAAAAAGAATTTTTAAAATCTCAGTCTGGTATTATTTTCTATTTATGGTACCTTCATTTAATTTTTTAGAAGTGTATGTGTGTGTATGTGTGCATGCATGCACATGCACTGTGAAACTAGAGGAATATTCAGAAAGAAATATTCTAGTGAAAAGAAGTATTTGGAAAATATTCAAATATATTTTAAGCTTGGGACAGTGAAAAAAATCAGATTAAATTTACTAGTGCCAAGATACTGCAACTGTAATTTATATATAATAATTATTCCATTCAAAACTGTTAAAGAATAAATCATTGTGTGTTTTCTTGTTACCCTTTTTTCTTATAAATGTGTCACTTTTCAACAAGTTTATTTATTGTGATATCATGTCATACATAACTATATAAAAATGTCATTAAGGAAATACAAATTCAAACTATAATGAGTTACTGCTATACCTGTATTAGAATATCCAAAGTATTAAAAGACCTACCACATCAAATATTGACAAATATTTGGTGAAACTTGATGTCTCATACATTACTGGAATATAAAAAGGTACAAAAAACAGTTTGGAAGTTTACATGTCCCATATAATCTCGCCATTCTACTATGAGTATTTGCTCAAGAGAGAAACTATGCCCTTAAAAGGCTTGCATGCAAACGTTCATAGCAGCATTATTACTAATAGCCAAGAACTGGAAACAATCCAAATGCTCATCAACAGGTGAATGGCAAAAACAAAACAAAACAAACAAACAAAACAACTGTAGTATCTCCTTACAATAAAATAGTACTCATCAATAAAAAGAAGAAACTACTTATACAGAATACAATATGGATGAATCTCAAAACAGTTATGCTGAATAAAAGTCAGACAAAAAGTAGTGCATAGTGTATGATTCCATTAATCTGAAATTCTAGAAAATGTTAATTAATCTATAGTGACAGAAAGCAGCCCAACAGTAATGGGGAATAGAGATGGGTATGGGGAGACACTATAAGGAAGGGTTAAAAAGGCAAGAAGAAACTTTTGGGGTAATGGTACGCTAATTATTTTCATTGTGGCAATGATTTCACAGATATACATATGCCCAGACCTACCGGATTGCACAATTTAAATATGTACAGTTTGTTTAGTCAGTAATATTTTATTAAAGCCATTAAGAAAAAAATAAGGAAAATATTTTCATCAAAGTTGAGGTTTAAAAACTGACATGGAGAGCTTAATATAGTGATTCATGAGGATACCAGCAAGAAGAAAGGATAAAGTATGGAAAGGAATAAGTAAAACTGTCATTATTCACAGTTAATATGATTGTGTACATAGGGCACATTAGGAAATTTATTTTAAAAATCTATCTCGATTAATAAATTAATTTATCAAGTCAGTATAAAATTAATTTTTATCTCTAATAATCATAAATAATTTGAAATTAAATTTAGAATTAACTGAATTTAAAAATAATTTAAAATATCCCATCAAGTGTCTATGAATAAATTTAACAAAAGATATGCAAGACCTACACACTGAAAAACTGCTGAGCTAGAGGGAACAAATAAAGAGAAACATATACAGTGTTCATGGAACTGATCTACAGATTCAAGGCAATCTCAAAATTCCACAGGCTTTTTAAAAATATATTGAAATGAGCTAGACTAACCAAAGGAAAAGGAAAAAGAAGAACGAGAATGAGAAGAAAGAAGGAGAAAGAGAAGAAGAAAAAGGAGGTGTTTCAGAAAGAAAACTAATTTGGAGGACTCTCAATAGTATCTGATTTCAAGACTCCATAGAGCCACAGTCATCAAGATGGTATAGCATTGGCTGAAGGACAGCCAAATGTATCACTGGAACAGAATAAATAGTCCAGAAATAGAATCAGGTCTACACAATTCATTAATTTTTAATCAAGGCATCAATTCAATTACATTTAAAAAAGGAAAATCTTTTTAATAAATAATTTTTGTAATACTGGGTATCCATATAAAAAAAGAATCTCTGTCCCTATCATGTTTCATATACAAAAATTAATTCAATATAAAATATTGAATAAGTATAAATACCAGAACTGCATAGTTTTTAAAGGAAAGCATAAGATGACACTTTTGCAAACTAAGCATAAGCAAAGATTTTTTTTTTTTTAATGTGGGACATAGAAATCATGAGTTAAATAGAAAAAAAAGATCATTTGGACTTCATCAGAATTAAAGTTTTCTGCTTCTCAAAAAATACAATTAAGAAACTGTATCAGTAGGCCAAAGTCAGGCAAAAGACTAATATCTATAAAATATAAAGAAACACTAAACTATTAAAAGAAAAACAATCTACCTAAAAATGGATAAAGAACATGAACAGATAATTAGAAAGGAACATAAGTAAATACCTACTAACAGAATAGAAATTTTTTAATCTCACTAGTTATCATGAAAATGTAAGTCAAAACAATATTTAAATATGTTTTATACCCAGTGAAGGAACTTAAATCAAAAAGACTGAAAATATAAAATGTTGATGAGGATGCTGGTAGGAATGAAAAACTGTACAACCGCTTTGAAACATTCTCTGGTAGTTCCCTTCAAATTTTACAATACACACCTAAATTGTGATCTAATAATGCTACTACTAGGTATTTACCCAAGAGGAAAGCCTTCTGCAAGGAAACCTTAGGAGCCTTATTCATAGTCATCAAAAACTGGAAACAAGCCAAATGCCCTTCAACAAGAGAATGTTTTAAAATAATTGCAAAATGCTCACTAAATTCACTAATCTTCAGTAATAGAAAACAAATATACTACATGAGAAAACATTAATGAGTCACAAAAATGTCAGGTTGAGTAAAAAAATACTTAAATGTAAGAATTCACAGTGATCCTATTGATATGAGTTTCTAGAATAAGCAAAACTAAGTTTATAGTGATTGAAATCAGAACAATGGTTGTCCATGGGTGAGGAAGGGTGATAGGCCTTTCTCTTGTGCTGAAATACCTGTATCTTTTTTTAGTAGTTGTTACATGGATATATACAATTTTCCAAACAAATCAAAGTAAGACATCATAAATCTGTAAAGATGCAAACAACTGTATATTAATATCCCATTAAGCATAAATGCAAAAATCCTTAAAGAAATATTAGCACTTGAAACCAAAAAAATTAGCAAACTGAATGCAGCAATATATAAAAAGGTAATGCAGCATGACCAAATGGAGTTTCATATGGAAAGATGAATTAGCATAATTCACCTTATTAAGAGGGAAAAAAAAACAACTAGTAAAACCATATGCTTATGTTAAGAGGTAAAGAAAAGTAACTTAAGAAAATTCAACACCCACCAATGATTAAAACTCTCAGTATTCTTAATGATGATAGCCTGAAAGCTTTCCTCTAAAGATAAGGAACATTCTGCTCTTTAGCATCATACTCAAGATCACAATCAGTACAAGGCAAGAAAAATAAATAATAGGCATACAGATTAGAAAGGAAGAAGTAAAACAGTTGTTATTTGTAAATGACATGACTGGGTATGCAGATCATCTTAAGGAATCTGTAAAATGCTACTACAAATACTAAGTTAATTTATTTTTTGTAAAGATTTATTTATTTGAGAGAGAGAGAGAGAGAGCCTATGGTGGGGAAGGGTAGAGGGTATCCGGGAGAGAGAGAGAATACCAAGTGGACTCCCCACTGAGCATGGAGCCCAATGCGGGGCTCAATCTCATGACCCTGAGATCATGACTTGAGCTGAAATCAAGAGTCAGAGGCTTAACCAACTGTGCCATGCAGACACCCCAAATACTAAGTTAATTTAACAAGATACAAGGTTAGTATTCAACATTCAATTTTATTCCTACATAGTAGCCATGAATAATTTCAAAATAGCATCGACAACAACAAAGAAACAATTTCCAATTTCATCAAACCCATGAAATGTTGAAGATTTATTTAACAAAATATGTGCAAGATCTGTATACTGAAAACTACAAAGCACTGCTGAGAGAAATTAAAGACCTAAATAAATAAGTATATATACAATGCTTCCTGTTTGGAAAATATTAGGGTATCAATTGTTCCTATATTGACCTATAGATTCAATGCCAAGCTCAATCAAAATCCCAGCAGGATTTTTTTGGTAAAAATTTGTAAGTTGATTTGTAAAAGTATATGAGGATAAACAGGACCTAGCGCAACAAAAACAATTTTGCAAAAGTAGAACATATTTAGAGCAGAAGGACTTATACTACCTTATTCCAGAATTCATTAACAAGCTAAAGTTATGAAGGCAGCTGGGTTCATATAGATCAATGAATCAGAAGGGATGGAGGAAGTTAATCATCCCTATATGGGCAATTGATTTTTAACAGAAGTGTCAAGGTATTTCAATGGGAAATTAATTTCTTTTCAATAAATGGTGCCAGAACAACTGGATATCATTTGGAAGGGAAAAAAAAGTTACAGTATTTTCTTTAGAGCATACAGAAAAATTAACTAAAAATGGATTAAACCTAAAATCTATACCTAGAAAACCTCTAGAAGGAAACATAGGGAAAATAATCTCTCTCTCTCTCTCTCTTAAATTTAAGATAGGTGGAGATATCTTAGTTGGGTCATAAAATGAAAAGAAATAATAAATTGGACTTCATAAAAAGTAAAAGCTTCTGGGTTCTGGTGAGAAGGCATGCCACAGACTAGAATAAATTTTCCTCTATGTATATCTGACAAAACACTGGTGTCCGGAATATATAAAACCTACATTATGCAATTATATATACAATCTATATATGTCTGCAACTTAATAAGGCAGCAACTGCATTTAAATGGGCAAAAAATAGAACCAAGCACCTCACAAAAAATTTATGACTTGATAATGAGCCACATGGATGAATCTCAAAAACATTTTGTTGAGAGAAAAACATTTGTTGAGAGGCTTAAAAGAGTGTTTACTCTCTGATCCAATTAATATGTAATTCTAGAAAAGAAAGCTGATTGAGGATACCAGAAAGCAGATTAGCGGTTGCCTGGGGACAGGGACAGGGAAAGGCAATGCCCTATCAGCATCATGAGGGTATTTGTGGAGATAACAGAAATACTCTCTTTCTAGGCTTTGAGTACATGTGTGTCGGGAAGAGGCATATTATATGATATATATATTCATCAAAACTCATTAAATGTGCTATTAAAATGGGTGTATTTTATTTTATGATATTACACATTAAAATTAATTTTAAAGCAAAATGTACATATGTTGCATTGTATAAGTTACAATAATGAAAAGTATATAGAGAATTATAGTAAAGTATAATAAATGATAGGGACCAAAATGGAAAAGAATATCTATTTTAATTAAGGATGTCCTTTAGGTGCTCTCTTAAGGATATAGATACTATACATAACATAACAAATGACCAATGAGCAAATAAACTTTGGCTCAAGAGCAGAAGGTTTTGTCCTTCAGGTCCGTGGAGATTGAGACACAGTGACAATCAAGTGGGTGGCTCATGTATTACAGCACATTTAAAAGTCACTGTAACGGCTGCAGGGGAGTAAGTCAGAGGGGGAGATGAACCATGAGAGATGATGGACTCTGAAAAACAAACTGAGGGTTCTAGAGGGGAGGAGCGTAAGGGGATGGGTTAGCCTGGTGATGGGTATTAAAGGGGGCACATTCTGCATGGAGCACTGGGTGTTACGTACAAACAATGAATCATGGAACACTACATCAAAAACTAATGATGTAATATATGATGATTAACATAACAATAAAAAATTAAAAAAAAAAAAGAAGCTAGTGGTTTTCCATCAAATGTACCCACATTTGTGCCCCTGCCCTAGGGAATGTTTTTGAGCTTTGGGAATGTTCAGGTTGCATCCGTAACTTGTAAGGACGATAAAGGGAATATGCTTACATAACAATTCAAAAACTCTCACTGGTAGCAGGAACATCGATTCTTATTTTGGATAAAAAATTCCTTGCTTTAGAAGCATATATTGAACTTTTACTAAGCTCCTGATACAGTACTTAGCAGATTGCTGACTATGGGATTAGTCTAATATGCTTTTATGGAAATAAATGGTCAGGGAACAGAAAGGTATAAAATCTTTTAAAATGGAAGACCTCCTTGGTGAGTCTCCAGTGCCTCTGTTATAATGTTATCTATTCTGGATTTTTGACTGCTGTGTCTAATGGCTCACCTCTAGCTACATTTTGTTCTGTTGCAAAAATATTTTAAGCAGTTTAATATTTGCATTTGAAAAGGAGCTGTCAATACTGCAACCCTAAAGAATACATTGTGTGTTAATTTCAAGAGTTACCAAAAGGCTGGCAGGGCAGAGACTTTTGGCAAAAAAAGAAACTTTCCCTGTTTCTCCCCAACCTCTTTATACTTTCATGTTATTACCAGTTATTTTTCAGGAGTTAAAGTTAAATCCAGTGCAACAATGTGTGTCAAGGTTTTCTTTTCCATTGTAAGAAGTAAATCATCAGTCTAGTGGGTAAGAAATACATTCTTTCAGAAAGACAGGCAAATGGATCCTTGTATTGTGATTAAAAATCTGTTAGTAAATCAAATATGGATGGTAATTTAGTGCAGGAAAAAAGTGACACCCAAAACAGTAAGCAAATTATAGACTTCGATAAATGGGCAACTGGACATCTATGTAAAAAAGATGGATTTGAAGTTCCATCACAATACACTAAATTACTACCAAATGGATTGAAGATTAAAATGTGAAAATAACCAATAATAACTAGATTCCATTTTAACAGTGTCGTGGGGAATACCTTTCTAAATACAATTCATCATCTAGAAACAGTAAGGGAACAATAAATTTGACTGCATTAATAAACAGCAACAACACAAATTTTAAAAGTGAAACTTAAAATTGGCAAAATTTGATAAACATGTAAAGGAAAAGTGACAAAAAATTTGAAACTATCTTATGGGCAAAAATACTAAAGTTCAATGTCATGTTTTTTTTTTAAGATTTTATTTATTTATTTGACAGAGAGAGACACAATGACAGGGGGAACACAAGCAGGGGGAGTGGGAGAGGGGGAGGCAGGCTTCCCACCGAGCAGGGAGTCTGATGTGGAGTTGGGAGCTTGATCCCAGGGTCCTGGGATCACGACCTGAGCCGAAGGCAGACGCTTGACAACTGAGCCACCCAGGTGCCCCATCAATGTCATGTTTTTTTTGGAGAAACTATGATGAATTGGGCTCTTTCATATACTGCTGATGAGAGCGAAAATTCAACCCTAATGGCGGAAATTATGTCAATATTTTAAAAATAACAAATACATGTATTTTCAACTTGGAAATGTTACATATGGGAATTTGTTCTGCTGACAGAAATATATACATACTTGCAAAATGACCTCTGAATATTCATTGCAAAAATTGTGATGGCAAAAGATTGAAGGAAAAACTCAAATATATATCATTAACGTACTGATTTGTCTTAAATTATGATAATTTAAATTAAAATAATTTAAATGATTTTATTTATAATTCTAAGTAATTTAAATTAAAGATAAATAAATTTTGTTAATCTATAATGATGTATGGGACTGTAAAAAAAAAAGGAGGAAAATATGTACTGATAGGGGAAGGGCTCCAACATATATTAAATACAAAAACCAAGATGTACAACAGTGATTTAATATGATTTGTTACATGTAAATGGAAATAAGACCCCATATTCATATTAACTTGAATATAGAAAAAGAAAATCTAGACAGATACAGAAGTCAAGAATAGTAGTTACATGGACAAATATAAAGGATGAGCAGGTGGAAATAGGTCTGAAACAGGTACTGAACATTATATTTTTCTTCTTTCATTATCAAATTTATATAAATGAGAGCTGGGCTTGCCTCAACCTAGCATGAACCATCCAAGACTTTAGGATGCTCTGTCAGCCCATGCTGCTTCCTCTTGACTCTTGTGGCTAGAACCTTGACCTTGGATCCAAATTCAGGACCACATGGGACCAATATTTTCTCCCTTCTCTTTGACAGCCAGAGCATGGTATGCATGACTTAAGTTCAGCCAAACATATACTCCACCTCCAGTTTGAATCTTGAGCGAGTGACAGAGAGGTGCAAGGGCAGACAAGAAATCACCCCCAGCCAGAGTAGCCCACCCCCCGAAAATCCAGCAGTGGTGAGGCCCTGACCAAGTGGTGATGATGCTCCCAGCAGCACCCAGAAGCTCCACCACCACAACCATCAACCTTTGTCCCTTTGGATTTTATTAAGTTATGGTCCTAAGCTTTTCCTCTACATCTCTGAATTTTCCAGTGTTTTTCCCACAAATGAAATTTCTTTGAAGGGTAACCAGCGTTAATTTGGCTAGCTGATGTGGGAAACAAAGACAAAAGAAAAATTTAAATTAAATTTCCTTACTGCCTACATCCCATTGACAACTCCTGGAAAAAGGAACTAGGAACTCAGCTGCCTCGATGTTGACACTTTGCTAAGGGCAAAAGGAATTTTTTTTTTTTAAGATTTTATTTATTTGAGAGAGAGAGCACATGAGAGGGGGGAGGGTCAGAGGGAGAAGCAGACTCCTTGCTGAGCAGGGAGCCCAATGCAGGACTTGATCCCGGGACTCCAGAATCATGACCTGAGCCAAAGGCGGTCGCTTAACCAACTGAGCCACCCAAGGACACTGGGCAAAAGGAAATTTTAGCTTAACATTAACCCGACCCCCACAGGATTTTGTGAGTCTACTTTAAGCATATAGAAATTCCTTTGTAAACTTCGTTATCTCTACCCCACAAGATACATGTTGGTTATCATCCTCCAAGCATATGGCCCACCGATACACATCTGAAGGGTCTCATGACTAAGGTTTTACCAGGCAGTAGTAAATTACCTTTTCCTAACAATAGCTAGGAAAAGGACTTCAAGGTCCTGGAAACCTTGCTTCCAAAATTCCTTAGAGATTTACGCTCTCTCTAACCCCCTCCCAACTTGGAAAGTATATAATGGGCCACTCCTCATGACCCCACTGCAGCTCTCTACCCCTGGGTCTTGTCCCCATGCTTTAATAAAACCTTTTTGCACCAATGACATCTCAAGAATTCTTTCTTGGCCGATGGCTACCAACCCTAACATTTCCACACCACTAGCCACATCTAGTTATTGTGCTATAATGAATTTCTTTTTCTACCCTCTTTGCTGTTCAACTGTGAGCCTTCAGAGCTCAAGAAGTTAGTCTTGTTCAACACTCATAGGGCCTAGGACTGTGCTTACCATATAACAATAAGTGGTCATTGAGAGAAATGGTTAATTCAGTGACTTGGATTAATATTGGTACAAAGGTTTTTATTCATTGATAATTAAAAAGCTTCAGAATAACAAAGAGCTTCCAATGTCTAAGCTCCGGGTTTGGGCAAAGTTTTTATGTTAACTGACTTGCTCAAGTTCCCAATCTCTAATCTAAGAACAGACTGAATAATTTAACACTATAAAAAGAGGTTATTATTAAGAAGGCACTGAATTATTTTTTGCTTAAAATAAAACAGCAGGAAAGCTGTTCCTAAAAATATATTTAATACTAAAATGAGTGTGACATTTTCAGAAATCATTTCTTTTAAAATGATAAATTTTACATTTTAAATTATTCTCACTCTTAATGACTATTTCTTTACACCCTGGTCATTCTATTTCTCTTGCACAAAAGAGAAGAGAGTCTGTATTAGATAATTTTTCATTCAGTTAAACAGTGAGAAAATAGATTTCCTAGCAAGTATTCCTTAAAAAAAATAATGTACTTTACACATGACAACACAATAAAAAACTCTTACTGGAATTAATATCCCAGAAACAACATTTTACTGTGTTAATACAAAATCCAGAATGTTACTGAAATAGATTTAAAAAAAAAATTCCCACAACATTCAATTTCTTGAATAATATTTTTTACACAGCACTAATCATCTTCAGCTAACATACCCTTAGGAAATGAAAGCAAATGTGAAATCTATTTGATTAATGTATTAGAACATTGCAGAATCACCTGTTTTTCCTCTAGACAGAGATCACTTTCCCTGTATTTCCTCTTCCTTAACAAGGAATAACACAAAGTATTCCTATGTCAATAACATTGATGTGACAATTTGAATAACTTCCCCATAAGGGCACTCCAAATAACAACTCCTTCATATATGTTGTCTTTATAAAAATGCAATGTATTGATGAGCCCTGGGTATTATATGCAATCGATGAATTATTGAACACTACATCTGAAACTCATGGTATACTATATGTTGGCTAATTGAATTTAAATTAAAAAAATACAATGTCATATGCCACTCTAGGAAGCTTTCTAAAATTATATATTGTCAAATATAATTCTTAACCACTAAATTTCTCCATGTACTGTGAAAAAGACAAGAAATGTGGGAGCCACAGAGTCACTAGCTCAAGGATTACATTGGCTTTGCTCAAAGGGCCGCCGCTCTGTCACTCTTAAAAAGCCTTCAGGTGCTAATAATCCATTCTCTGTTCTCTTTTTCTGGTTCTCCTAGATGAATCTTCTAACTCTGTTTTCATCTAGTTATATTCCTTATTCTTTTTCTTTCCTTTCCTGAAACATTTTCCTCTCCTGCATTTCGAACTTGCTACTGAATGTTTAAAATCAGAACATACACATAATACTTTTCTCATGGCTATTTTCCCTTCTTTTTCTTGCATTCGATGCAACATTTTCTCTTAGCTCTCAGGTTTGTAGTTTGGTTCAGACACTAGTTCTGTTTTCTCTCAGTGTCTTTGTTTATCCTGGACTCTCTTTCACGCTAGAAATTTTCCTCCACTTTGTGCTGGTTCTCACGGTCTATGTAAGGCATAGTTCATAAAATGTAAGGTTGCATAAGAAAAAAATTCATTGTCAATTAAATTACTATAAATGTGCAATCCAGTACTCAACAGAGAAATTAAAATCCTGATAGGAAGTTGTGTGTTTATAAAGAAGGATTTCTAAATCTTGGACTTCTCTGTAAGGTGATCATGATACCAAGAGAGCTTTTTCTTTAGAGGAAACAAAATATCACTTATCTGATCATCTTTTTTTTTTTTTTCAAAGCATAGAGACTGATTTGTTTTTCCACTTCTAATTTTAAGAAGACATCTATGCGGAGGAGGGTAGAGCAAGATGGCAGAGGAGTAGGAGACCTGGATGTCGTCTGGTCTCAGGAATTCAGTTGAATAGGGATCAAACCATTCTGAACACCTACGAACTCAACAGGAGATCAAAGAAAAGAATAGCAACAATTATCTGAACAGAAAAGCGACCACTTACTGGAAGGTAGGACTGCGGAGAAGTGAATCCGAGGCGATATTCGGGAGGATAGACGGCGGGGGTGGGGGCCTCCGTCGGCCACTTCTAGCAAGTGATAGAGCCGCGGAGCACAAAATCGGAACTTTTAGAAGTCGGCTCCGCGGAGGGACGTCGCTGCAGTGGCTAAGCGGGGGGTGGAACCCTCGTGGGACAGTGTGGTCTCAGGACCCTCGGGGTCACAGAAAGACCGGGGGTGCCTGAGTGTGGCAGAGCTCCCAGGTATCAGAGTGGGGAAGCCAGCTGCAGAGACGGAGCCGAGGCGCGGGCTCACAGCTCGGGGTGGCCATAAACTGTGATCTGTGGCCCAGTCGGGGCACGGCTCCCCCAGCAGGGACCCAACAAGTGGCAGATCCAGGGAGACTCCCCTTCCTCCCCTGGGAAGAGCGGCGCAGGAGCGCACTGCAGGGATCTGCTGGGTTTGGAGACTCCACACGGGGTCATGTGCCAGAGATAGAAATGCTCGGTCACAGGCCGGGTGAGCACGGAGTGCAGCTGGAGACTGGGGAGACAGAAGTGATTGACTGCTTTTCTCTGGGGGCGCACTGAGGAGCGGGGACCCAAGTTCTTGGCTCTTCCGGGGCAGAGATTGGGAGGCCGCCACTTTCACTCTCGTCTTCCAGAGCGAAAGCTTGCAGGGAACAAAAGCTCCCAAGAGCAAACCCGAGCAGATTGCTTAGCCCGGACCGGCAAGGGCAGGGCAATTCGGCCTCTGGCAAAGACATTTGGGAACCACGGCAACAGGCCCCTCCCCCAGAAAATCAGCAAGACCCGCCAGCCAAGACCATGTTTACCGATCAAGGAGAACGGGAGAACTCCAGCGCTAGGGGAATACTGCACATAGAATTCATGGCTTTTTTACCATGATTCATTAGTCTTTCAAAGTTAATTTTTTTAACTGTCTTTTTTTTTAATTTTTCTTTTTCCCTTTTCCAACCAACATCTTATCAATCCCTTTATTAAAAAACATTTTTATTTTTCAATTTCAGAGTCATACTCTATCCCTTCATGGTAGTTACCATTATTTTTGGCATATATATATATATAAGTTGTTCTCTCTTTAAAATTTTGAGACACAGTTTCTTCTAAGAGATCAAAATATACCCTAAATCTCTAGTGTATGGCTTTGTTCTAGTCTCCTGCCTGATCACATTCTCTCCCCCTCTTTTTTTCTTTTATGATTTTTTTTTAAAATCCTCTTCTTTCTTTTTTCAAACAACTTCTTATCTTATCAATTCCTTTTATAAAATTTTTTATAATATTCATCTTTACAGTCATATTCCATCCCTTCATCATATCACCTCTTATTTTGTACACATATAAGTTTTTCTTTCTTTAAAATTTTGGGAGAAACTTTCTTCTAACAGACCAAAATACACCCAAAATCTAGTGTGTGGCACTGATCTATGCACCAGCCTGATCATATTTGATCATATTCTGTTTTTGATTGTTTTGTTTTGTTCTGTTCTGTTTTTGTTTGTTTTTATCTTTTCCTTTTTCTTTTTCTTTTTTCTTTCTTTCCCTTTCTTTTCCCCTGGTTTCAGGTCTTTTCTGATTTGGTTAGAGTATATTTTCTGGGGACATTGTTACCCTGTTAGCATTTTGTTCTCTCATTCATCTATTCTCCTCTGGACAAAATGACAAGATGGAAAAAATCACCTCAACAAAAAGAACAGGAGGTAGTACCGTCTGCCAGGGACCTACGCAATACGGACAATAGTATGATGTTGGATCTAGAGTTCAGAATCATGATTTTAAAGAGACTAGCTGGGCTTGAATAAAACCATGGAAGTTATTAGAGAAACCCTTTCTGGAGAAATAAAAGAACTAAAATCTAACCAAGTCAAAATCAAAAAGGCTATATGAGGTGCAATAAAAAATGGGGGCACTAAATGCTAGGATAAATGAGGCAGAAGAGAGAATCAGTGATATAGAAGACCAAATGATGGAAAATGAAGAACCTTAGAAAAAGAGAGATAAACAACTACTGGATCACGAGGGCAGAATTCGAGAGACAAGTGATGCCATAAGATGAAATAACATTAGAATAATTGGGATCCCAGAAGAAGAAATAGAGAGAGGGGCAGAAGGTATATTGGAGCAAATTATAGCAGAACTTCTCTAAGGTGGGGAAGGAAACAGGTATCAAAATCCAGGAGGCACAGAGAACCCTGTCAAAATCAATAAAAATAGGTCAACACCCCGACATCTAATAGTAAAACTTACGAGTCTCAGAGACAAAGAGAAAATCCTGAAAGCAGCTCAGGAGAAGAGATATGTAACCTAAAATGGTAGAAACATTAGATTGGCAACAGACCTATCCACAGAGACTTGGCAGGCCAGAAAGGACTGGCAGGATATCTTCAGAGCACTAAACGAGAAAAATATACAGCCAAGAATGCTATATCCAGCTAGGCTGTCATTGAAAATTGAAGGAGAGATAAAAAGCTTCCAGGACAAACAAAAACTAAAGGAAGTTGCAAACACAAAACCAGCCTCCAAGAAATATAGAAAGGGGTCCTCTAAGGAAAGAGAGAGCCTGAAAGCAGCATAGACCAGAAAGGAATACAGACAATATACAGTAACAGTCACCTTACAGGCAATACAATGGCACTAAATTCATACCTTTCAATAGTTACCCTGAATGTAAATGGGCTAAATACCCCAATCAAGAGACACAGGCTATCAGATTGGATTAAAAAACAAGACGCACCAATATGCTGTCTGCAAGAGACTCATTTTAGACGCAAAGACACCCCCACATTGAAAGTGAGGGGGTGGAAAACTATTTACCATGCTAATGGACAACAAAAGAGAGCTGGAGTGGCAGTCCTTATATCAGACAAACTAGATTTTAAACCAAAGACTGTAAAAGATATGAGGAAGGACACTATATCCTACTTAAAGCGTCTATCCAACAAGAAGATCTAACAATTGTAAATATCTATGCCCTGAACATGGGAGCAGCCAATTATATAAGGCAATTAATAACAAAAGCAAAGAAACACATCAACAACAATACAATAATAGTGGGGGACTTTAACACCCCCCCCGACTGAAATGGACAGATCATCTAAGCAAAAGATGAACAAGGAAATAAAGACTTTAAGTGACACACTGGACCAAATGGATTTCACAGACATATTCAGAACATTCCATCCCAAAGCAACAGAATACACATTCTCCTCTAGTGCCCATGGAACATTCTCCAGAATAGATAACATCCTAGGTTACAAATCAGGTCTCAACTGGTACCAAAAGATTGGGATCACTCCCTGCATATTTTCAGACCACAGTGCTTTGAAACTAGAACTCAATCACAAAAAGAAAGTTGAAAAGAACTCAAATACATGGAGGCTAAAGAGCATCCTACTAAAGAATGAATGGGTCAACCAGGAAATTAAAGAAGAATTAAAAAAATTCATGGAAACAAATATAAATGAAAAAACAACTGTTCAAAATCTTTGGGATGCAACAAAGGCAGTCCTAAGAGGAAAGTATATAGCAATACAAGCCTTTCTCAAGAAACAAGAAAGGTCTCAAATAAAAAACCTAACGCCACACCTAAAGGGGCTGGAGGAAAAAAAACAGCAAATAAAGCCTAAACCCAGCAGGAGAAGAGAAATCATAAAGATCAGAGCAGAAATCAATGAACTAGAAACCAAAAGAACAGTAGAACAGATCAACGAAACTAGGAGCTGGTTCTTTGAAAGAATTAACAAGATTGATAAACCCTGGCCAGACTTATCAAAAAGAAAAGAGAAATGACCTAAATCAACAAAATCATGAATGAAAGAGGAGAGATCACAACCAACACCAAAGAAATACAAACAATTATAAGAACACATTATGAGCAATTATATGCCAGCAAATTAGACAATCTGGAAGAAATGGGTGCATTCCTAGACATGTATCAACTACCAAAACTGAACCAGGAAGAAATAGAAAACCTGAACAGACCTATAACCACTAATGAAATTGAAGCAGTCATCAAAAATCTCCCAATAAACAAAAGCCCAGGGCCAGATGGCTTCCCAGAGGAATTCTACCAAACATTTAAAGAAGAATTAATACCTATTCTCCTGAAACTGTTCCAAAAACTAGAAATGGAAGGAAAATTTCCAAACTCGTTTATGAGGTCACCATTACCTTGATCCCCAAACCAGACAAAGACCCTATCAAAAAGGAGAAATACAGACCAATATCTTTGATGAACATGGATGCAAAAATTCTCACCAAAATACTAGCCAATAGGATCCAACAGTACATTAAAAGGATTATTCACCACGACCAAGTGGGATTTATCCCTGGGCTGCAAGGTTGGTTCAACATCCGCAAATCAATCAACGTGATACAATACATTAACAAAAGAAAGAACAAGAATCATATGATCCTCTCAATAGATGCAGAAAAAGCATTTGACAAAGTACAGCATCCTTTCTTGATCAAAACTCTTCAGAGTATAGGGATAGAGGGTACATACCTCAATATCATAAAAGCCATCTACGAAAAACCTACAGTGAATATCATTCTCAATAGGGAAAAACTGAGAGCTTTCCCCCTAAGGTCAGGAATGCGGCAGGGATGTCCACTCTCACCACTGCTATTCAACATAGTATCAGAAGTCCTAGCCACAGCAATCAGACAACAAAAAGAAATCAAAGGCATCCCAATTGGCAAAGAAGAAGTCAAATTCTCACTCTTTGCAGATGATATGATACTTTATGTGGAAAACCCAAAAGTCTCCACCCCAAAACTGCTAGAACTCATACAGGAATTCAGTAAAGTGGGAGGATATAAAATCAATGCACAGCAATCAGTGGCATTCCTATATACCAACAACAAGACAGAAGAGAGAGTAATTAAGGAGTCAATCCCATTTACAATTGCACCCAAAACCATAAGATACCTAGGAATAAATTTAACCAAAGAGGCCAAGGATCTGTACTCAGAAAACTATAAAATACTCATGAAAGAAATTGAGGAAGACACAAAGAAATGGAAAAACATTCCATGCTCATGGATTGGAAGAACCAATATTGAGAAGCTGTCAATGCTACCGAGAGCAATCTACACATTCAATGCAATCCCTATCAAAATACCATCCACTTTTTTCAAAGAAATGGAACAAATAATCCTAAAATGTGTATGGAATGAGAAAAGACCCTGAATACCCAGAGGAATATTGACAAAGAAAAGCAAAGCTGGCGGCATCACAATTCCGGACTTCCAGCTCTATTACAAAGCTGTCATCATCAAGACAGTATGGTACTGGCACAAAAACAGACACATAGATCAATGGAACAGGATAGAGGGCCCAGAAAAGGACCCTCAACTCTATGGTTAACTCATTTTTGACAAAGCAGGAAAGAATGTCCAATGGATAAAAGACAGTCTCTTCCACAAATGGTGTTGGGAAAATTGGACAGCCACATGCAGAAGAATGAAACTGGACCATTTCCTTACACCACACACAATAATAGACTCAAAATGGTTGAAAGACCTAAATGTGAGACAGGAGTCCATCAAAATCCTAAAGGAGAACACAGGCAACAACCTCTTCGTCCTCAGCCGCAGCAACTTCTTCCTAGAAACATCGCCAAAGGCAAGGGAAGCAAGGGCAAAAAGGAACTATTGGGATTTCATCAAGATAAAAAGCTTTTGCACAGCAAAAGAAACAGTCCACAAAACCAAAAGACAACCGACAGAATGGGAGAGATATTTGCAAATGACATATCAGATAAAGGGCTAGTATCCAAAATCTATAAAGAACTTATCAAACTCAACACCCAAAGAACAAATAATCCAGTCAAGAAGTTGGCAGAAGACATGAACAGACATTTTTCCAAAGAAGACATCCAAATGGCCAACAGACGCATGAAAATGTGCTCAGCATCAGGGAAATCCAAATTGCTCAGCATCAGGGAAATCCAAATCAAAACCTCAATGAGATACCACCTCACACCAGTCAGAATGGCTAAAATTAACAAGTCAGGAAATGACAGATGTTGGCGGGGATTCGGAGAAAAGGGGAAACCTCCTACACTGCTGGTGGGAATGCAAGCTGGTGCAGCCACTCTGGACAACAGTATGGAGATTCCTCAAACAGTTGAAAATAGAGCTACCATACGCCCCAGCAATTGCACTGCTGGGTTTACCCCAAAGATACAAATGTATGGATCCGTAGGGGTATGTGCACCCCAGTGTTTATAGCAACAATGTCCACAATAGCCAAACTGTGGAAAGAGCCAAGATCCATGGACAGATGAATGATAAAGAAGAAGTGGTATATATACACAATGGAATATTATGCAGCCATCAAAAGGAATGAGATCTTGTCTTTTGCAATGACGTGGTTAGAACTGGAGAGTGTTATGCTGAGTGAAATAAGTTAATCAGAGAAAGACATATATCATATGACCTCACTGATATGAGGAATTCTTAATCTCAGGAAACAAACTGAGGGTTGCTGGAGTGGTGGGGGTTGGGAGGGATGGGGTGGCTGGGTGATAGACATTGGGGAGGGTATGTGCTATGGTGAGCGCTGTGAATTGTGCAAGACTGTTGAATCACAGATCTGTTCTTCTGAAACAAATAATTCAACATATGTTAAGAAAAAAGAAGAAGAAGAATATAACAGGAGGGGAAGAATGAAGGGGGGGAAATCGGAGGAGGAGACAACCATGAGAGACGATGGACTCTGAAAAACAAACTGATGGACTCCGAAAAACAAACTGAGTGTTCTAGAAGGGACGGGGGTGGGGGGATGGGTTTGCCTGGTGATGGGTAGTAAAGAGGGTACATTCTGCGTGGAACACTGGGTGTTATGCACAAACAATGAATCATGGAACACTACATCAAAAACTAATGATGTGATGTATGGTGATTAACATAACAATAACAAATTTAAAGGAGAAAAAAAGAAGACACCTATGCAATTCACACTCATGTTAAAAAATGAAGACTAGAAATAAATTTGAAAGAGAAGACATGGAAGCAATCCCCAAAATGTGATAACAATTCACTTACTTATTGTCACTGATGGGTAATTAACTTGTGTATGTTAATTTCTCAGACACACTAGGCAAACCCATTTGATCATCCAGTTTATTTCAACTTCTTTGGCCCAAAAAAAAAAAAAAAAAAACCTAAAATATACTTTCTATTTCTTCACTTTTCCTAGAGACTACTGAATATAATTAAACTTTTCTTGGTCATCACGAAGCACATAACAGTGAAATAAAACAGAAACATGTCTTTTGGGGCTACTGAGGTTTGGAATTCCATTTACCCCTTTCCTCCATATACAAAAACATCTATGCTTTTTGAGTTATGCCGATTTTTTTAAGTTTCCATGTCTCCTCTTAAATCAGCTGTCACTTTTTGCTGCAGCCTATGTGTCTGCTTCCTGAAAAAGGCCCCTAATTTGCTTCCTAATCTGCTGTGCACTGAAAAACCGCATTGCCAAGCTTCCATAATTGTGTCTAAAATAGGAGTAAGTAAACTCAGAGACGGCTAAGGCGCCTCTCTATCAGCAAACTGCATGGGTAAGACCAGTCTCAGTGCTTGCTACTTTGTTAGCCTCTTAGCTCCTTATTAAGAGCTTGCCAAAATACCAAATTGAGTATGTCTGCCTTATAACTCATGTTAATTCAGCTTCATGGATGCATGTTTCTGTATTTCTACAACTCTGCTCATGAGTTCAGTCTTTGAAAGAGAAAAGGGTTTTAATAACTTTTTAAAAAGATTTTATTTATTTATTTGACAGAGAAAGAGACAGTGAGAGAGGGAAAACAAGCAGGGGGAGTGGGAGAGAGAGAATCCCAGGATCCTGGGATCACGACCCGAGCTGAAGGCAGGTGTTCAACAGCTGAGCCACCCAGGCGCCCGGGTTTTGAAAATTTTTATATGTGTCATCAATAAATAATTGTATTTATTTCAGGGAAGTGCTAAAAATTTCATTGTTTTAAATTGCTCAAAATGAAACACAAACAAAATTTACAGCACTGTCTATGTCACTTCAAATCTGTTCTCCAATGTATCTATTCTAGAACTAGTGGGTTGAGACTAAAAATGCATGGATAATTCAGTAGGTTCTGGTTAGCTGGAATCTGGGGGAATGTGTTGCTCTAGATCCAAATTTTCTGTAGAGCTGAGAATTCAGCCACTATAAAGCATTCAAAATTTGGAGTTGATTTTTCAGGAACAATTTCAGGAAATTGTTATAAAATGTATCATATGCATCACTGTCTTCTAAAGTAATATACAAAATACATTTCGTTGTTTTTATGTCAAGATGAACATTACTAACATAAATTTTTGTATTTCTGCAGACTGTTTTCCCCTATACTAACTGGATCTATTCTGATGTGCTTTTAAATTTTACACCAGTAGAATTTATTCAGCTTCATCGAGCTACTTTTAATCTGCTTGGGGTTTCAAAACCAGATAACTAAGATAGAATTCTGTATAAATTGAAAGTAACTTGAATCTGAATGAAGACCTGATAACTTGACTATACTTATGTGCATGGATTTCATGACCTGTATTACAGGTCATTTATCTTTTTTGTCCATTATCTGTTTTCTGCCTTTAAAATTAATAAAGCTACTAGATTTACTACCTGAGCTCCAAATAGCTGAATTTTAGGGGGCCCTGGGTGGCTCAGTCGTTAAGCATCTGCCTTCGGCTCAGGTCATGATCCCAGGGTCCCAGGATCGAGCCCCACATCGGGCTCCCTGCTCCGTGAGAAGCCTGCTTCTCCCTCTCCCACTCCCCCTGCTTGTGTTCCCTCTCTTACTGTGTCTCTCTCTGTCAAATAAATAAATAAAATACTAAAAAAAAAAAAATAACTGAATTTTAATATACAATAGGAACCACTTTCTTTCTTCATTTTATCTTATTTGTAGTTAATTTTGTAATTCCTTGAGTCAGATTAAAACCAGGCTCTTGAGTTCCTACTTCCTATGGTAATTTCTGTTTGAATTGGACATTAGATGCTGTTAAGAATTTCACTGCAGTATTGTAGTCTAGCACGACAATGTGAGTAGCTCTGTGGACTCATTCCTCAGTGATACTAGGGAAAATTATATATATACACATTAAAATTATATATACATACATTAAAATTACATATATACATATATAATACACATATATGAAACATACACACAGCAGTCTCTGGAAATGGTCCCACAGGTATATAGCAAATGAAGAAACATTTACTCAAGAAATTCTACTAACATTTGGTAAGAACAGTGAGAGTTTATTGTGTTTGAAGACCTGCTTCCTCTCTTCATCCTACCAATTCATCCCAGTGTGACACAGCCTAGAACACCGGGTTGCCTCTCCAAACCAGAGTCCAGATGGAGAGCTAACTTACTGCCCCCAATACCTGTTGTTGAGACTAAGTTGTGGGTGAGTGCAGGTGACTAGTGGGGACTCTCTTCTTTCCCCATCCCTCTCCTATGGGAGACAGTCTACCTTGGGCATGGAGCTGAGAAACCTCGGGTCCCAACCACCCTTCCTCTAGCAATGATTCCATGCCAGGAGAGGCACTCGTAGAAGTCCTAAGACAGGGGCGCCAGGCTGGCTCAGTCTGTAGAGAAATCTTGATCTCTGGGTCATTGGGCGCAGAATTTACTTAAAAAAAAAAAAAGTCCGGAGACCACTGCTTCCCTCCACTGAACGTTTCACTCCTAAAGCAGTGATGTCATTCGGTGAAATGTGCACTATTCTCCTCAAACCTAGCTCTAGATTCAAGTCTCAGAGTTTTTATTTTCCTGCGCATGGAACAAGGGTGTAAAACAGGTAGCCCTTAATGCCTACCTCAAAGACTGACTCCATTTGCAATAGAGAATGAAGAAGTTCAAGCCTCAGACCCCTTCCAAAGCAGTGAAGCTTGTAGTGAAGGACAATGAGGGGAAGCTTGGTGGACTCATTGCAAATGTATGTTGTACATATAACAGCTGCTGAACTATAGACTGGCTGGTTCATCTGTGAGAACGTGGACCAGAGACAGCAGTGAAGAGCCTGATCGGGCTACAAACACAACTCAAACATTAGCCTTGGCAAATAGTCTTTTTAAAGGAGTCTGGAAATGATGGGTAGAGTCTTCTGAGGAATATATGCCCCAGGACAGGGTCGATAACCATAGAGCAATCAACAGATGGTCAGGGGGAACCATGCAAAGCCACTGTCTTTCCAGGGTGACTGTGGGCATAACCAAGTCTGTGTCTCCCAAGAAACAACATTAGAGGCTTACTCTGTGAGAAGTAGAATTCAAATAAGTAACACAGTCCGTCACTAAATAACTCCAAGCTATAACAAGTTTGGTAAGGGCTGGTGGGTGGACAGGTGGGGGGATGAGTAATACCTAGAGTTGCTACAATATATGACCTAAAATACAGCTTGTATAAAAATTATGAAAAATGAATAAACAAATAAAACAAGTTTTATTTTTCTTATTTATTTTTTAAAAATATTTTACTTATTTATTTGTCAGAGAGAGAGAGAGAGCACAAGCAGGGGGAGTGGCAGGCAGAGGGAGAGGGAGAAGCAGGCTCCCTGCTGAGCAGAGAGCCCGACGTGGGGCTCAATCCCAGGACCCTGGGATCATGACGTGAGCTGAAGGCAGACACTTAACCGACTGAACCACCCAGACGCCCCTAAAATAAGTTTTAAAAAGCAGAAAAGAATGACTGTTACACGAGAAAAAAAAATCAGGTAATAGAAATTCTTATAATGTGGCTGGAAGTTACTAATTGAATATATGAGATAACCCATATGGTAATCACTCATAGTCTTCACAATTTGCTTTGTAATTTTTACAGAAAAGTTATAACCACTGAAAATAATGCAAGCAAAAAAAAAATTTTCCTCAAATGTAGATCCTTTCCAGTCTTCTTTCCCTTACATAGCTACATATTTTCAACAGGTATCATCTTCTTTCTCTGCCTGATGGACCTCTTCTGGTGACAATTTATTTAAGATTTTGTATGTCTTCATATGTGTATTAACCCATCTTCATTGTTGAACATATATTTATTGGTATAGAATCCTAAGTTGATAAGAATTGTGGTTTTTTTTTATGCTTTTCATTCCTGGGAAGGTGTTGCTGCACTGTCTTCTGGCTTGCATTTTTTTCAATGAGAAGTCTGCATCATTCTTGTCTTGGTTCTTCCGTAGGGAAAATGTTCTCCCACTCCTAATTTCCTTTAACATTTTGTCTTTTTCTTTGGTTTTCTATAGTTTGAATAGTATATGATTGGTTGTGTCTTTATTGGTGTTTATCCTGCTCAGTATTCTTGGAGGCTCCTAGATGGGTGGTTCGGTGTCCATAATTAATTTTAGAAAGTTCTCTGCCATTGTTACTTCAAATATTTTTTTCTGGTCTGTTCATTATTCCTTCTTCCTCTACCCCAATTTATAGAGAAATTATGCATTTTCATAGTATTCCACAGTTCTTGGATGTGCTATTATGTTTGAGGGTTTGTTGCTCCTATAACTGTGTTCATTCTTCCTTCTGTTTACATTTCTGCTTGTGGGCAGTTTCTGTTGACCCTTATTCAAGTTCACTAATTCTTTGGTCATGCCAACTCTACTGATGAGTCAGCCAAAGGTATTCATTTCTGTTACTGCCTTTATTTTTTATTTCTAAGATATCATTTTGATTCTTTCTTAGAACTTCCATCGCTCTGCTTACCCATCTGTCCTTGCATGTTGTCTCCCTTTTCAATCAGATCTCTTAACACGTTATTCATGGTTATTTTAAATTCCCTGTGTGATAAGCCCAAAATGGGTGTCTGATTCTCATGTTTGCCATATCTCCTCATGGTGTGTTTTTTCTTCCTTTTGTCAAGCTGTGTCACTCTGCTTTTTGAAAGCCAGACATGTAGCAAATAACGAACTTGGTAAACAGCCCTCAGTATATTATGTTAAACTGACTAGCAGTTGACCGGGGTTTAATGTTTGCTATAGCTCTGACTATCTGAGGCTTCATATTTCTCTGGAGCTTTTGTTCTCATCTGTACTCTTGACTTTGGGCTTGTCGAAATAATTTTTCCCAAAGAAAGTCTACATCTTGTGGTTCTTTCAACTGTAATTCATTATTATTATACTGGAGCCCTACTGGGGTGGTGGTAGAATGGAGAAAAGAGGAGCACTCTAATATTCTGAATAAGTTTCAGACATTTAGTGGACCTGTTTCTGTGCTGCCGACTTCACAAGGGATTCTTCCTCTCTTTTAGACATACAGCTTTTTCTCCTTGCCTCCTACTGCCCTTCCTGGTTGTGGCATTTCCAATCTTTTTTTTTTTTAAGATTTATTTATTTATTTGAGAGAGAGAGATTGAGAGAGAGTGAGCACACACATGAAGCTGGGAGGAGCAGAGGGAGAGGGAGAGAAAGAAACTTCAGCCAACTCCACACTCAGCATGGAGCCCAACATAGGGCTTGATCTCAAGACCCTGAGATCACAACCTGAGCCAAAACCAAGAGTCCCACACTTAACCAACTGCACCACCAAGGCACCCCTCCAATCTATTTTCTTTTTTTCCTCCAATCTATTTTCTTAAAGCCCTATCCCCTGTTGAAATGTGAGCAGGGAGTAACTGCCTCCTCCCAGCTGAGGTAAGGTTTCAGAATTGAGCTTAGGCAAAGTCCTTTCTCTCCCACCTTCCATATGACACATCCTTTTGAGCATTGGGTGGAAATGCTTTGGGCTTCTTTCATGATGATTGCTCTCCCTCATCCAGTCAGAGCTGGGAGGGCATGTTCTCAGGTCTTTAATGTGAAGAATGTGTGAGGGCTCCCCTAAGAGCTCACACATCGTGGCTCTCACTGAAGCCCACACAAGCTCCAACAATTAATCGAAATGGCCATGTGTTTGCTCCTCCCAGGTTATGACTTCAGACATCTCTAATCCAGACAACCAGATCTGGGCTTCTGTATCTGGATGTGCCAGTAGTGTCAGTCTGCCGACAACTTCAGTTACCTGATGAGTCCTAGAAATGTTGCCAATTTGCATTTGTCCAACTTTTTCTTGTTGTAAGGATGAAAATAACAACTTCCTAGCTTTTTACATATTGGAGCTAAAGCCAGAAAACTAGATTTATTTTTAGTTTAAAAAGTTTTGATCCATCTGGAATTTACTTGGATGTAAAAAAAAAAAAAAATGAAGGTGGGAATCTTATTTTTTTTATTTATTTATTTATTTATTTATTTATTTATTTAAAGATTTTATTTACTTATTTGAGAGAGAGAGAATGAGAGATAGAGAGCATGAGAGGAAGAGGGTCAGAGGGAGAAGCAGACTCCCTGATGAGCAGGGAGCCCGATGTGGGACTCAATCCTGGGACTCCAATGACCTGAGCTGAAGGCAGTTGCTTAACCAACTGAGCCACCCAGGCACTCTCTTATTTTATTTTTATTGACCTCAGCTACTCCGTCTTTCTAATCATTTATTAAATTGTCTACTTTTATTATCAGCTATTAATTGTCACCTTTATTATACTCAGAATTCCTATTTGAACTGAATCAAATAATTCTAGTATTAGAAATCATGAAGTCTATCAGTTATTTTATTTCTACAATATCTGATTTTGAAAACAGAATTCTAATAGAAAGAATCATGGTCAAAGAACATTATAAATCCAATGGACTAATCCGGTGCTGTCATGAAATTATCTTAATTCATAAGACAGTGGTTACTAAATGTTTAATGAAATGGTAAGCACCTAGTAATTAATGGAAGACAATCATTTAATCCAACACATAAATAATACTGAACTTTGAGAAATTTGGCAATTGTAGGTCACACTGATAAAAGAGACTTTCTCATTAACTTCAAATTAGTCTTAATTTAATATTCACGGTGATTGACATGAACAATCTTGGCATACTTTTCATCCAAAAGTC
Source organism: Callorhinus ursinus (assembly GCF_003265705.2). Classification (NCBI taxonomy): domain Eukaryota; kingdom Metazoa; phylum Chordata; class Mammalia; order Carnivora; family Otariidae; genus Callorhinus; species Callorhinus ursinus. Next base: position 9,657,080 of record NW_027397094.1, on the reverse strand, counting down.
TGAGTATGTTTTCAAACTGTTTTTGGTTTTTAGTTCACCCATTCGTTAAGCAAGCACCGTAAAAAAATTCTAGTCTGTTGGAGGCTAGTCTAGAAAGTTATTCTCTCTCAACAACCAAGTCGAGAGTTTATATTTAAGCTAAGACAGAATGTATTAACCCCTCTGACACAGTTACAGGCTAGACAAGGCCTCCCTTCTTAAAGAGAGTTAGTTTCTACTTGATTTTATTTAGTATCCTTATGTTTCTTAGGGGAAAGTCAAGAAAATAATCAGGCATTATGCTGTGAACCATTATAGTGCATCTGAATAATGGAGTTAGCTATGAAGACTTAAGTGCTATGGAAAATATTCTAGATTTTATGAAACATTAAAATGTTGAGAGGCAATCACACTCATAATTCTGCTTAAGTTTTGTATTGTCAGTATCACTGTTTATAATTAAATCATTCATGAGAAAGAAGACTCACTTTCAACACACTTTCACTTTTCCTACCATGTTCACAGTATTTTCCTTACTGTGGACCTCATTGTTTTGTATGGGAGACAGTGGTAGCACCAATTTCTCAGAACCATACAAAATGAAACAAAACAAAAGCCTCCTACTACCCTTATTTTCTTTCAATGGTCTTTTTTTTTTTTTCATCTTCTCATAGCTAAACTTCTTCAGAGTGGTGTATATTTTGGGGCATCTTGGGGGCTGTCAGTCAAGTGTCTGACTCTTGATTTTGGCTCAGGTCATGATCTCAGGGTCATGGGATCAAGCTCCAGTTGGGCTCCACGCTCAGCACAGAGTCTGCTTGGAATTGTCTCTCCCTCTGCCCCTCCCCCCATTCATGCTCTCTCCCTCTCTAAAATAATTAAATAAAATCTAAAAAAATTAAAAAAAAGAGTGGTGTGTACTTCTCTTCATCCCCTTTTTTGCTACCTACCCTCCAATCAATGGTAAGTGACAGATGCTGAAGCTTCAGATGATGTCCAAGCCACCAAAAGGAGTGGTGGCTTACCAGCAGCCATCTTCCTTCATCTCTCTGTACAGTCAGTTTTGACCAAGGCCTCCTTCATCTTGAGCTCTCCTTCCCTTGATTTTCTCATTGCCCATAATTCCAGTCTTGTTTCAGTTCCCTTTTCCCTCTTCCTTATCTCAGTGGCCTCTTCTATTAGCCTCCCCTTCTAACTGAACATTAAAATCTATTGGCTGTTCTGGATCTTGATTTGTACTCTCACCATTTCATATGTGTGACTCCTCCTCACCCCTGAGGGCTTACCTACAAGCACTTCCTCAAGGACAGTACTCTGGCCCTTCCAGTTACAGTTCAATTTTTTTTTCTTTCCTGATAAATGGCTTAATTTGTCCAAATTTGTTAATTTGTTTAAGGTCTGTCCTGCTTCTTAGGTTGCATGATTCATAAGACCTGGAATATATGGACTCTGACCTGGCACAGAAGCTCACCCGTTGTTTTTATTTATTCAGTAAATGGATGTGGAGTCTTGTGCAAATCCAGAATATGTTAGGATCCATAATTCAATATTCTTGCCCAATACTTGGTTGGATGTCTTTTCCTGCTGATTCATGACGACATCTCAATGCACATTCCATTGTCTTGCTGAATATTATTAATAGACTTTTAAATATTAAAAATCTCAAAATAAGTTTAGATCATACCTTGCCCTTTAGGAAATGCAAAAGTAAATAGAATATGTTGTAAGTTTAACACCAAGTATCTGAATCTCTACAAGACTTTTTAGGCTTCTTCCATGAGAAAATCTATAGAAATTGAAGATTTTGTCCAAATGAACATTTTTCTGTTTAAGTCCTTATGATAATTATATTTAGCTATTCTTATGCCTAGTTCACCCCATTTAATCTTTAACTGTTTGGGAATGACGAAAACCTTACAATGTTTAAGATAAAACAAAATAGAATCCATTGGAAGTACACTTGATTTTAATCTCTTATTGAGTTAAGAAGAAATGTTTTAATAAAAATGAAAACAAATTTGCTTAGCTATCTATCATTATCTGACTTTTTAAAGGGAACGGAAGTTCATCTTTGAAGAATTTTCTCCTGAAAACAAGAATTCACAAATTTCTCACAAAGACATTTTTAAGAACTTAAGGACCAAAATGAATACTATTTCCACAATATACCAAAGTGTTATTCATATGAATGACTTTAACATTAGTTCTGCCCAAAGCAGAGATAATAATATTATGTAGGAATATGATTAATGCAGTTGTGCTGAGGAAAGTGATAGTGGGTGGTGTGTCGGTCTCATATACTTATCCACATTAAGTTGAACAAATGTATAGCTTATCCATCTGAACCCTGTATCACTGTCTATATAGCTTTCATCCCCAGCACCTTAGACCTTGCACATAACACAGATGATAAACACTCCGGTACCTATGTGCAAGCATGGTCATGATGGTCTCCATGCTTCCGCTCCCAAAGTTCTAATCCCCAGCTAGGTTACCATGAGATGTCGTAACTTTTCACTCTGTTCGATGTTCTGGAACAAGCTCCTCTGGAAATAGTGCTGAAAGTACTCTGTATCTTGGCCACTGTGCCAGTATTGTCCCCTCTCCAAAGTGCTGTCAGTACCTCCATCTTGCATCTAGCTCCCTCTTTCTTGCCTTTTACTGCTCAGTGACCCCATGTCATACCCAAGGGCTACTGGCATATGGCAGGAGACACTGACCATGACTCAAGTAAACGAACTGAGAGGCAGATGTCTATTTAATGTTAAAAAAGTACAATGATCTCAAATCTGAGCAAAATTCTCATCACCTACAACTGCACTCAACATATTTAGATGAAATTCTTCACCTAAGAATTTCCTGTGCATATTATATTTCTTAATCAGTCAGCGCCTTAGTGTTCTCATCCACAAAATGGGAGTGATAATACCTACATTATTTCTAAGAGACATGACTGTGATTATTTTACCTTGAGAAAAGGGAAAGGGAAATCACATAAGAAAATATTTTGGTTTAGAACACATTATTCTAAGTAAATGAACTATACATAACTTTGAGCAGGGCAATATCACCAGGCTTTCATGGCAGCAATGTTTTCTAAGGACAATTTATTTTCCCTGAATAAAATACAGCAGTTTATAAAATCAACAAGTCAGGAAACAACAGATGTCGGCGAGGATGCGGAGAAAGGGGAACCCTCCTACACTGTTGGTGGGAATGCAAGCTGGTGCGGCCACTCTGGAAAACAGTATGGAGGGTCCTCAAAAAGTTGAAAATAGAGCTACCCTACAACCCAGCAATTGCACTACTAGGTATTTATCCAAAGGATACAAATATAGTGATTCCAAGGGCCAGATGCACCCCAGTGTTTATAGCAGCGATATCCACAATAGCCAAACTATGGAAAAATCCCAGATGTCCATCAACAGATGAATGAATAAAGATGACATGGTATATACAGTGGAATATTACTCAACCATCAGAAAAATGAAATCTTGCTATTTGCAATGATGTGGATGGAACTAGAGGGTATTATGCTAGGTGAAATAAGTCAATCAGAGAAAGACAAATATTATATGATTTCACTCATATGTGGAATTTAAGAAACAAAACAGATGAACATACGGGAAGGGAAGGAAAAAATAAAATAAGACAAAATCAGAGAGGGAGAAAAACCATAAGAGATTGTCAGCTATAGGAAACAAACTGAGGGTTACTGGAGGGGAGGTGGGTGGGGGGATGGGATAACTGGGTGATGGGCATTAAGGAGGCCACTTGATGGAATGAGCACTGGGTGTTATATGCAACTGATGAATCACTAAATTCTACCTCTGAAACAAATAATATGCTGTATCTTAATTAAATTGATTTTAAATAAAAAATTAAAAATTAAAAAAATAAGGCAGTTTAGCATTAATAATCATGTCCCCACTTCTCTGAGTATGTCTCCTTCTCTCCTGGGCAGATATTAAAAGAAAGACATTGCACTATACTGAATATATTCAAGATAGAAATATATCCAAGGTAGCTGGTAAGAAGCAAGACCAAGTCTTACACCTAATTGTGGTTAAAATTAAATATCTTGAGCATCATAGGGAAAATATCCAGAAATGACTGAGTGTAAAAAAATAAAAATCCTGTTGTTTTTACTGCAGGAGCACTGAGTATCTTCAGCATACTTTTTCATCAAGAGAAGACTCAGATAGTTTTTCAATAGTAAGGAAGTTAGATGAAGAAAACAATGCTATTATCCTCTGTTTCCTCCATTGACAAGTAATCTGGGAGACATACAAACCATTTATTCCTGTGGAAAATGTTGCATCTTTCTCTAATAACCTAAGAAACAACAGCATTTAACATTAGTAGTTGTTGAGAGATGAGCTTCCAACTGAGAGCTGTTAATTCTGATCAAGAGAAATAGTTTCAATACCTGCTTAGTTCACTGGCTCCATAATTTGTGTTTCTTCTTGATTTGATAAGATTCACATTTCACTCCAGGGATCACCTGTACCTCAGAAAGACTGGACCTCAAAATTCTTAAAAAAGACATTTACCCAAACAAAGCATAATATAGAACTCTTTTTATGAGGGATATGTTAAATTCTTTTGGAAGAGTATGAAATAGATAATGCCAGGGAGGTGTATATTGGAAGGAAAAAACTATAGCAGCTTATTTGAATAAATCAATAAAAAGAATAAGGGAGTGCACTTACTAGGAGGATGGGTAAGGATGCATTTCTTTTCCAGTATAAAGGCTAAGGGAGAAATGAACTACAATGTCAGCCTATCATTCTAATTTAGAACAAGATTGCTTCTTACCTTTGAAGGTCATGCATCTTAGTTGTTATTTGCAAAAGGATTTAAAAAATAGATTTAAAAAATAGATTAAGCATAGCTAGTCAAAAACTAGCCATACATATCAGTTTGTTTTTGGATAAATTATACCCATATATTTATTGTTCATATTTTTTTTAATTTAAGGACACCTTATTAAAATTAAATTATGTTAAGTTGGGAATGGTAGAATTAAGAGATACATTTTAATTTAATACCATCTGAATTAAATATTAAATATTTAATTTAATACCATCTGAATTAATATCAAAAGCTGTAAAACTATTTCTAAGACCAAGTTTCCCTAACTCTACACTAATATATTAGTATCTATATCTATAGATATAGATATAATAATAAGATATATTAGATATAATAATAGATATAATAATAAGATATAATAAGATATAATAAGATATCTATAATATCTTATTATATTGACTGCTGGCATTGTTAAAAATAACAATGATCAGGAGCAAGATATATTTAAATATGCCTGCCGTAGAGTGTTTTCATGGTTATAACCTCATATAAAGTAGTTAAATTCTGTCAGAAAACAAAAAAAGTTCTGATTTTAAATATACTTTATAACTATAATGGAATAAGATGAAAGTTAGAAAGAGTTTTAAAAGTTACAGCGACTTCTTTAATAAGTATGCCTATACTAGTTAGCTATATTGTTGAATAGCCAATTATTCTAAAACCTAGAGGCTAAAAATAATAGATGTTTATTGTATCATTTATTCTGTGCATAAGCATTTAAGAGTGGCTTATCTGGGCGGGTCTGGCTCAGGACCTCATTAGGTTACAGCTAAGATGTTGGCCAGGACTACTGTCATCTGCAGGCTTGACTGTGGCTGGAGGATCATTTCTAAGGAGGCCTACTCACATGCCCAGCAAGTTGGGTCTGGCTGTTGGCAAGATGACTCTATTCCTTGTCATTTAGATCTCTCCAAAAGGCTACCTGAGGATTCTCATGACATGGCATCTGGTCTACCCAGAGAAAATGACTCAAAAAGAAAAGCAGAAGCTACAATAATTTCCTGTCTCCTGCTTGTTTCACGAGTGAGGCCTGCTCAGCATGGGCCGGTAAGACAACCAGCACACATACCAGGGGGTGAGAATCACTGGGGTTAGCCCTCTAGTTGGCCACTACAACTGTGTATCTTTATAACCACTGACAAGCTTTTCTGTGTACTCCAAATAAATAGGACAGCAAATAGAAAAGCATTGGAAACATGCTTGTTAGCTTCACTCTTTCCATTTTAGCATTATGTCCTAGGTTAACATTGCTTAAATAGCATTTTTGCTTTTCTTATAGCATTATCACTGCCTGATTTCCCATGTAAAAATTTCATTAAAATGATACCATTTTCAACAGATCCATTTATCCCCATTAGGTAACAATCACTCTTCTGGGAATGTGGTTACAAAAATGTTTTTAAAGATCTCATATACAGGTGGTACAAGGCTACCTGGAAACGAAAAAAAAAAAAAGTACATCAATGGGAGAAGCATTATAAAATTGATAGGCAAGCCTTTCTGGAGGACTCAGTGAGTTCAAAGTCAGAGACCTATAGATGACTGAACAATATCCATCATCCTCATCTCCAGTTTTATCCTCTTGTCTGTGGAACTTGAGGCAGTAGGGGTGTGAAATGACTCCAGAATGGATGATGATGGAGATAGGGATGGTGATAAATATATGACATAAAATCGGGAGTCATGTTTCAGTCAGACTTGCTGACCTAATGAAGAGCCTTTGACAATTACAATGAAATTCTAGTTCTATTCACTATAGTTTGAATAATGACCTTCAAAAATTCCCTCTTTTGTACCTGAAGTCTTGAATTTCAGTGTTTTATTTCAATCAACAAATAAATTTCTACAGTGAAGAATGGGAGTAGTTCAGTGTTCCATTATTCTAGAGAATGAACATGTCTACCTTTCATGGCACTCCTAATTATATAGGAGATGAGCATGTGAAAACATTTCTTATCATCTCTACTCTGCATAAGAAAAACTCAATTAAATTTCTTACAGTTCTCTCAATAGCTCATATAAATTTTATTTAATATTTGAAAACCTCTTTTGATGATGTATTTGCTTGACACCTCTCCTCAGATATTTACTCAACTTTTTAATATCTCTATTCTTTTCCCAGAATAGAAAAAAGCAATATATGCTTGAGAAGCTTCAAATACTAGCAGGATGTATAAAACAGAAAGTGAAAGTACTGTGTAATTGGAGTGGGAGTCAGGGTCAAGGGGATTTATATTGAGTACAATCCTTGGTAATACTTTTTGAAAGAAACTCATTTGTCTATATCATGAAAGAGCTTCTTTGAAATAGCAAAAAAAGAAAATAGCTAAAAAATCTAAGCCCTTTTGAAATGTTCTCTGATGACGGCAAGAGAATACCCATGGAGAGATGACAAACGAATAAAAACAGAGAGACTTAACCAGAATTAGGCAAGAGTTGATGATAGCTTTAAGGACCCATGCCTATTCAGAATCCCTGGGAACACAAATAAGTGACCTTTATGGACAAGCTACACAGATGCAGAAATACAGAGAACAGACACAGAGTGGCTACACAAATGGTATGGGAAGGGAGATATGGCTCTGGGTGGACTAAAATAGGAGTTCTCAGAATGCAGGATTTTTGTCTCTTTCATTCATCATTAAATTACCACTGTCCACAACAGTTCCTGGCCTTTATTTATTTAAAGATTTTATTTATTTATTTATTTGAGAGAGAGAGAGCGAGAGCGAGCGAGAGAGCATGTGCAAGCAGGGGGAGGGGCCGAGGAAGAGGAAAAGAGAATCTCAAGCAGACTCTGCACTGAGAGGGGAGCCCTACTGGGGGATCGATCTCACAACCCTGACATCATGCACGACCTGAGCTGAATTCAAGAGTCGAATGCTTAACCAACTGAGCCACCTATGTGCCCTGCTTCCTGGCCTTTAGTACTCAGTAAAAGGCTGCAAAATAAAGCAATGAAATAACAAATGAATTGGAACTTATAAGTACATTAAAGACAAGCTATTTTGTGCTCATACCACAGTGGAAAGAAAGCTCATTTAGGCAGATTGCCACAAAGATTACAGCATCAGCATAATTCTTTTTTTTTTTTTAAGATTTTATTTATTTATTTGACAGAGAGAGAGAGAGAGCACAAGGAGGGGGAGCAGGGGAGGGAGAAGCAGGCTCCCTGATGAGTAGGGAGCCTGATGTGGGACTCAATCCCAGGACACCGGGATCATGACCTGAGCTAAAGACAGATGCTTAACCGACTGAGCCACCCAGGTGCCCCCAGCATAAGCATAATTCTTAAGTTAACCTCCTTCTATTGGTTTGGTTTTGAAAATCTTCTTTTGTGTTTTGATGGTTTTGGTTTTTGTAGTCTGTATATCATGCAGTAGCCCCCAACCCATCATTGTGGTGGGTCTTTGGCAAATATCATAAAGGTAGAAATGAGGGTTCATGAAAATGTCCTAGATCTGTATTTTCCCATCCACTTTATCATTGAATATGAGACTTCAGGGCACCTGGGTGGCTCAGTTGGTTAAGCGTCTGCTCTTGATCTCAGCTCAGTTCTTGATCGGTGTTGTGAATTTAAGCCCTGCATTGGGCTCCACATTAAGCGTGGAGCCTACTTAAAAACAAAAAACAAAAAACAACTTCATTTTCCATGCCTAGGCAATGAATTAATGTTATGTAAAGGAATATTAAATATGGAGTTCCCAGAAAAAAAAAAAAAAGTGAGTGTACTCACATACAGCTTGGCTCAGTGGATGTTAGGTTTCTTGAAGGCAGCTGCTGGGTCTTATTCACCTTGACCATAATGGGGCGTAGTCATTTACTGAGTGAAACAACACAAACATTCATGAACTTTTTGATTTTTCACAAGATCAGTTCTTTAAACCCCCACCACATTTTAACTCTGAATTATTTTTCTTTCAATAAAATTTGCATATCTTATTTCTTGGGAGATAAACTATTCATTAATTTGTTTTCATTGAATATCCATTATTTTAGTTGTAGGGATACAGAAAATGCATGGTTGATACCCTCAATGAGTTTATAATACTGGAAGAAAAAATAAAATTGCTCACGTGTGTAAGTCAGATCTAGATAGATCCCATCTGGGGAGCAGGCCTCGGACTGCCCATCACTTACTTGTCTCTGTCCTGGGGTGGAGACTGAAACCCTACTCTTCACCTCCTGGCTCTCATGTCTTCTCCCCACACCCAGGACCCATGGGCGAGCCAAGGCAACACCGTGGGTGAGTACTAAAAAATGCATTTTGTTCAAACAAATCCTACTTAAACTGCTGCATTTTAACACAAAATAGCTATTCACATTTATTGCCTGGCCTCCCCTAGTATCAGATTCCAGATGTCTTCTCAACAATTGGCTTAATGAAGTTTAGAGCAACCATCTTCTCTCCCACACACAGAACTATTTTTAAGACTTATGTTAATGTGTTGTTCTGCTCACTTTTACTGAATTTACTCCTCTTTAACATTCATTTTGGCAGTGATATCTTTAAGCAAAAAAAAAAAAAAATCAAAGTGTCATTTTCAGGAGAACACATTTCTCAACAGCCATTAAATAATCCTGTATGTATTACCTGGGGTACAGGATGGCATTCGTATTTCTTTTCATTGCATTCATGTGGCTCATTCCACCATACTTCTAATCTGAAGTAAATTTTATACTAGTTTTTATATATCACTATTGATACTTATTTTCTGTTTATGTAAAACATTGTCATGATCTTCATTTTCCAAGACTTCTTCCCTCCCCAGCCTTTTATACCCCAGTTTTTTTCTTCCTCTTTCTAACTGCATCATTCCAAGGTCTCCTCAAATAGAATCTTTTCCTACTTATTTAGTAAACTCAACTATAAGGAACATATCTGGAAGACCACAAAAGAGAAACAAGCGACCAGCTGAGCAACTGAAACCTAGAACAAATGCCAAAGTTTATGCAAATTGGTTACAGAATCACACAGCCTCTGACCTCTTTAGTAGATTTTTATATGACTTGTATTGACTTTCGTTATCTATGGTTCTCAACTCACACCAGTCATCTTAGTACACTGAAGAAAATTACACACAGCCCAATGTGCCCTAAAACTGCAAAGCATTAAAGTAGGTGACTGACATCAGCCTTCTGTGACCAGCTCACCTGACCTCAAGGAGATGTCAAAAGTAAGAACCAGAAAACCAGTCAAGTAGATGCATGCAAGCAGTACTTTGTTTTTTTGTTTGTTTCTTTGTTTTAAGACTTTATTTATTTGACAGAGAAAGAGACAGTGAGAGAGGGAACACAAGCAGGGGGATTGGGAGAGGGAGAAGCAGACTTCCCCTGGAGCAGAGAGCCCGATGCGTGGCTCGATCCCAGGACCCTGGGATCATGACCTGAGCCGAAGGCAGATGCTTAACGACTGAGCCACCCAGGTGCCCCAGCAAGCAGTACTTTGTAATAATCAGATAGGATAGAAACATAATGTGTTAAGATGATCTAAGGGTCTTTCTCATGTCTCTGTGGAAATCAGTAAACCTTAATTTTTTCAACTGAACCAATTATATCTCGTGACATGCAATTATACCTTGGAGAGCGGCTTGCAAGCAGGCACCTCCCTTTCCCTTTCTGCATAGAATCCCCTGTATGTGAACAAGCCTGGGAGCATTTCTTCAGAGCAATCTGAAAGACTGTTTCCTGGGCTACCGTCCTCAGTAAGACAACAAATAAAGTAATTTAATCTATTTTGACGATGGCTTTTTTTTCTTTCAGTTGCCACTATAGATATAATGGCTGGAGTTAGAAGTACAATAGTCAGCCCCGCAGAAAGATCAAGATGGAAAACCGCAAGGCAAACTGACAAAACACACAGAAGCCTAACATTCAGGGGCCATTTAATGGAGGTGGGAGCCAGCCTAGGTATCTCTAGGACTTGAGTGGTCTTTCCATATTAGAATGTAACTTGTACAGTTATGAACGGGGGTCACCAAGAGTGCATATAAGTATAATTAATCATTGATTCATTTACTCAATTTACTCATTTGTTCATTTATTCACCAAGTGAATAAATTTACCCTGCTTCACCCCAAATGGCAAAAACACAAGGTAACTGGGGAGCAAAAGGATTTTGTGGAAATTCTTGACAGGTGGGAGGCATACCTCAACAGACGATACAGTGGATCATTTAAAAATAAAGTATAGAACTCTACACTTTGAATCACTTCAGCCATTTCAACTAATGAGAAAGCACACTCTCTCCTGACTCTAGGTACCCTCAATGTCCCCAGCTCTGTTTGTTTTCTTCCTTTACAGAAAGTTGGAACCCATTCTTTTCCCCACCTGCACACCCACACCATCTGACCTCACCTGGGACCTTCCAGGGATTCATTAAGGGATTTTCCTAAAGACCCATTCTTTTGCTGAGAAGAATTTCTGTCTTTAGCTGGTAAATACAGTAATTTTTGTCAGGCCTCTACAAGAATACTATATTTAAGAAATATGATCCTGTAGTAATGTTTTAAAATATTTAAAATTGCTTTTTTAAAAATTTTTATTTATTATTTTATTATGTTATGTTAATCACCATACATTACATCATTAGATTTTGATGTAGTGTTCCATGATTCATTGTTTGCATATAACACCCAGTGCTCCATGCAGAACGTGCCCTCTTTAATACCCATCACCGGGCTAACCCATCCCCCCACCCCCTCCCCTCTAGAACCCTCAGTTTGTTTCTCAGAGTCCATAGTCTCTCATGGTTCGTCTCCCCCTCCGATTTCCCCTGCTTCATTTTTCCCTTCCTGCTATCTTCTTCTTTTTTTCTTTTTTTTAACATAAAATGTATTATTTGTTTCAGAGGTACAGGTCTGTGATTCAACAGTCTTACACAATTCACAGCACTCACCATAGCACATACCCTCCCCAATGTCTATAAAAAATAATAAATAAATAAATAAATAAATAAATAAATAAATAAATAAAATATTTAAAATTGCAAGGATTTATTTTCTGAAATTATCAACGAGGCCAAGGTATATAAAGGTGACATGTTAGCAATACATTACTATATTAATAATAAGTAAAAAGTCTATTTATTTGTTCTGCTGTGCTGAGTACAGAGTCGGTTATAGTTGGTTCTTTAGGATTCCCAGAGTCTCTACAGTCTCCAAAATTTTACCCTTAAAGATTGCTTCCATTGGTGAAGCACTGCCCTCTTCAGGCAAAATTGGCAAAAGTATCAATTCTCACTAGACAACATACTGGGGTCCGTTAACATCTGCAATGAATTTAATTTGTTAAGATCAGAACCTTTGTGAGGTCAACCATACAAAAACAAAACTCTAGGAAATGACACAAATCTTGCCCGAATCTGGGTAACTTTTAGATAAATTAGTGAGGTTTTTCATTTGTCTAAAGGCTGAATATGTATATATATTTTTTTAACTCTCTGCAATCTCATAAATGATAAAGCCAAAAAGAAAGAAAAGAATACTTTCAGACTTGTGCAATGCACAAACTCATTAGAAATTATTTCAAAAGTGTCAGGTCCACAGTGCCTGAAATTGTTTTCCCCTCTTAGTAATAAACAGCAAGGCGTTGTCAGCTTATTGAAATGAGAACAAACCTAATCTCAGAGAAATACATTCCTAAATATTACTTAGTTAGCCTTGCACATTGTTTTAAAAATTAAGAGCATTTCAGTGACTGATGAGAGATCAAATTCTATTTAAAGGAAAGGCTTTAGTGGCTAAAGGCAAACTCAACTGTGTTATTCTTAAAAAGAGAGTGTAAGTTCGGGAGCCTCTTATAAACTTCTTCCCTAAGTTTCATTTGCACCCTCAATTCTTCATTGTGGAATGAAGCATTGTGGAAACAAAATGACCTTGTTAATTGCCTGCTGATTCCCACAAAAATTTTAGGTGTATCTGTCCCTTTTATAAGACTACTTTGTGCTATCTTGTTACCAGCTTATTCATTCTGAGCATAAATTTTAAAAATTGCCTCATATGAGTCCCCAATCATATGGGGACCTGGAACGATAAATTTGGAGTCATGACCCTTGGCAATGAATTTCAAGTTGTAGACTCTCAGAGGAAAACCATAACACTTCTCAACATGAGAAAAGTCAATACTGACAGCTGGAGAAAGAACATGCTATGTGCCAATAATCAAGACAGACACATCCCAAAATATAAAACCACAGCCAATTTTTAAAAGTTAAATTAAAAAATAGGATAATTGTGTTAGAAAGTGTTTCTGTGACTATAGTTTCTACAAAAATCTAAGTATATAGAAAAGAATAGATTTCAAATTAAACATTTAAAAAATCACCAATATTGAGTTTTGTTTGAATCATGGTTCTCTATAAAATTATATATTAATTTAACTACTTCAGTCATACAAAATGGGTAACAATCAGCAAGCTTGAGATTATTTAAAACTTGTTATAAAACTAATTTGAAATAAACAGTAGGTTCGAAAATATCAACTTTGACCAGTAGATGCACAATGAAGAAAACTGAATTTGGAATGGAAAATGCTGGATTCAAACTATATTTTCCTTGTATTTTCTCATAAGGTGTGTGATTAGTGAAACAGACACATTTTTGAAGCCAAAATTTGGATTTAGTCATTGGCTCTACTCTTTACCAATTCTTTGCTATCCTGGACATTTGCTTCCGAGTCTCTTTTTCATCATCTATTAACAGACCTATATTTCTTATCTCTCAAGGGTGTTGTGTGGATTAACTCTAACAACAGATAGAGATTCTGTATCATAATGGTGACACATAATAAATGTTCAATAAACATCAGTTCTGTCTGTGTCTCATTCCCCTCCACTTTTGGAAGCATACTTTCCTTATCTTTAGAATTGGAGCTATAATAAAACTAACATAAATAAAGCTAGTACACTATTACTAAGATAATAAAATGAATATATATTTTACTTGAAAATGCTTTTTAAACTGTAAAGCTATGCTACCCTTTAGAATTTAGGGTGGAAGACGATCATCATACATAAAAAAAAGAGAGTTCGTTGCTTATCCATTATCACCTACAGTGAAGAGTATAGTAAGAAAAATATATTACTAAATGTAGAAGAAAAGGATTTATCACTCCAGTAAAGAAATACCCCATTCAGAGTACTGAAATCTATATTATTTATACTATGCTCACCAAGTTTGTTCTCATAGTTTCATGAGTAGACTTCCAAACAGGGGTCAATTCCTCATTCAGTCTCAATTATCATGCCAAGTTTATCCATCCTTGTAAAATCTGTTAGTTTATACCTAGATTTTTAAATAAGTCTCTTATATGTCTAGTTATATGATACAATAGTAAAATGATTCATAAAGTTGAGTGTCTGATACTAAATGTGAGGATTTAATATTATGACAAATATACAATCTCAAACAAAATACAATCTCCAAATGTAAAAGTGAAACTTAGGACCCTCCATTCTCTGAATTTACGTGTAATTCCAAATATTTCTTCCAATGGTTCTTCTCACTCTCAATCCAGATCCTGTATTCCAAGCTATTTTTTATAGTCTACGTTTTAATTAAATTTTGAGATATAATTTATGTACTATAAAATGCACCCATTTTAGTTACACATTTTGATGAGTTTTCACAAATGTATACACCCGTGTGCATACATGCATGCAGCTTTCACAAAAAAGCGATATAGAGTAAACCCATCCCCACAGAATGTTCCAGAGGGTTTATTGCTAGTCTACAACTCACCCAACTAGGCACCAACAACACCTGCTCTGCTTTCTATCTTTTCTAGTGTTTTGTTTAAGCAGAGGTGTACAGTATGTTTTCTTTGACACCTTCTTTAAATCAGTATACTATTTTGAGATTCATTCATGTTTTTGCATGCATCGATTGTTGAGTCTTTCTTATTGCTGCGTAGTATTCTATTGCATGAATATACCAGGGTTTATTTATCTATTTGCATTTTGATGGATAGGCTGATTCCTGTTTTTGGCCATTCTGAATAACACTTCTATAAACATTTGTATACAAGTATCTGTGTGGACATATGTTTTCATTTCTCTTGGACAAATGCCTAAGTATGTAAATATTTATAAATGTTGTTTAACTGTTTAAGATATTGCCAAACCAATTTCCAAAGTCATTGTACCAATTTACATTTGTGTGGGATAACTGTATATCCCAACATTGTGTGGGATAATTGAAATCTTAATACTGAATCTTCTAATCTATATGGCATACTTCTCTATTATAGGTCCTTTTATTGTTTTGTAATTTTCCATTTCCATTCTTGCATGTATTTTTTTAAATTATTCCTAATTATTTCATGTTTTATGCTGCTATAAATCATAACAAAAAAATTGATTACCAATTTCCACTGCTAGTATGTAGCAATACAATTAATTTTACATATTGATATTGTGTCAAATAACCTTACTAAAATCATTCTTTCAGCTACTTGTAAATTTCTAGGACATTTCCGCATACATGATAATGTTGTCTGTTAAGAAAGACAGTTTTACTTCTTTTTTCCTGGCATGTATGCTTTTATCCCCCTTTTCCTTAGTGCACTTGTTAAGACCTCCAGTACAATGTTCAATTTCAGTGGTGAGAGCAACATCCTTGGTTGTTCCCAGTCTTCTGTAGAAAGTGTTCATGCTTTTATTCTTAAGTAAAATTTTAGCTTTGAAATTTTATAAATGTCTATTTTCAACGTTTTCAAGTTGAACATTTTTTATTTGCTAAGTCTTTATTATGAGTGAATGTTGAACTTTGTCAAATGTTTTCTTCTGCATTTATGGGGACAATCATGTATTTTTTTTCTTTTATGCTGCTAATATATTAAAGTATGTTGAGTGGTTTTCAAATGTTAAACTTTATCCCACTTGTTTTAACTATGTTATCATTTCAATATATATTTTTAAAATTTGATGATAAGAATAGGAAAAATATTTTTGCATCTATGATCATAAGGGGTATTAGACTGTGGGGGATGTCTTTCTTTTTGATGCCATTGTTTGGTTTTGATATTGTAGTAATGCTGGCTATACAAAATGATTTGTTAAGTGTCTCCTCCTTCTGAATTTCAGCATGAGTTTTGTAAATCTGATATTAAATGCTTGGTCAAAATTAGCAGTGAATTTACCTGAACCTAAAATTATCATTAATTAAAAATTGATTGATTCTATTGAGAGATAGGTACTCTATTTCTTTTTGACTTCGTTTTGGTAAGCTGCATTCTTGAACAAATTTGTCTATTCCATCTGAGATAATAAACTGGCAAAAAGTTGCTCATGATAATCCCGTAGTAATAGCCCCCTTTCATTGCTGATATTGAGAATTTATGTCTCCACTGTCTTTTTGCTTTGCCTTGATAACAGGTATATTTTCCCATTTTTTGGACCATTTTATAAAATCTGCATTTGGTTTAATTGAGTTTTTAAAATTGTTTTCCATATTTCATTTTGCCACTTTCTGATTTTAATCTCTACATTATATTTATCACTTCCTCCCTATATTACTTTGGACTGATTTCCCTCTTCTTTTCCAATTCCTTCTTTCTCCTCCCCGTCCTTGACCTTTCCCTCTCTTCCTTTTCCTCCTCCTTCTTCTTCGTGGCATAAGATGGAAGTTTAGATTATTGATCCTTTTTCTCTTTTTTAACAATAGTGTTCAAAGATAACTTTCCCTCAAATCTCTACTTCATTAATATCACACAAATTTTGATATATTTTCTTGCCATCTTTATTCAGTTCAAAATATTTTCTACTTCCTGTTGTAATTTCCTCTCTTGTCTGTGAGTTGTATAGAAGTGGGCATTATAGTTTCTCCAACACTCAGCAATTTTTCATTCTTTCTGTTATTAATTTCCAGTTTAATTCCAATTGTCAGTTAATACACTCTGAATGACTTCTACTGTTATGAATGTATTGAGATTTGTTTTATGGGTCATCATGTGGTCTATCTCCATAATGTCCCATGTGCAGTTAAAAGAATGTCCATTTTTTAAGTGTGGATTGTTCTATAAAATATATTAGAAAAACTTGATTGATAACCTTTATATGTATCTCCCCCATCCCTAAAGATTTTCTCTGTACTTCTTCTTTTAATTACTAAGTCGTGAGTGTTGAAAACTCTTATTGTAGACTTGCCTATTTTTGCTTTCAGTTCTGCCCATTTTTACTTCATGTATTTTGGAGCTATGTAGTTAAGCATATAACCAGATAGAACTGTTTTTCTTCTTGATAAATTGATTTCCTCATCATTTTTAAATGTTTCTTTTCATCCTTGGAAATATTCTTTGCCATGAAGTCCACTTATTCTGAAATTAATACAGCTACTGCTGCTTTATAATGATTAGTGTGGAATATAAATATATAAATTACATATATAAATATATTATAATGATTACCTTACTTTAAAATTTCTACTTTCTTTACAATGATTGATATCTTTGTCTTTAAACCTCTGCTTTAACCAAACTATGGCAAGAGCCCAAATGTCCATCAACTGATAAAGAAGATGTGATATATATACATACATCATATATATACACACACACACTCTAGAATATTAATTAGCCATCAAAAAAATGAAATCTTGCCACTTGCAACAATGTGGATGGAGCTAGAGTGTATTTGCTAAGTGAATTAAGTCAGTCAGAGAAAGACAAATATATGATCTCACTCATATGTGGAATTTAAGAAAGAAAACAGATAACATATGCAAAAGGGGAAAAGAAAAAAAAAGGAGAGAGGGAAACAAACCATAAGAGACTGTTAACAATAGAGAACAAACTGAGGGTTGATAGAGGGAAGTGGGTGGGGGATGGGCTAGATGGGTGGTAGCTATTAAGGAGGGCACTTGTTGTAATGAGCACTGTGTATTTAATGAATCACTGAATTCTACTCCAGAAACCAATATTTCACTGTGTATTAACTAAGTAAAATTAAAAAAAAAAGGGGGGGGGACGCCTGGGTGGCTCAGTCGTTAAGCATCTGCCTTCCACCTGGGTCATGAACCCAGCACCCTGGGATCGAGTCCCACATCGGGCTCCCTGCTCCGCGGGAAGCCTGTTTCTCCCTCTCCCACTCCCCCTGCTTGTGTTCCCTCTCTCGCTGTCTCTCTCTCTGTCAAATAAATAAATAAACAAAATCCTCAAAAATAAATAAATAAATAAAATTTAAAAAAAAAACACGAAAAACAGCCACCAGATAACAAACATCTACATGAATGACCCTAGGCAAGGCCAGTAGAAGAATTGCGTGGTAAACCCAGCCCAAACTGCTCGCCCACAGAATCATGTGTAAATAAATGTTTGTAATCTTAAGCCAGAAAAACAAAACAAAGCAGCACAACAAAACCCTCTGCTTTAAGTTAGAATGATTAGATTATTTGTGTAATAAAATTTTTAATATGATTGGGTTAAATCAACCGTATATTCCCATAGATCTTTTGCTTTTCATGTTTTTTCCTGCCTTTTAAAAATGAATTGTGTATGTTCTTGCATTCCATTTTATCTTAATTATTAGCTTATTAGCTATACCACTTTGACTCATATTTTTAATAATTGTTATCACATTCTGGTTTCTCTAAGAAGCAGCCTCTGAGACAGTATTTAAAGTTTATTAGGGATGGGCGCCTGGGTGGCTCAGTTGGTTGAGCGACTGCCTTCGGCTCAGGTCATGATCCTGGAGTCCCGGGATCGAGTCCCACATCAGGCTCCCTGCTCAGCAGGGAGTTTGCTTCTCCCGCTGACCCTCTTCCCTCTCGTGCTCTCTATCTCTCGTTCTCTCTCTCTCAAATAAATAAATAAATAAAATCTTTAAAAAAAATAAAGTTTATTAGGGAGTACCTGTAGGATTAACACCTGTGATGGGGGAAGAAGAAGGATGGGGCAGAGAAAGAAGCCAGTTGTGATATAATAGACTTGATAAGTTCCCCTGACCCCACAGACAGTTATGGAGCTGAAATAGTCCATCAGAATTGTCCTGCTTTGAGCTGAAATTCCCAGAAGTTTATAATTACACTTTGGTCAGTTATGCTAGACTATTTTATATATGCCCTGAGGTCAATAATAAGGTTCTGTTTTGTTTTGTCTTCATTTTGGATAGTTTATTTTACTGTGTATTTTAGTTCACTGATATTTCCTTCTGCAATGACTAATCTACTTACAAGTCTACCAACTGAATCTTGCATTTTTAGATATTATATTTTTCATCTCTAGAAGTTCTTTTCAGTTCTTTTTTCCATGTGTTCTTTTCGCCCCTCACTCTGCTCCCAGAATATCTTTAAACATATTGAGCATACTTAAAACATATTCTTTAGCACCCTGGTCTGCTAATTTTATCATCTCTATTATTTCTGGCAGTTTTTATTGACTAAACCTGTATCCAAATGTGCTTAATATTTTTTTATTGTATGTATGATATTTTGATCATTACATTTTTGGGTGTTGGGTTTTGTTTTCTTCCTTTAAAGAGTTTTGGGAGTTTAGATTTTGTTTTCTTTCTTACAGAGTTTTGAAGTTTACTTTTGTAGGTAATTAAGTCACTTGCAAATCAGGTTGATCTTTTGGAGGCTTATTTTTAAGCTTTTCTAGAACAGATCTACGGCAGCCTTTATTCAGGAATAAATTAGCCTTAATAATCAGGATTGACCCTTCTTGGGGTTCTACCGATTGCTCTTTGAAAATTGTTCAAAGTGGTCTCCACACTAGCTGGACTTCAAACTTTTCCCATCTCTGCTGAAGACTGGGAATTGTTCATATTTATGAGTTCTGTCATCCCCTTTCCTTTATGAGGCTTTACCCATATCTGAGGTATTCAGCTAAAGAGTCAATGGGACCCCTATTGTGATTTCTGGAGCTTTCTCCTCAGGGTGCCCTCTTTTCAGTGCTCTGCCCAGCAAATTCTGCCTGCAGCAGTTTTCCTGAACTTTGATCTCTAGCCCCCTCAACTCAGCAAAGCATTGGCTCTGTCTTAGCTCCTTATCCCTGCATGATGATTCAGAAATTGTCTCTGAGCAGAAATCTGGAGCAATCACAAGGTTTGCCATGTTTGTTTCTCTTCTCCCAAGAATCAGTCCTACATTGCTTATTGTTCCATATGTGGCAACAAGTTTTATCATGTTTTGTCATATTTATTTTATTGTTTAAGGAGGGGAAAACCTGGATCCCCCCAGGTCGAAGAGTAGAAGTGTTTACTAATTATTCTTTTTTTTTTTTTTTTTTACTAATTATTCTTTTTTCTTCCTGTTACCTTCCTAAAAGAGGCAGGCAATGTATCCCTCAGAGCACTATAGTGGGTTATTTGATTTCTTTTCTTTTCTTCCTCCCTCTTTCTTCCTTCCTTCCTTCCTTCTTTTTTTCCTTCCTTCCTTCCTTCCTTCCTTTCTTCCTTCCTTCCTTCCTCAGGACCCTGATATCAAGACCTGAGCTGAGATCAAGAGTCAGATGCTTAACCGACTGAACCAATAGGCACCCCTATTTGGTTTCCTTTTATTCCACACATCTACATGTCTCCTTTCTCCAGTCACTAATATCTTCTTTCTTAATTTCAATGATCAACTGCCCTACTGCTAGCCTAGGTCTTCATTAGGGTTTTTATCTCAGTTATTTATTGTGGGATAATAAACCACCCTAAAATTCAGTGGCTTAAAAAGTGGCTATTATAATTCTATAGGTTGACTAGGCTCAGCTAGAGAATTCTGTTCCAGATGATATCAGCAGTAGCCTCAGTAATCTGGAATTCCAAGTCTGCCTACATATGGAGATGTCTTGAAGGCTGAGCTAAGCAGAGATTCTGGTATTGAGTCTCTCTTCCCTTCCTGCCCATGCCATCTCTCCATGTCATAGTTCCATATGGTCTCTCCAGCTGGGACTAATTATTTGAGACTCATGACTCCTAAAAGTGAAAAGAAGAATCTGACAGCCTTTCTTAAGGCTTAATCACAGAACTGGCAAAGTTCATTTCCACCACGTTCAATTGTTAAAGCCATCAGAGATATCAAGGATTACTATAGAGTTTCAATAATTAAAGCACTACACTATCAATGCAAAGGAGGAAAAATAAAGCAAATAAGCAGACCCCACTGCTTAAAAATCAACCATTTATTTTGGAGTGATTTCAAATATAAAAAGAATTTGCAAAGATAATACAGAAAGTTTCCATATACCTACACGCAGTTTCCTTTAATGTTAACACCTTACATTACTGTGACACATTTGTCAAAACTAAGAAGCCAACATTGGTGCATTATTATTAACTAAACTCCAGATTTTATTGAAGAATCACCATTTTTCCACTAATGCCTATTTTCTGTCCCAAGATCTATTCAATGCATAAAAACCCACTTCTATATGGTTATCTGATTAGGATAACATACAACGACAACCCTTAGGGCATAGAATTGTCTTTCAAAAAGTGACATTGAACCAGTGGATATTGTAGAGAAACATGAACTTTGACCTTCCTTTATGCCTTATACAAAAGTTAATTTGAAATGGGTCATATTGTTAAGTTTAACATGTTAAATTACAAAGCTCTTAGAACAAAATATAGGATACTTTCTTCATAACCTTGGAGTGGGCAAAAGTATCTTAAACAGGGCACAAAAACATCAGACATAAAACCAAAAGATAATTGGATTTTATCAAATTAATAACTTCCACTAAATACCAGGCAGCATTAAGAGATTGGAAATGCAAATCTCTCACTGGGAAATGATAATTCAATACATAGATGAAACAAATGACTCATGTCCTAACTCTATAAAGGAGTCCTAAAAATTCTCCAAATCCATAAGATATAGATCAAAATGGAAAGTAAAAGTGGCAAAAGATTTGAACATATATATCATAAAGGAGATATCTAAATGGCCAGACTATGAAACATCAATACTCACCATTAAAATGCAAATTAAAACTATAACATACCACTACACATCCACACAAATGACTTAAACCAAAATGAAACCAGTGGTGGTGAGAATGTGAAGCAACTAGACTGGTAATATATTGCTGGTAGAACCATGATCTGACAGAATAACTTTGAAAATTTATTTGGCAGAATCTATTAAAAGCTGAACATACTTCTTCCTTATGACCCATCAATTCTACTTCTATATGTATTCTTAAGGGCAATGAGTGCATAACTTCATGAAAGGACACGTTTTCATGCTTTATAGATAATAGCAGTTTTGTTCATAATATCCCCAAATTGGAAAAATTAAAACAAATGTCCACCGATGGTAGAATGAATTTTTTAAATGTCATATATCCATACAATGAAATACATTTGGCAATAAAAAGGAACAAATCATTCATACCCAAGAACATGGATCTATCTCAAAAAACATTACATTGAGCAAAAAGCTTCAGAACAAATGTAAATGTTACATAAGTGTGATATCAACAAGATGGGGGCCTAGGAGGTCCCAAAGCTTGTCTTCTCAACAAAGACAATAAGTAAACAACTGCAAAATGAGGAAAATAGCTCTAGGAAATCTCTGGACTCCAGTGAAGAAGCAGCAAAAACTTGTGGAAATGAAAATACAAGGATGGTTGCACAGAAAATTATAGGAAGCATTTTACCCACAACACCCTATCCCCTGGTCCAGAGAAGCTTGGGACCGGGAGACATCCCCTCAAAGGTACTTCACTCCAAAAGGAAAGGGAGAGTAGGAGAAACCCTAACAAGTCTCACCACCACAGACTTTTGTAAACTTTGCTGCTGAGGACCCCCGCAGTCTTTACAAATATTGAACCCAGCTGATGGAGTTGCCTGGAGTCCCTGCCACTGTGTCTCTTTCCTAGGGCTGGAGATATCACTGAGGTGAGATTGACCTCTAGGACCCCATTAATTGCTGTGCCCCGCTCTCTGGGATCAGGATGACATAGAATCTCATGATCTACAGGACTAGAACTACCCCTGCTCTGCAACTCACTCTCTGTGTCCTAAGTTGGGGTTTAGATCTGCCATAACCACACCTGAGCTACTGCTGTTCTGTGATTTTGCTCTAGGCCCACAGTTAGGACTTTCACCCACCATCCCCAAGGCATGCTGCTACTGTACCTGTCTCTGGGCCCAAGCCACTGCTGCACCTTGTCAACTTTGGGTCCATACCACTGCTCTCCCTCAAAACTCCCAGAACCTGAATCACTGTGGCAAACCCCAGAGACTCAAATCATGGTTCCATGGGAGAGCTATACCACCCATACCTCAAATACCAGCACCACCACAGCAAGTGTACCCATGCCCAAGACCCAAGTGCTACAATAGTTCCTGATGCACCTGATCCCAGAACCATAGCTCAACTGCTGCTCTAAGTGCCAACATACCAAAACTGGTGCCAAAGAGGATCTCCTTGGCTACAACTTCTTCCCACAGGCAAAAAGAGAGAACAAGAAGACCCCAGCCACCTTTGCCTCCAAGGACCCTAATAGCTATGTTCACCAGTGCCACACACAGGACCTCTGCAGTCTTGGCCACAGAAGACCCCCAGAGTTTTCACTGATGTTGCCCTCAGGTGATGGAGTTCCATGGAGAGTACCATCACTATGCCCTTCTAGGAACCAGAGATGGTGCACCACACCTAGCCAATATCCTTACAGCTGCCCTTAAGGTAAAATCTTTCCCCACAAAAGCCAGTATAAAAAGGCTGGAAGAGATGACTGCTTCCTCAAATGTGTGGACATCAACACAAAGCCATCAGAAACACACACAAAAAAGCAACATGACACCACCTAATGAAATAATAAATTTCCAGTAACTGACCCCAAAGAAATGAAGACCAATGAGTTACCTGAAAACGAATTCAAAAAATCATTTTAAGGATGGTCATGAGATTCAACAGAACACAGACAGACAAGTCAATGAACTCAGGAAAACAAAGCATAAAAAAATGAGAAGTACAACACGGATAGAAATTATAAATAAGAAGCAAATAAAAATTCTGGATCTGGAGAATACAATGAATGAAATGAAAAATGCAATAGAGAGCTTCAACACCGGCTCAGTCAAACAGAAGAAATAATCTGCAAACCTGAAGGCAGATCTCTTCATATTATCCAGGTGAAGGAAAGAGAAGAAAAAAGAATAAAAAAGTGAAGAAAGCTTATGCAAATTATGGGATTCATTAACAAAACAATATTTGCATTATGGAGTCTTAGAAGGAAGAGAGAAAAAGGGACAGGAAACTTATTTAAAGAAATAATGGTTGAAAACTTCCAAATCTAGGGAGAGATATGGCTATCCAGGTACCTGAAGTTCAAAGATCCCCAAGCATATTCAACCCTTAAAAGATCTTCACCAAGACGTGTTATAATCAAACTCTCAAAATCAAAGAAAATAGGATTTTGAAAGCAGCAAGAGAAAAAAGACTCATCACATACTAGGGCATCCTAATAATGCAATCAGCACATGTAAGTACATGAAAATGTGCTTCACATCATTAATCATCAGGAAAGTGCAGATCAAAATCACAATGAGTTATCACCTCACACTTGTCAGAATGGCTGTCATCAAAAACACAAGAGATAACAAGTGTTGGTGAAAATGTGGAAAAAAGAAAATTCCCGTAAACTGTTGGTGGGAATGTAAATTGGTGCAGACACTATGGAAAATAGTATGGAGCTTCCTCGAAAAGTTAACAGTAGAACTACCATATGATCCAGGAATCCCATTTCTGGGTAGATATCCAATGGAAGTGAAATCATTTCAAATCATATCTGCACTCCCCTGTTCACTGCAGCATTGTTCACAATAACCAAGATATGGAAACAACCTAAATGTCCTTCAGTGGATGAATGAATAAAGAAAATGTGATATATATCTGTAGATATTTAGATATACATTATTATTTGGTCATAAAAAAGAAGGAAACCCTGTCCTTTGCAAGGCCAATTTAATAGAAACAGAGAAAAGAATGGTGGTTGCCAGGGGCTGGGGCAAAGGGCAATGGGGAGCTACGAGGGTACAAACTTACAGTTTTGAGAACAATAAGTTCTGAGCATGGTGACCTAGTTAATAATATGGTTCTATATACTTGAGAGTACATCTCAAGTGTTCTCACCACAAACACACAAAAAGTTAACTCTGTGAGGTGATGGGTATGTTAATTCTCTTGATCTTCGTAATTATTCCACAATGTATATGTATAAAAATCATCATGTTGTACATTTTAAATATATACAATTATTATTGTCAATTATTCCTCAATAGAGCCGGGGGGAGTACATTCTGCATGATTCCATTAATAAAGTTAACAGAAAAATCTGATCTGGGGAGATGGAATTCGTGATTAGAATCCACCAACTCTTCCAGATCTTCCAAGATTGTTCCTAATTTTTGTACTAAAGGTCTCACATCCAAAGAAACTCTCACTTCTGGGCAGACCAGGGCAGATGGTCAATCTGGGTAATAAGCTCTGGGAAATCATATTAGTTACCTATCGCTGTATAAAATATTATCTCAGAACTTCATAGCTTAAAACAACAATGAACACTTATCTCACATGGTTATATGGGTCATAAATTGTGGAGCACTTTAGCGGGTGGTTTTAACTTGGGGTCTCTCATGAGGTTGCAGCCATGCTACCAAGCAAGGCTGTAGTCATCTGAAGGCTTGACTAGGGCTAGGGGATGTGTTTCCAAGAAGGTTCACTCAGGTGGCTATCACTTTGGTGACCTCAGGTCCTTACCATGTGGGCCTCTCTAGAGAACTGTTTGGATTTCCATGTGATCTGGCAGCTGGCTTCCCCAGAATGCATAATCCAGGAAAAACAAGAAAGAAGACCTAATGTCTTTTATGGACCTAGTCTCAAAGACAGCGCACCATTTTATCTGCAATAAAATAATAATGATAATAAAACCTTTTTGTGCAAGAGGACTAGACAAGGATAAAGATACCAGAGGCAGGGTTCACTGGAAAACATCTCGAGGCTGGCTGTCATCGGACCACTGACTGGGAAGGAACATGAAGGAATCTCCTGGGGTGCTGGAAATGTTTTATATCTACGTCTGGGTGGTGGTTACATGAATGTATTTAGA
Organism: Callorhinus ursinus; assembly: GCF_003265705.2. Classification (NCBI taxonomy): domain Eukaryota; kingdom Metazoa; phylum Chordata; class Mammalia; order Carnivora; family Otariidae; genus Callorhinus; species Callorhinus ursinus. The sequence goes on along the minus strand of NW_027397094.1, from coordinate 9,631,184 downwards.
CGAGAAAATCCATCAAGCTGTGCACTTAGGATTTGTGTACTTTATTCTATGTATGATATGCCACAGTCTAAAAAATAGAGATAGAGAAAGAAAAAAAAGTGGAGCTATGTAAAAATGTACATATCTGCACATCTAGCTCTGCTGCTTAAAATCTTTGAATGACTTCATAATTACATAGAAATGGAGACCAAATCCCTACCATTGGCGGTAAAGCCACAATTAGGACTTCATCTCTTCTGGCATGATTTTACTTTCCTCATCCAGTCCTTACTTCATTCTGCTGTTTACTTTTATGAACTATATCCTTTTTAAGTCTAGACTCTGAAATACTGTTCCTTCTGTCTGAAAAATTCTTTTCTACTTCTTGTTCTTCGTTTTGGTCCTAGTTTAAAACTGTTGCATCAAATGAACTAGGAATCTAACGACTCATTTAGAGAATTGGTAATTATAGGGGAAAAAATAGGCATTTGTGATGCCTTGTCAGCAAAAATTGTGTTTCAAGTTTACCAAATATCCCCAATTGATATTGGAAAGGACTTCTTCAAAAATTAGCAGCTAACAAAAAATACTGAGTAATAGAAAACCACAATTTTGCAACTGTAATGGTATAATTGGTAACTGCATAAAATCACTGGACACTACAACTGTATCAGTACCTGGACATTTGGCACAGGAGTTGAGTATTATCCCAGTTTACTTGCTAGGTTTGGACAACTTGAAAACATCTTGCCAACTTTCTGTTAACCTGGAAATCAAGCTTAAAATAACTGATAATGAAAAAAACTACATTATGCATTATATACCATTTGAAATGATACAATAAAAAGTATGTAAAATTATCTATGGGGTGAATCTTATTCATTCTGTAGACTTAATTTTAAATTTACATAAAATACAGGGTCTAGGAAAACAAGTTAAATATATGAAAAGGAAATGATTTAGACCTATCCAGAAGGTAGAATATTGCCCAAGCCAATGTCGCATGCGTGCACGCACACGAAGGGGGTGATATTATAGATTAAAACAGATCACTGCAATGCATGGCTTTGACTTTAGTCTGCATTTAAAAACAAAACAAAAAAACCTTTAACCATTTTAAAAAAACAATTTGAGAAAACTGAATATGACTGGGAATTATATGATATTAGGGAAATATTGGTACTTTCTTAGTTTTATAGCTATTTATTTGTGTCTATATTATACTGTATTTATATAACAACAAGGACTATGCATTTCAGTCTGTCTTTTTCTCTTAAACACTTTTTAGTTTGTAGGGATATAAGAAATACCCTTTTAATTGGGTTCATATCAATATGTGCACTGTGTACCTTTTATTATATTATTACTTTTTTAAGTTCTGGTATTCTTTTGTGACAAAATATTGAGGGTCTCTTCCCAGGTGTTTGGCAGTTTTGTAAGTATTCAATAATGTTAACTAACACAATAGGATTAGTAACTTCCTTAGACAAATTCAATCTTTCATACTGATGCTCAGAACCAGGCTGGACTCTGTGCCAGAGTCTAAGCCCACAGAGTACAGAAGCAGGGAAGCCAACAACAAAAGAATTTGAAAGAGAACTTTAAAGCATGGGACTACATCTGGCACATTGGGCCTCCAGAGAACTCAACTGGATGTGTTATCCTAAAGATAATAGTAAATACTGGGATAACCCATTGGATGGGTTATCCCAAAGACAGTCATAAGAGATTGGGAAATTTTTGAGCCAAGGAATTCAAAAGCACATGAGATGAAAGGAAAACCTATAAAAATTGAAAGGCAATCACAGGCCAATACCCAACATGCACAGAGTCGCTGTTGTATTTTGGTTGAGTTGGCAGCTAAGGGAAGGTTCTTCCATTTGCCATCTCTGTGTTAATGCCTGGTAATCTGTACAATAGCGATCATGTGTGTGAGTGCACAAACATTAACACCTATTCTCCAGCTTTCCCCTGACTGCTCTCACCTACTCCGGCCTCCTACCCACCTCTAGAACAGGACATAGAGAAGAGAAGAGTGGGAAAAAAAACCCCAAAACCTCTCAACTGGATTTTCACAAAACAAGTGTCTAAAGGAAGGCAAAGCACACTGCCCTTGGTCTCTGCCTGCTGGGGGGGCATGGCCCTCCTATCACACCTCATTGTGAAGGGCCATCAGGCTGGGATTCACATCTGAGTGACCAGGGGAGGCCAGGGAAGCATGACTCAGAAGGTTTTTCAAGGAAGTGAATTATCCTTAAGTCAGTGCTTTACTAACAGGGGAGAGTCAACTGCTCTATTCTTATTCCTAAAATAGCCTTGCTTTTATCTTAAAATGAATAGAAACCTTTTCATTCTATAAGGATGGAAGCACCTGCATAACATACCTTTGTGCTTCTGGTTAGATACGCTATTCTATTATTTGGTTTCCCCAGGAGCATCTGATTCCTTAGTTTCTTTTTCTTGTCTTTTGTGTATCCTTAAAAGCATACTTTCCTTACACTATATTTTATACAATACCCCATTCAATGTTTTGGAAAAAAATGTGATGCACCACAATACTTATTAAGTAGTTTATAACATGATTGGTCTGGAAAGTGGAGACCAAGAAAGAAACTCTGAACCAAGCCTAAGCCAGACATTTATGCAGAATAGTTGCTCTACAAATGTTAACTCATACTAGAATGGGAATTTAACCAAAATGAAGACACTGCACAACACTAATATCTTTCTTCAGATTATCCATGTTGCCCTCACTATAAGATTCACAATTATTTGGAATCCAAAAGTTTTTATGAATGTTAAATTACCTGGATGACTGATCATCTGCAAATTATTTTTTTTATTTTAAAGATTTTATTTTTTAGGAATAATTTCTATACCCAACATGGGGCTTGAACTCACAACCCCAAGATCAAAAATCACACCCTCTACAACTGAGCCAGCCAGGGACCCCTGATCATAAGCAAATTAAAATATTAGACGTACTTACACACCATGACAAATCTAATTTTGTATTTAAAAGTCATGATGATAAGAACAAGATCCACAATGAATTTTATACCACTAAGATCTTAAGGAAATACTACTTTTTTAGATAATATTTTCCCCTTTAAATTTCATTCTTTACTCAAAGCAGTATTAGATTGTAGTCTGGAATTTACCATGCTCTTTAAGTACAGATTTAAGCTGATCTCTTTATTGATTTGAAACAATTTTAATGAAATCTGATTGGTATATAACATTATATTAGTTTAGGTGTACAACGTAATGATTCAGTATATGTATAAATTGTGAAATGATCACCACAATAACATCCATTCCCACACATAATTACAGATTTATAATTTTTTATTTGCAATCTTTTTATTGTGATAAGAACTTTTAAAATCTACCCTCTTAGCGACTTTCAAATATACAATACAGTTATAAAACATAATCCAGTTAATGTATATTAACTATATAGTCACCATGCTGTACCTTACATCCCCAGGACCTATTTACTTTTTAATTGGAAGTTGGTATCTTTGATATTTTTCTTACTACTGATTAGTAATTATGGTCAAATCTAACATGTATTTAGTATTCTGTGGTCATAAAGAGCTTTTACATTTTTTTATTTGCATTGTAGGAAATCTCTTTAAGGACGATATCATTATTATTATATTCTTCCATTTTTATAGAGAAACTTGCCCAAGAATCTGGCTAGTAAATATCAAAATCTTCATACTCCAAAGTCCTTCTGACTGAGGGCACGTTCTGCGTGGAGCACTGGGTGTTATGCACAAACAATGAATCATGGAACACTACATCAAAAACTAATGATGTAATGTATGGTGATTAACATAACAATAAAAAATTTAAAGGAAAAAATAAAATAAATAAAGTCCTTCTTTTTTTTTTAATTTTTTTTATTGTTATGTTAATCACCATATATTACATCATTAGTTTTTGATGCAGTGTTCCATGATTCATTGTTTGTTCATAACACCCAGTGCTCCATGCAGAACGTGCCCTCCTCAATACCCATCACCAGGCTAACCCATCCCCCCACCCCCCTACCCTCTAGAACCCTCAGTTTGTTTTTCAGAGTCCATCATCTCTCATGGTTCGTCTCCCCCTCTGACATACTCCCCTTTTCTTCCTCTCCTGTTATCTTCTTCTTTTCCTTTTTTCTTAAAATATGTTGCATTATTTGTTTCAGAAGTACAGATCTGTGATTCAACAGTCTTGCACAATTCACAGCGCTCACTGTAGCACATACCCTCCCCAATGTCTATCACCCAGCCATCCCATCCCTCCCACCCCCAACCACTCCAGTAACACTCAGTTTGTTTCCTGAGATTAAGAATTCCTCATATCAGTGAGGTCATGTGATACATGTCTTTCTCTGATTGACTTATTTCACTCAGCATAACACCCTCCAGTTCCATCCACGTCGTTGCAAATGGCAAGATCTCATTCCTTTTGATGGCTGCATAATATTCCATTGTGTATATATACCAC